>NC_138355.1:4322909-4770409 GCF_046562875.1 Panthera onca
TTATTTTTACTTTTGTTGCTTTTGGTGTTGGATTAAAAAAATCATCACCAAGGAGTTTATCCCCTATGATTTTTTTCTTACAAGAATTTTATGGTTTCAGGTCTTATGGTCAGATCTTTAATACATTTTTTTAAAAGTTTATCCATTTTTTTCAATACGAAATTTATTGTCAAATTGGTTTCCATACAGCACTCAGTGCTCATCCCAACAGGTGCCCTCCTCAATGCCCATCACCCACCCTCCTCTCCCTCCCACCCCCCATCAACCCTCAGTTTATTCTCAGTTTTTAACAGTCTCTTATGGTTTGGCTCTCTCCCTCTCTTTTTTTTTCCATTTTGAGAGAGAGAGAGAGAGAGAAAGAGTGTGCAAGCAAGGGAGGGGGAGAGAGAGAGAGAGAGAGAGAGAGAGAGAGAGAGAGAGAGAGAGAGAGAATCCCAAGCAGGCTCCACACTGTCAGCACAGAGCCCAATGCGGGGCTCAAACCCATGAACGGTGAGATCATGAATTGAGCCAAAATCAAGAGTCAGATGCCTAACTGACTGAGCCACCAGGTGCCCCTACTCTTTAATCCATTTTGAGTTAATTTTTACATATAATGTAAGATAATGACCTGGTTTCATTCTTTTGCACATGGCTGTCCAGTTTTCTTAACATCACTTATTGAAGAGACTGTCCTTTCCTCATTCGATATTCTTGGCTCCTTTGTTGTAAATTAATTGACTACAATTTTTTAGGTTTATTTCTGGGCTCTCTATTCTGTCCCATTCATCTACATATCTGCTTCTATGCCAATACCGTATTTTTTCATTACTACAACTTGATAATATGGTTGGAAATCAGGGAACATGATGCTTCCAGGTTTATTCTTTTTTCTCAAGATCTCTTTGGCTGTTTGGATTTTTTGTGGTTCCATACAAATTTTAGGATTATTTTTTCTGTTTCTTTGAAAAATACCATTGGGAGGGGCACCTGGGTGTCTCAGTCGGTTAAGCGGCCAACTCCGGCTCAGGTCATGATCTCGCGGTCCGTGACTTCGAGCCCCGCATCGGACTCTGTGCTGACAGCTCAGAGCCTGGAGCCTGTTTCATATTCTGTGTCTCCCTCTCTCTGACCCTCCCCCATTTATGCTCTGTCTCTCTCTGTCTCAAAAATAAATAAACGTTAAAAAAAAAGAAAAGAAAAGAAAAAGAAAGAAAAATGCCATTGGGGTTTGATAAAGATTGCACTGAGTCTGTAGATTGCTTTGGGTTGTGTGGACATTTCAACAAGACTGATTCTTCCAACCCATGAGCACAGAATATCTTTTCATTTATTGGTGTCTTTTTCAATTTATTTCATTAATGTCTTGTAGTTTTCAATATAAAGGTCTTTTGTCTCCTTGGTTAAATTGGCTTCTGGGTATTTTATTCTTTTTGATGCAGTTGAAATTGGATTGTTTTCTTAGTTTCTCTTTCTGACGGTTTACTAGCATATACAAATGCAATCGATTTTTGTATGTTGGTTTTGTGTCCTGACACTTTACTGAATTTTTTTATTAGCTCTGACAGGTTTTTGGTGGAGTCTTTAGAGTTTTATAAATAGAGTATAATGTCATCTGTTCATAATGACAGTTTTACTTCTTCCTTTCTGGTTTGGATGCCCTTTATTTCTTTTTCTTGCCTAATTGCTGTGGCTAAGACTCCTAATACTATGTTGAATGAAAGTAGGAAGTGTGGTCATCCTTATCTTGTTCCTGCTATTACAGAAAAAGTTTTCAGTTTTTCTCTATTGAGTATGATACTAGCTGTGAGCTTGGCATAGGTGGTCTTTACTATGTTGAAGTACATTCCCTTCATATCCATGTTGTTGAGTGTTTTTATCATAAATGGATGATGAATTTTGTCAGATGATTCTTCTGCATCTATTGAGAGGATCATATGATTTTTATCCTTTATTTTGTTAATGTGGTATGTCACAAGATTTGTGGATGTTGAACCATCTTTGCATCCCTGGAATAAATCCCATTTGATCATGGCGTGTGATCCTTTTAATGTGTTGTTAGACTCAGTTTGCTAATATTTTGTTGAGGATTTGTACATCTATGTTTATCAGGGATACTGACCTGTAATTTTCTTTTCTTGTGGCATCCTTGTCTGGCTCTGGTATCAGGGTAATGCTGACCTCATAAAATGAGTTTGGAAGAGTTCCCTCCTCTTTTACTTCTTTGAAGAGTTTGAGAAGGATTGGCATTAACTGTTCTTTTAATATTTGGTAGAATTCATCAGTGAAGCCAACTGGTTCCTGGACTTTTGTTTATTGGGAAGTATCTTTTTAAAATTTTTTTTTAATGTTTGTTTTTTAGAGAGAGAGAGACAGAGTGTGAGCAGGGGAGGGGCAGAGAGAGAGGGACACACAGAATCCAAAGCAGGCTCCAGGCTCTGAGCTGTCAGCACAGAGCCTGACGCAGGGCTCGAACTCATGAACCATGAGATCATGACCTGAGCTGCAGTTGGATGCTTACCCAAGTCACCGAGGTGCCCCTGTTGGGAAGTTTTTAATTACTGATTCAATCTCCTTACCAGTAATCAGTTTGTTGAGATTTTCTATTTCATCATGATTCAGTCGGATTGGTAGGTCATACATTCCTAGGAATTTATCCATTTCTTCTAGGCTGTCCAATTTGCTGGCATGTAACTATCCATAGTGTCTCTTATGATCCTTTGTATTTCTGTGGTATGAGTTGTAGCATCTCTTTCATATCTGATTTTTTAAAGTTTATTTATTTATTCTTGGTGGGGGGGGGGGGGTTGGGACAGAGGGAGAGGGAGAGAGAGAGAATCCCAAGCAGGCTCCATGCTGTCAGTGAAGAGCCCGATGTGGCTGTCTCTCATGAACCATGAGATCATGACCTGAGCTAAAATCAAGAGGTGGGTACTTATCTGACTGAGCCCCTCTGATTTGATTTATTTGAGTCTTCTCTCTTTATTTCTTGGTGCGTCTAGCCAAGGGCTCATCCATTTTGTTTATCCTTTCAAGGAACCAGCTCTTAGTTTCATTGATCTTTTCTATTTTCTCTTTACTCTCTATTTCATGTATTTCTGCTCTGCTGTTTGTTATTTCCTTCTTTCTACTAACTTTGGGCTTTGTTCTTTTCCTCGTTCCTTGAGGTATAATTTAGGTTGTTTGTTTGAGACTTTTCCTGTGTTATTGAGTTAGGCGTTTATTGCCATGAATGTCTCTTTTAGGACTGCTTTTGCTGTGTGCCACGAATTTCGGTATGCTGTATTTCCATCTTGGTTTGTCTCAAGGCATTTTTTGTTTTCTTTTTCGATGTCTTCTTTGAGCCCTTGGTTATTCAGTCGCATGTTGTTTAACCTCCACATATTTATGAATTTTTCCGTTTTCTTCAGGTAATTAATTTCTCGTTTCATACCATGTGGTCATAGGAGATACCCATGTGCACACTTAGCACAGGGCTGGCACATTAAAGGTGCAAAATAACCAGCAGCCTTTCTGGGGAGAGAGAGGCAGGAAGGGAAGGGGGGAGGTGAGGGGGTGGGAGGCTTGGATCCTTGGTGTGACCCTGCCACCAGCTGAATGACCTTGGACAAATCACTGACTCACCCTCTGGGCCTGTTTTCCCACATAGAAAATGAGCAAAGCAGACTCATCATTTGCGGGGTTGCATATGTTTGCACACTTTAACTCACGTTACTTTTGGCTTATGTTTTCGGTCCTCATTAGACTGACCTCCTTGAGGACAGAGTCTGTAGCTCTTACCCCTGGCTTTCTATGGAGCCCTTCTGTCCCCTCAGTTCATTCCACTCCTCTCCCAGCTCTCAGGCCCCCAATGCTGTCCAAGGTCATCCACCCCCTGGCACTAGAAAAGCGACTAGATACCTACATGCTCATCCGTCTAAATGTTAGAAAACCTCATCCCATCTTGGTTCCGTTTGAGTGAAAAGGTCTGATGGGGCGGGGGGTCTTTGGTTCTTAGAGATTGCAGGGTCTCTTAGAGCTGAGAGGCCTTCCCAGAGCCCTTACCCCATTGCAGAGTGTCCCCGCAGGCTCATCAGCCTTCCAAGGGAGAAGAGGCTAATTTTTTTTTCTGTCTTCCAATTTATCTTTCCATAAAAAAAAAAATGTTTATGGATATTCTGGAGGCCCAGGGGCCCTGCTTCGTCCTCCTGTGTTCCACACCACCCACCGAACTCATACCCTCTCACTGTAGAGCAATCAAGCCACGATCGTTGTGGGGACAGATCTGTGTTTCCGGACGGCTCACCTATATGGGCATGTGGACCTTCCACATGGCCCAGAAGCCACAAGCAGAAAAGAGAAATTAACAGAAGGACAGAGCACAAACATTTATATTATTAGCTGGCACGTTATTTCCGGAAGACTTGCTTTCCCCAGGGAAATAGCTTGTCACAAGCTTAATTCGTTGGCAGAGAGCAGGACTGAACCGTTTAGAGAGCACACTTTCATATTGATCGTCTTATTTATTTGGGACTCATCGGTGAAGACACAGAGGCCCAGAGAGGCTGTGACTTGCTCAGGGTCAAACAGCTAAGAGGTGGCAGAGACTAGACTGGCACGCAGGTCTTTGGGCTCCCGATCGAGTGCTCTTTCCTGGGCTGAAAGCTACTTTAAAATGCAGAGCTTTTCGGGGCGCCTGGGTGGTTCGGTCGGTTAAGCATCCTGCTTCAGCTCAGAGTCATGATCTTGTGGTCTGTGAATTCGAGCCCCGCATCAGGCTCTGTGCTGACAGCTCAGAGCCTGGAGCCTGATTCCGATTCTGTGTCTCCCTCTCTCTCTCTCTGCCCCTCCCCTGCTTATGCTCGCTCTCTCTGTCTCTCTCTCAAAAATAAACATTAAATGTTTTTTTAAATGCAAAGCTTTTCAAATCAAACATTAACCTCTTCAAAGAACCGATCAATGATGTAGAAGGATTCTTTGGGCTTGTTGGCAGAACTTTTCTCCTAAATTCTCATCATCGCTACAGTGTTCAGAGAGACTCGATGGTGGGGCTGACGGCGTTTACTGCACATTGGGTCCCCACCTGCCTCCTAATTGCAGTGATGCCGTTGTCACGTTCCAGTCCCTGACTGATGTCCTGCCCTAGCTGTTCCCCACCCCCGCCATACTCCCCGCCTTTATTTCAAGCAGGAAACAGGAAGCACGGCCACGGGTACAGCCACGAGACAGGAATGCAACATTTGCTACTACATCCTTCATTAGACTCCAAAGTTAAAATAATTCATGCAGATGGCAAGGTCATCAGCGCTCTGCCGGTTTATCTTCGAAGTGTTATTTTCCACAATTCAGATGCGGGCTGGATGCCAACTCTAATAAGGTAGAAAATTCTTACAGTGGAAAACCGAGTGTGTGTGTGGCTGACAAACTCTGAGGACCCACAGTGCGTTGCCTCATGTAGAGATTGTTTTTGTTTCCTGGATCATGAATAGGCTCGATGTCAATCTCAAAGGCAAATGTATGTGGAGATGTAAAGAAATGGGCGAGTGGGGAGGGGGGCAATTTAAAACACGACAGGGTCTCAGCAAAATGAATAATTAAATTCTGGATTTGTTGTCCAACAAAAGTGGTAATACGGGCAGACGCCGATGGAAGTGTGACCGTGGTGTTAATGACCATGGATTGAATGAAACATTGCGCTGTTCTCTTGTTGTGTGAAGTTGGGGTGAGGGAAGGAAACGCATTTACGGACAGAGCGTCCCACGGAAATGAAGGCAATTCTGCCGTTTTGTGATCTTGCCACGGAATTCGTTTGTCCTGACTCAGAGTTTTATTCTCTTTCATTCTATTTTCTCTCTCACTCTTCCTTTCTCTCCCTTTCTGTTCTTTCTTTCCATCTATCCAGCCCTGGTTAAACACCTTGATCTATTCCTTGATGCTGAAAAATTAATAGGTTAGGAAGAAGGCATTTCGTACTACCGTCCACGTTCGCAGCTGATACACGGGCCACAGCAGCAGTGTTCACGGTAATCGTAGACAGGAAGCTACCAGCCAGGAGCATGGATCAGATGTAGCGTCCCCACCCAGCAGAACGGAGATGACCTATAACTTCCTGCTACAGTGTGGGTGAACACCACCTACACAACGTTCAGCCAGAGGAGCTGGACAAGAGAGAATACGCCATAGGAATCAATTTACAGACATAGAGCGTAAAACCAGGCAAAACCCAACCCGTCCTGTTAAAAGCAAAGGCTGGGCTCATCTTTACAGCTTTTAGTGACAAGGCAGGGAGGGGACCCCTTGGGTTCCTGTAATCTTGCTTCTGGATTTGGGTGTTGGATCCACAGGTAGAATCTGTTCGGTTTGTGAAAAACCTTTGAGCTTAGCGATCCTTTTTTGCACATAGCTTTTATTTTATTGTTTATTTTAAAGAGAGCATGGGCAGGGGAGAGGGGCAGAGAGAGAGGGAGACACAGAATCCGAAGCAGGCTCCAGCTTCCGAGCCATCGGCACAGAGCCCGATGCGGGGCTCCAACTCACCAACCGTGAGATCATGACCTGAGCCAAAGTTGCATGCTCAACTGACTCAGCCACTCAGGTGCCCCAGGAATAGTTTTTACAAAGGGACTTAACAAATTATCATGTGTACGCATCCGGGACCCCAGCCGGATGGGTGTTGGTGCAGACGGAGGAAGGAGGTTGACAAGCAGAAGTCATCACACAGCCGTGTCCTTCCTTCCCTGTGCTCTGCTCCCTCCCGGCTCAGCCTGGGGTTCTGGGTTGTCCCCCTACTCTCTCCAGCTTTTCCAGTCTTGCCCATTTCACTTCATTCTGGGGAGTGACACCTGCTGGAGGCCACCGTGGGGTTAAGAGCCACACAGGCTGAACAAGTCACGCTGGTGGTGAGGAAACAGTTTGCACCTTGTTTGATACAAAGAGAACAGTGAGTGTGCCTGCGACCCCTGGGTGAAGAAGACAGCCCCCAGGGCCCCAAGCATTTGCAGGGTCAGGGAGGTGGGGCAGAAAGGAAGAACAAAGCACAGCACTGGGAGCACAACCCCAGAGGGAGCACCCTGGACCGGCACTCGCCCAGGCCGGAGAATCGCGCTGGAGTTGCGTCCCCTGTGTCTGATCTGTCACACACTCATCATCCACGATGGGACGGCGCAATCCAGGCACAAATCTGATCTCCCTCCAGCTGTCCAAGATGCCAAAAGATAAAACATCCAGCTCCAAAGGGACTCCCCCGCTTTGTCATCCGGCCCTGCTACGGCCAGCAGCTGCAATCGAGTCTGGAAGCGTCTCCCGCGATTAAGGACCGGGCCTTGGGCCGCCAAACCACTACTCACCTGCGGCAGGTGGCCCCCACACACAGACCAGAGACAAAGCAGGAGAAGACGCAGAGGCAGTGGGCCCGGATGCCCCCCTGAGAAGCCCCCTGACCCTCGAGCAGGGGTGGAGCCCGTCGCCACCCTGGGGGAGGGAAAAAGCTTCCCCCGGCACTGGCAGCACATGATGGGGGCCCCCTTGAGCACGCTGTCTTCCTGTGGCTCGTGTCTGCAGAGCCCTGCATGGTCCAGGGGAAGGCAGGCCGGGCGGCCCGTCCACAGGCAGGCCCGCACCCCTGCCGCGGTCTCACAGGTCATCCCGGAGACAGCGGCGCTCAGGCTGGGCTGCTGGAGGCGATCAGGACCAGCTGTGGCGGGAGACGGGATGGGATCCGCCACCACTGGGTGTCCACGTCCCGCGTCCCGAGCCGCCGGCTCACGGGCTGAGCTGGAAAAGGCAAAGGATGAAACACTGGCCACTGAACCGGGCTGAGTGGACGCTGTTGAGCGTTCTGTACACAAAAGTAATAAAAATTCAGCCAGTGTCAAAAACACAACCCCACCCCCCACCCCGAAATCTGACCAGGCCTCTCCCACCCAGGTGGCCTGTGCCCTGGGCCCGTGTCACACGCTGGGAACAGCCCAAGTCTGCCCGCCACATGACCGTCTGCCCGCCTTCCCGGCTCATCTTGTGTTCTCCTCCTCCTCCACCTCGAAGCCCATTCCTCTTCTGACTCGTGGGTCCTTCCTTCTGGAACACCCCCTACACGTCCACACCATTACCTTGCGAGTGGCAGTGTCCGTGTGACCTCTGGCCACCGTCCCGTCAGTTCTGGGACTGGCTTGTCACTGAATAGAGACCATTTCGGTTCCTTCCCCGAAGCGTGCGTTCCCTGCCACAGCCGGTCGGTCCAGAAGTGAACACCTGGCCAAAGCGAGTGACGTAATGACTTACGGTTTTTCTGTGGGACATTTTGGAACTAGAACAGAGAAGGAGAAATCAGTCTTTTGCAGGAGTTGGCTGTCGTATTTAAGAGCCATATCAGCCGTGTTCCCTGAAACTGGGACACAGAGAAGCCCTTGGGAGAAGGAGGGGAATAAAAATGAGGGAGGGACAGAGAGATGTCATAAGAAGGCAGAGCTGAATGCCGGAAAGTTCTGACAGTGTTCAGGTTCTTGGTTACATCCTTTCCCGAAGGCCTGCGGCTTCCTCGGGGCCACAAGGTAGCCCACTGTCCGTAGTATAGACTTCTGTTCCCTTCTCTTTCTTTAAGTTTATTTATTTTGAGAGAGAGAGAGCAGGGGAAGGACAGAGAGGGTGAGAGAATTCCAAGCAGGCTCTGTGCTATCCATGCAGAGCCCGACATGAGGCTTGATCTCACGAGCCGTGAGATCATGACCTGAGCCAAAATTAAGAGTCGGACACTCAACGGACTGAGCCACCCAGGAGCCCCAGCTTCTGTTCCCGTTAAACAAGACCCTCGGTGGTTCTAAAATTGACCAGTATCTTTGGGTCCTCACATTCACAGTCTGACGGCGTTGCTGGTCAACTTGCTCCCCATAAGCAAAACACAAAGTCCTTATTTGTAGCATTTGCAATTTCCATGACATAAATACTCCCACCAAGGCCAGTTTCGAGGAACCAGAGTTTTAACAGGCGGAAACCGATGAGCGTCCACACTGGGAGAAGCCGGCCCCGTGTGCCCCTACCACGGTTTCTCAGGTCCCCGTGCGCTCCTGGTGTTGTCTTGTGGCATCTCCCAGCAGCTCTCCCGTGGCCTGGTTACTTCCTCGGGGCCCATCTCCTGCACCACCTCCTCCCCAGAACCTTCTGGAACCCCCTCGCCACTCCCTCGGTTCCCTTTGTTTGCTCCTGTGGTGCTTGCGACCCAGAGCTGAGGTTCACATGTAGACTGTGTCCCCCCCACCCCGTCTACAACAGCCATGTCTCAGTCACGTCTGTGGCCCCGTGCCCATGTGCCTGCTGCATATGGCTGAGCAGGAAGGGGCTGGGATGCCCTGCGAGCCATCTGGCAGGTGGTCCCTGGCTAGGACCCTGCAGCGGGGACCCTGTGGGGACGGGCGGCTGCGTGCTGGCTCCTCGGCCTTGGCCCTGAGACGCTTCAGGTCAGGGCGGCCCACCGCTGATGGGGACAGCAGAATCAGGGAAGAAATAATCACCGGCTGGAGCTTGACTCTCGTCCTGGGAAAATGGCTGTGGCTGAAACAGAAGCAGCACCAGACTTTCCGGGGAGAATCCAATGCCAGGAGTTAAGAAATACCAGTCTTTGTGGCTAAATGCATCAGATGAGAGAAAAGTGCTCAGCTCCCAAACGCTTCCACCTTCGAGGCCGTCTGCCGCCCCCTCCCCACTCCCCTGTGCCAGGTGTCTGACTCACAGCAGCTCTGTTTTCTAAAGTCTTAGCACTCTTTTTCTTTTTTTCTTTTTTTAATGTTTATTTCTTTTTGAGAGAGAGACAGACCATGAGCAGGGGAGAGGGAGAGAGAGGGAGACACAGAATCTGAAGCAGGCTCCAGGCTCTGAGCTGTCAGCACTGAGCCCCACGTGGGGCTCGAACCCACAAACCGTGAGATCATGACCTGAGCTGAGATCAAGAGTCACTTAACCTACTGATCCACCCGGGTGCCCCCCACAGAAGTCTTAGGACTCTGATCTACAGCATTCAGTTGCCAATTAATCATGAATTGATTATAATATTTAGATAACTTACATTTTTATGAAATTCAATTTTGCGGCACCTATGCATATCAGTGCCAAGTTTGAAAGCCAGGAGCCGTGATTGCGCCTTTCTGTAGGAGGTATTCCTTGGTGTCTTTGATCGTGCCTGGGAATCGGGTTTCTCCTTGGATGCTCACCTAGAACAAAGCCAGAGAGCCTCTTCTCTGTGTGGGGGACGGCTCAGGGCCTGGCAGCCAGCAGCTGGGGACGGTGCCCAGCACTCAGGTTCACGATGCTTCTCTGTGAAACGCGAGCTGCGTCTTCCTCCCCGTCTGAGGGTCACGGCTCAGACAGAAAGGTTGGTGCTGCAAGAAGGTGGGACCCCTTGGGGCGCCTGGGTAGCTCAGTCGGTTAAGTGTCCGACTTCTGCTCAGGTCATGATCTCATGGTTCATGGGTTCGAGTCCCGCGTCGGGCTCTGTGCTGACAGCTCGGAGCCTGGGGCCTGCTTCAGATTCTGTGTCTCCTTCTCTCTCTGCCCCTCCCCGACTTGTGCTCTGTCTCTATCAAAAATAAATGTAAAAATAAAAAAAATTTTTAAAAAGAAGGTGGGGCCCTGCAGGGGCCCCCTGATCACAATGTCACTCTGGGATCTCGCAGCCCAAACTTGCCCTTGTGGTTCATGAAGCGAGCCGCTCCCGATCCTGCTAATTACGGGACATTATCTGAACCAGACGCTTTCACGTGAGGTGAGGCCTTTTCTCAAAACCTACCTGTCCCACCAATGGAGTCTCTAATGTCTGTTTATTTTTGAGAGAGAGAGAGAGAGAGACAGGGCACGAGTGGGGAAGGGGCAGAGAGCGAGGGAGACACAGAACCTGAAGCAGGCTCCGGGCTCCGAGCTGTGAGCACAGAGGTGCCCCACGCACCCGACCCCCTCACCCCATCCCGCCTCAGCCCACTTCTGCCGAGCGTACTGAACTGAACGTCCCGAAGCCCGGGGTTTAATAGCGGGCGTGATCACAAGGCTCCGGCTTCAGGAATGTTCTTATGGCACGTGGAGCCTGAGGAACGCCAGCTCCGGCCAGGGCGCGGGGCCCTCTGCTGGGGGCGGACACCTGCCCCGCTTGCCACGGGGGAAGGGCAGGTCACTGGCTGGGAACAAAAGCGGGGGAGTGGCAGAGGCTGGTGAGGGTGGTTTCGGCTCCGCTCCTCAGCCTGCTCCATCCCACCCCGTTCCCGTGACAAACACGGAGTCTGGAAAGTTCGGAGGCTCCTCGCGCTGTCCTGTGTGTCTGTGTCGGGGAAGGTCCGGCCTAGGTGGCGAGCTGAAGACCCCAGTTCAGGGGCGATGCGCTGACCAGAGCCCCGCCCCGCTCGACGGGGAAGCACCCGGGACCCTGACCGGACGCCCTCCCGCTCCACGGGGAACCCGGGGCCCCTGCGGGACCCCCACCCCCTGCCAGGGGTCTGAGTGCCCGCTCCCAGGGCACGGATGGCGAGCCGGGAGCGGCAGAACACGGCCCGGGACCCCACGTGCCAGCTAACACTGCAGGCCTTAGGAGAGGCAGGCCGGCCCCCTGCACTTACGTGTTTCACCTACTCACCTCTGCACGCGCACGCTCAGGACCGCCTCACCACTGCCTGTCGGGCTTCCGCCGCTCTGTTTCTTGGTTCCTCTTGGGAAACAGAGTCAGCATTTCGTCTCAGCATCGCAAGGCCCCCATCTAGCAGCCGTGAGAGCCAACTGCAGCTGTGACCGTCCCCTCTGCCCCCTGGGAAGTCCCCGTCCTTAGGAAAAGCCAGGGTGATGTTTGATGTGTGAGTCAGAACTGGTGTCTAATGCGGATTGCCGACGCAGAATGGGGCGACCGTTTTAGGGGGGGGGCGTGTGGCACTCACGGAAGGGAGTTTGCCAGGACGACACTTGTGCGGGGTTGGTGGGGGTGGGAGGGTCCCCGGAGCTGGCTGGTGGCCTCGCTGCAGGACCCGGGACGGTGGGTGGAGGAGCTTGGCCCTGGCGGGAAACTGTCCCGAGACGCCACGGGATCAGCCTCGAAAGCCACCCCCGGCCAAGGCGTGGCTCCCAGGGAGGGGTCGGCTGCGGGGGACGGGGGTCAAGTGCGTGGGTTTGGATCAGACGCGCCAGCCGTGCTCCCGCTGAAGGCATTGACCTCGGCGCCCCCTCTGGAAGTTTCCGGAGGATGCACCTGCGGCGGGGTCACACCTGGGCCCCGAGGGGGTGCTGTGAGGGTTACGAAGGGTGGATGGAGCACGTGCAGGGCATAAGCTAGGTGCCCCCCACCCCCACCCCATCCACGGCGTCGCTGTTAATGCCTCCCTTTCCCTCGTGGATCACTTTACTCCCCCACCCCCACCTCCGCAGCTTTGACTTGCTTTATTCTTACCCAGGTGTCTTGTGTGTCCTACTTGGGTAAGAGGACAGCAGACACACCCGTTGCTATGGTAACGGGAGCAACACAGCCAGGGCAGTGGCCCCTCCACGCCCACACCTGCAGGTGCAGAAAAGAAGAGGCGGAGAGGCCACAGGACGCCTGGAGGGGCCGGGGGGAGCTGTCAGGGTGCAGGGGCTGAGGACCCGAGGCCTTTCCCTTCGCCAAGAGCCAGAGAGGAAGGCGCCACCCCACGGGGTGCCGTGGGCTCTCCAGGCTTGAGGAGTGGCCGTGAGTAACCTGCACGGACCTCCGCTTGGGAGTGCTCTGCGTGTGGGAGGCACCTGCCCCGGGAGGGGCTGCGGCCGTTTTGCTGGAGGCAGAACCTGCGTTGGGGTGGGCAGGGAGCTTGTGAGCGGCCGGGGGACCGACCGCACCAGGGCGGTGGTCCCCGGAGCAGGGTTCGAGAGGAACCGTGAAGCGTGTCGCTCGGGTCCTGTCCAACCCCCAGCCCACGTGGAGAGGCCCCAACTCCAGCTCCCGAATGGGGTGGAGGAGACGGAGACAGAGAGGGCCCGCTGTCGAGGGGCCCCACCTCCGTGAGTGCCCTGTAACCCCGTGGAACGGTCTGTAGCCCCGTGGAAAAGTACATAACCCCATGGAACCGTCTGTAACCCCTGGCGCAGGGCCTGTCTCTTACAGTCCCTAAGTGTGACTACTGCCCTGGACAGGTCACCAGCTGCGACCCTGCACGTGGCACAATAACGCACGGTCTCTGTGCTCGAGGAGCTTCTGTCCCGGGAAGGGGGGAGCCGCGGTGCGTGGGTAACCCGGGCAGTGAGTTTTTGGTGAGGGCTGCACGTTTTTACCGACTTCTTTATGGAGGAGACAGATGCTTTGGGTCGGACGTCAGTATTCTTAGGTGAGTTTGTAGCTGAACAGAAGACCAAATCCAGAGTCCTTAATTAATAGGTGCCGTGCGGGTGGCAGCATGGGGCAGAAATGACCCAGGGGACTCCCTCCAGGTTGTCTGCACAAGCAGCCAGCTCGGCTTCGGGGCATCTGTTCCCCTGTGGCACATGGGAAGTGCCCGTGGCGTCCTCCCGTGAGCTCTGCGGCGTCCCATGGCCCCGGGTCCCTGCTGGTCCCCCTGCTGGAAAGCAGCTTGCGTTCCCAAGAAGGCCCGGGAGCAGCCGTCCCCCAGACCCGGGCGTCCGGGGAGGTGGTTCTCCAGCCCCTCCCCTGGCCCCCAAGGTCACACGGAGAGGGCGGCTGTAAGGCCCTGGCCCGCCCCCTCCCCTGAAGACCTTGTGAGAAAGGACGACCCCACTCTTCCCTGCTCCTGCAGACCGTCATTTTTTTTTTCTTTTTTTTTTTAACGTTTTATTTATTTTTGAGACAGAGAGAGACAGAGCATGAACGGGGGAGGGGCAGAGAGAGAGGGAGACACAGAATCGGAAGCAGGCTCCAGGCTCCGAGCCATCAGCCCAGAGCCCGACGCGGGGCTCGAACTCACGGACTGCGAGATCGTGACCCGAGCTGAAGTCGGACGCTTAACCGACTGAGCCACCCAGGCGCCCCTCGGACCGTCATTTTGTAAGCTTTCCCCTTTTCCTGGTGGGGCTGTTCCCTGCCCAACCTGCCTTACGCCGTGAAATGCCCCCAAGTCCTGGCACGTGACTTTGTACCCCACGTGACAAAGATCTTCCAGATGGTTCGGATTCTGTGTCTCCCTCTCTCTGCCCCTCCCCAGTTCGCACGTGCTCACTCTCTCTCTGCCTCTCTCTCTCTCTCTCTCAAAAATAAACATTAAACAACATTAAAAAAAAAAAAAGGAAATACTTGGATGGTGGCATCAAAATTCCGAAAGGTCTTAACACGTTGAAGTTTGGGGCCCACACGCTAGAGAGGAGCCACAAGGTCAAAAGAAATTTGCCACAAAATGGGAGCATTTGTCTGCATAGGGGGTCATGTGAAAAATACCTGGGGCTTTTGCAGAACGCAGCTCCTTCCACGCCCCCAGTACCGTGCGGTTGACAAAGAAGCCAGTTCAGCCTCAGGTGATGGCAGGAGCAGGGACAGCATTTCGTTCCGGCAAGGTCCCCCCCCCCCCCCCCACCCTTGGCTGGCTCAGATCCGGAACGTTCCGCACAGCCCGGGAGCCTGTGACAAGCTGGAGGGCAAGAACAGTGTCGGGAACGGAAGAGACGGAGCTCGAAGAACACAGCCTTCCATTTACCACAGAGTGGCTTTCTTTAAGAATGTGACCCTTGTCCCACCAGCGACACGTGTCCCACCGCTCCATTAAGCACTCACTGTCACACTGAAGGGAAGCGTGGATGTGTCCGGTGTGGTCTCATGAAGCGGAGCAAGTACAACTTGGCAAAAGTCACAGGGAAAGGATTGTCCCAGCCCAAAGCAAACGAAAGAAAAAACAGAGACCCTCAGACATTTATTGTTCCAAAACCGTGGCAGGCCGCGTCACAGAGAGGTGCCCTGCCGCGTGCTGAGGTCGTGGAGGCAGAGCCCTGGGGCCGGGCCTTGCGAGGAGTTTGGTGGGGGGGGGGATCCTGGAAGGAGGCTCCCGTGGCAGACCCTGCCAGGTGCCTCTCCAGTGCACACTCCCCCCTCCTTTTAAAATATAAAGCCCTGATTTTAACTTAAAAAAAATTTTTTTTTAAATCAGACCTGATTTTTAAAAAATGTTTTACATGTTTATTTTTGAGAGAGAGGGAATGGGAGTGGGGGAGGGGCAGAGACTTCCCTCTGCATTTTCTTCCAAGCTCTGTAGTTAAAATTTCCTTCTAATTTTTTTTTTTAATGTTTACTTATTTTTGAGAGAGAGAGAAAGAGAGACAGATCGTGAGCAGGGGAGGGGCAGAGAGAGAGGGAGACACAGAAACCGAAGCAGGCTCCAGGCTCCGAGCTGGCCGCACAGAGCCCGACGCGGGGCTTGAACCCACTAGCTGTGAGATCATGGCCTGAGCCGAAGTCGGACGCCTAACCGACTGGGCCACCCAGGCGCCCCAACAGCCATGTTTCTTCTGCAAAAACAACGCCCAGGAACGTACCCAGGGGAACAGAGAGGAGGAGAAGCAAGAAAAGGCAGCGTTTTAGAAGCGGGGTGGGGAATGAACGCAGACGAGAGGATTTGGAGAGTGGCCGTCCTTGACCTTCAAGAGGACAAAACTGGTAATGAGCTCCCAGCTCCCTTAAATTCTCTAAACCTGAGTCTCTTTCCTCTCTGGAGCAGGTTTACAGAATCTTTCCTTTTTATGCCTATTATTGAGATGTATGTTAAAAATAGATTTCAGCAACTGTTGGGGAGCATAATTATTCCTGACACCAGAAGTACATCCAGTACCGACTTCTTTTGTTGTCAGTCTCCCGAGTGCCACCCAGGATCGCACACCGTGCGGTGGCGGCAGCTGGTTTGCAGCCGTTGACGTGTCGAACTGAGAGGCTTTTCACGAGCGGCTTCACGACGGCTCGTCTGCGGGCCTGAAGGGTGTCTGTGTGCCGTATGCCTGTCTCTCTCAGAGTAATAAATCACACCGCCGACATCACGACCAGGAAGCACACGTCCTCCTTCTATCTTGAGGGGTGTGCAGGTTATGTTTCTAAAAACACTCCTTCTGTGAAAGTGCCCTTTTTAAAAAATTTTTCATGTTTATTTATTTTTGAGAGAGAGAGAGAGAGAGAGACAGAGCGTGAGTGAGGGAGGGGTCGAGAGAGAGGGAGACACAGAATCCGAAGCAGGCCCCGGGCTCCGAGCTGTCAGCACAGAGCCCGACGCGGGGCTCGAACCCACGAACTGTGAGATCATGACCTGAGCTGAAGTCAGATGCTTAATTAACCGACTGAGCCACCCAGGCTCCCCCTGCCGCCGTGAAAGTGCCCTCTTGATTGTCAGGGGGGCCGTGGGCGGTTGTAAACATCCCCAGGCATTTCCGAAAATGGTCTGTGTTTGAGCGGGAGGCGGAGGGACAGGCAGGCAGGTGGTGGAGTGGCCTGTGTGCAGCGCTCCCAAGCCCCGCCACCTTCTCCCTCTGTCGCTCCATTGTCCTGGCCTCTGCATGCTCACCCCCTCCAATGTTATTGTCTTTTAGTGTTGTTTTATTTATTTATTTTGAGAGAGAGGGTGCGCAAGACGGGGAGGGGCAGAGAGAGAGAGGGAGAGAGAGAATCCCAAGCAGACTCTGTGCTGACAGTGCAGAGCCCGATTGCAGGGGTCGAACGCGTGACCTGTGAGATCGTGACCTGAGCCGCAATCAAGAATCAGACGCTCAACCGACTGAGCCCCCCAGGCCCCCACCCCGCCCAGCATCCAATGATAACAGCACGTTTCTCTCCGTGCTTCACATGGAGAATGCAGGGCCTTCACCGCTGTAACAGGTGCTGCGAAGTTATTTCCTGGAGGACGAACACGGCCACGATTCGGGGGTGGCCGGATGGGGAGCAGGGCAGAGGAAGGGGCCCCCGTCCGGCTGTCAGGGGACTTCTCGGCAGAGCCTTGCGGGCCAGGAGGGAGGGCGCGTGCTGTACTCCAAGTGCTACAAGGAAAAAATTGCCCAGCTATCTCTCCGGTTCTGTTTTGTTTGTTCAGACTTGTGCAGAGACAGTCGGTTGGCCTTCGGGTCCGGCTTCCGTCACTGACTTTACGCATCTCAGGTCTGCCCGTGCTGATGCGTGTGCAACGATAGTTCAGCCTTCCTTATTTGGGGCGTTATTTTGTGTAAATGTCCCCCGGTTGATCCACTCGTCTAAGAGCACGTGGGTCCCTTCCCGTTTTCGGCGGTTGCAAATAAAGCCACTATAAACATGTGCACGCTGGTTTTTGAGTGAAGTGACATTTTCCTTTCCCTTGGGCAAATATCTAGGAGTAAGGTCGCCGGGTCATGTGGTCAGTGTATGGCTAACTTTGTAGGGCGCCGTCGGGCTGTTTCCAAAGTACTCGTGTTTTCTGTTCCCGCCAGCAGCATGAGAGCTCTGGCGGTCCACGTTCCCGCCAGCCTGCCCCCCGCCCCCCGTAGGTGGGCCAGCGGATGAACAAATAGTGGCATCTCCCTGGTGGCCACTTATGTGGAACATCCCACGTGTGCTTCTTGTCAACCAGATGGTTTCTTTGGTGAAGTGTCTGTTCACATCTTCTGCCCATTTGAGAAACTGTGTCGTTTGTTTCTTTAATTAGTGAGTTTTGGGAGTTCTTTGTATATGCTGGATACAAGTCCAATGGTGCAAATGTATAGATGTATTCTCCCAGCTGATGGCTTATCTTTTCATTCTGTTAGCAATGTTTCTTAAGTTTTTTTTTTGAGAGAGAGAGAGAGAGAGAGAGTGGAGGAGAGGAGCAGAGGGAGGGAGAGGGAGAATCCTGAGCAGGCTCCGCACTGGGCACAGCCCTGCGATCGTGACCTGAGCTGAAATCAAGAGTCAGATGCTCAGCCACCTAAGCCACCCAGGCGCCCCATTGTTTCTTGCTTTTAATAAAGTCACACTGGTCTGTTTGAAAGCACGGTTTAAGGAGAAGAACACGGAATTCAGACATCCTGAGATTTGCAAGATGGAAAGATGCTGGTGCTGTGGACACAAGCTGGTGACATGTATGTGTGTACGTGTGTGGGCTGGGGCCTGTGTGGTATGCACGCGTGCCCGTGTGCATGCAGGCACACGCGTGTGCCTTACGGGTGTGCGGTGGTGTGGCTGCGCGTTGTACGTCTGTGAGCATGTGCACAGTGCCCGGGTGTGTGTTTGGGGCGGAATTAAGAAGCAGCTCGTCGTAAACTTTCCCGGATACGTTTATGCCCCAGTTAGGGAGACTCAGGACAGAAGCAGCTGGAAAGAAGCACAGACGTCATAGGCCACCTCTCATTGGATGTTCTCTACGAAGTGTGTCATGTTTATGAAGTTCTCACATACCTCAAGCATCATCCACGTAAGTGGCGGTAAAATACGGTCTGCGTTTTCTTCATCCGTAAAAGTGAAGGGGAAGTAAATACGCCATGGCCTCCTTTCTGTCCAAAGTACTGTGTTTCAAACACACATTTTCGGGAGGTACAACCATCATTTTTTAATTTTAATTTTATTTTTTATTAAAAACTTTCTTTTAATGTTTATTTTTGAGAGAGAGAGAGCGAGCGAGAGCAAGCGAGCATGAGCATGGGAGGTGCAGAGAGAGAGACACACAGAATCCGAATTAGGCTCTAGGCGCTGAGCAGTCAGCACAGAGCCCGACGCGGGGCTCGAACCCACGAACCACGAGATTATGACCTGAGCTGAAGTCGGACGCTTAACCGACTGACCCGCGCAGGCGCCCCGAACGATAATTTTTTTAAAAGTCCTCAAGGAAAACAGCAACCACGAGAAAGCCACCGTGTGGAACAGTCTGGCTGTCCCCTGTCCCCTGTGCCTGCAGCCGTCAGCAGGGCCCCAGGACGAGGCAGGGCGGCCCCGCGCCCCGTCTCCAGAGAAGCCGCCAGAAGACCACAAAGGCGGGAGGCAGGAGGAGGGAGGGACTCGGCCAGCTGTGGCCCCTGCCCTGGTGCACAGTCAGCAGGCTCGCTGGTCGCCTGTGCTCACTGACCTGCTCGTCCCTTTCTGTCCCTTCCCCTCGCTCGGAAGTGATGCTCGGGGGGCCCCACCTTTTCGGTAGGGCGCTCGATCCTCCTCTGGTCTCTTCCCACCTTCAGATTACCCCATCCTCCCTGGTCTCTTGCCACATATTCACAGATGCCTCTTTCCCCAGTGAGGAAGCCAGGCCGGAAAGGGGCTCGGTGGCTCCCCCAGCCTCGCACAGCCGCTTGCGGCGCACTCACCAGCCCCGAGCAGAGCTTAAGATCACCGCATCCTAGGCTAAGTGACACCTTAAGTCTCCCCACGGTCGCTCGCCAGCGAACACTGACGCGGACTTCCCCGTTTCTGCTTGTCACCACGGAGAGAGCCGGTGAGCACGGTCCAGACCCGGCCCGGTTTCTGAGCGGCGACCAGGGATGGGAGCCCGGGAACGAGGCTGGCTCCAGGCCCGATGCCGTGAACTGATCCCGACCACGGAAACCCGCCTGTCATCCACCTGCAGGACTTCTGGGTCTCTTCGCCTCGCTCTCGAAAAGGCCGGTGTAGGGTCACCTTTAAAGACTACACTTGCGTTTGGAGGACGTCAGGTGCTGATCTCGTAACGTAAAGACTGATTCGTAAATGCGTGGGAACAACAGCTCTCGGCATGCAGTGGACTAGATCCTAGAGGTTGCACTTGGCGGGGCTCAGACGGTTAAACGTCCGCCTCCTAGCTCAGCTCAGGTCTTGATCTCAGGGTCGTGAGTTCAAGCCCCACGCTGGGCTCGGCGCTGGGTGTGGAGCCTGCTTAAAAAAAAAAAAAAAAAGAATGACTAGAATAATTAGAATAATGACCAAAGGAACCCTATGTTGCTCTATGCATATACATTTACATACGTGTATAAACAGGAATACTAAACAGAGCTATTAAATAGAAATATCGAATCAGGTTGACAGCTCGTAACTTTTTGTGGTTATTTTTCTTTTGGCGTAAACGCCCAAACGTTTCCTGCCCAAGCTGAACAAATCGTGAGGCCTCTCTTGTTGCCGCCACGCTGGACAGTTGAACCCCACACCAAAGTGACATCTATGAAAAGATGATGAGCCTGTGCCTGGAGAAGGCTGTGTTAGTCTTAAGGCACCTGTTCACGCTTGGGAAAGGAACAGCCTTTTACTAAAAATGCTTGATCTCTTCCGGAAAGAAGCCAGCTTTCGGCGTAAGTCGGTCTGGCTCCTAGGGTGACTTAGGAGAATGGTCCTGACTGGCCCATAACGAGCACAGAGATTCAGGCAGGTCAGAAAAGAGCAGAAACCTAGCACCGCAGCCATTTAGAAAGGAATGGGCTGTGAGCATTTGTTCTAAGGCTATAAAAAGGGTAATTACCTTGGCAAGTAGTTCATTTTCTGCCCCATAAAGGCAGCTGTAGATGGGTTATAAATAAATGATGGCTCATAATTCATTAAAAACAAGAAGACGGGCAAAGTTTTAAGGAAGCGTGAGTTTTAAGGAGAACCTTGAAAATTCAGGAAAGGGCACAGAGTTCTGGAACAGCCTGAGGCCCACTGCACACTTGGCATCGAGATAACCCAAAGGGGCTTCTTCCCTCACGGGGGCTGCACCTGCCCAGCGCCACCTGCCGCAGGCGCGTCCCTGGGGCCACCCTCCCTCCGCAGGAGCAGGCAGGACACAGGACTCGGAGTCAGAAGGATTAGATCCAGTTGACTCCCTGTCTTCTCGGCGAATCGCTTATGTCCTGGAGCCTCAGTTTCCTCAACTGCAGAATGGGTAAGAGAGCACCTGCCTCACAGAGCGGTTGTGGGTGTGGCTTATTCACTCGACAGACACCCGATCAGGGACTGAGGTCCTGCCTTGTGCCGGGCCCTGGGGGGGGGACAGCGCCGAGGATGTAACGCCAGGCCCGGCACCCCGAGAATCCAAGCACCGCTGTGCAGGGCTTCCCTGAGGCCAGCTGTGTCCCAACGTCTGGGAGGGGCCCTGAAGGCCGGTGCCTTTACAAGATCCCCAGGCGAGCTCAGGGCTAACTTTACCTCCACGGCCAACGCCACTGCTGGAGGTAAAATGCTAGGTAAATAGCAGGCAAGGGTTTCACAGGTGGTCTGGACAAAGGCACGGCAGGTTCGGCCTTGACCTTTGGACTCTAGGAAGCCCAGGACGCATTGGCTCATGCCCGGGAGCTGAGTTCGAGGTGCAAGGGAAGGTGTGCCCACGGAGGGACAGGTGCTGTACTATCGTGAAGGCAGTGGGGAAGACTGGTGCTTTCCATGTGCACATGGACGGGGCCCAGGATGCGCTACCCCCCAAATGTGGGGGATTAAATATTCCTGAGCTGAAGAAATAGCAGAGGCAGGACGGTCACCCTGACCTCCCCAGCCCTGGCCCCTCCTCCCTGGAACAGGCCATGACACCCCATGTGGAAGTGCCCTCCCTGTACCAGGAGGACAGGAGACAGTCTCGTCACCAGAGACCCAGAAACGGGGAACTGGGGGCCAGGAAACCTGTGCAGACAAACCTTGTTAAAGCAACCTCACCTTCCTAGTTACTTCTCCACCACTCACCGCCCCCCCCCCTTCATCTTGAGGGTGCTTCACCATCTATCCCTTTCCTGCCTAGAAGCTATAAAAGCCTCTTGTTCTGTTTCAGACCCAATCAGGCACCCCAAGAGGGTCAAGGGAAAATTTTTGACAAAAAAGGAGAGCATTTGACAAAAATCACCACCCATTCATGATAAAGCACTGGAGGGAATGTACGTCAGCATCGCAAAGGCCACAGCTGACATCGTAAACAGTGAAAGTGAGAGCTTTTCCTGTAAGATTGGAAACAAGACAGGATGCCCATTCTTGCCACTTAGTCAACAAAGAGCTCAAGTCCTGGCCACAGCAATTAGGCACAAAATAGAAAGAGAGAGAGAGATAGAGGGAGGGAGGAAGGAAGGAGGGAGGGAGGGAGGGAAGGAAGGATGGATGGATGGATGGAAGGAAGGAAGGAAGGAAGGTAGGGAAGGAGGGAGGGAAGGAAGGAAGGATGGAAGGAAGGAAGGAGGGAGGGAGGGAGGGAAGGAAGGAAGGATGGGTAGAAAAAAGGAGCGGGAGGGAGGGAAGGAGGGAGGAGATCCAGATCAGAAGACCCAAAACTGTCTCTATTTGCAGACGATATGGTACTATATATAGAAAACCCTAATGACTCCCCAAGAAACTCTTAGAATGAATAAATGAATTCAGTAATAATTCATGATTCAGGGCATTCTGCTAAGTGAAATAGTCCAGACAGAGAAAGGCAAACACAGGAGAACATCACTTACGTGTGGAATCCAACCCTCCCCCCGTCCCCGAACTCATAGCTGCAGAGAACAGACGGGTAGTTGCCAGAGGTGGGGGTGGGGAGTGGGCCAGATGGGTGAAAGGGGTCTGGGGGTGCCCACTGCCAATACCAGAAGAGTAAGCCCTGGGGAGGCGAGGCACAGCACGGTGACTGTGCATGGTGACTAATACCGCATTGCGTATCTGAAAGTTGCTAAGAGTAAATCCTGGGGGTTCTCATCACAAGAAACACAAACTGTGCTCTGTGTGGCGACGGATGATTTCACGATGTGTACATAAGTCATATATTGTACACCTGAAATTAATACGGCAGAAACACTTTGTTCAGGCCCGGCCAGGGGACCTCAGCAGAGCAGGAAAACATCTTCCTCCCCTGCAGTGTGTTAGGAAGACGAGTCAGACGCCAGGAAGGGGATACTCCCGCTCTTAGAGAGGACGCATGGGGGGTAAGGACACACATTTGGGTACCAGACCGCATGGGCTCTGTTCCTGAGGGGGTCACTTACTCGCTGTGCTGATGTTGGGCAAGTGAGTGCCTTAACCTCTCTGTGCCTCACTTTTCCCAACCACAAGTGTGATTAAAACCAATTTCCAGGGGTGCCTGGTGGCTCAGTCGGTTGAGCATCCGACTCTTGCTTTCAGCTCAGGTCATGATCTCGTGGTTCATGGGATCAGGCCCTGAGTTGGGCTGTGAGCTGCTGGTGCAGAGCCTGCTTGACATTCTCTCTCTCTCTCTCTCTCTCTCTCTCTCTCTCTCTCTGCCCCTCCCTGCTTGCACTTTCTGTTTCTCTCTCCGAATAAGTAAATAAACATTAAAAAAAAAATTTCCATCTCCTGGCTCTGTGGTTCGGATAAAGTGACCTCCTTGTCGTGAAGCAGTCAGAGCAAAGCCAACACTCAGCAACACTGTTTGTTACCGTCAATTTTCTTTTCTTTTTTTTAAATTTTCTTTAATGTTTATTCATTTTTGAGAGAGAGAGAGAGAGAGACAGAGACAGAGACAGAGTGTGAGCGGGGGAGGGGCAGAGAGAGAGGGAGACACAGAATCTGAAACATGCTCCAGGCTCCTAGCTGTCAGCACAGAGCCCGACATGGGGCTCGAACTCACGAACCACAAGATCATGACCTGAGCCAAAGTCGGATGCTCAACCAACTGAGCCACCCAGGCGCCCCTTCTTTTCTTTTCTTTTTTCTTTAATTTTTAAAATTTTATTTATGTATTTATTTATTTATTTATGTGTTTATTTTAACTACTGTCATTTTTCAAGTGCCTGCTCCAAAGCCCCTTCCTCTGTGAGCCCCATCACGCCTGGTAAACGCCTCTGTTTTCTCCCTGCCATTTGTATGGTGGTTATGTATCTATATGCTTCTCTCCGGAGGCTGTGAGCCACCCAGGGGCAGGACTGGTCTTACTCATTAACCTGGCGTAGGTCTGGGGCAGGGACTCTCTGCTTATTTATGGTATATGATGAAGTTTTGATTAACTTAAGAAAATAAAAACTACTAAAGCAAAGGTGTTTGAACCACCAAACAACAACCTTTTATTGTGTTTTAAAAGACCGAAATCAGATTTTTTTCATGTGTTGAGAAAGGGCATGCAGAGGCAAAGACATTTCAGTACCTTTGTTTTTTTGCTGTTAAGACTTTGGCCTTCTTGTGGCATTTTGGATTGCTGCAAACCCAATAAAATATTTAGTTTCCTAAGCACACTGGACTTTAATCCTTGTAAGGAACCCTCCGTCTGGAAACATCTGGCATAATTTATTAACTCCTTTTTCTCGCACACTGATGGTTATAATTCTGCATTTCTAATTGGGAGCTGAGTTGCAAATACAGTGGAAATACACAATGGGATGAATCACTTTCAAGGCACAGTTAAGGAAGCGTTTCAGGATGATTTTGCAACTCTAGTGAATGCCTTGTGCGGCCTGATTCATGGGATGGTTTCAGCTCACGGGGGCTCTGGCTGGTCCCTCTGCCCAAATGCCTCCCCCCACAGGTATCCCAGAAGCTGATGCCCTCACCCCTTTCAAGCTGAAGGGGAGTAGAATACGTGACCCCAAATGCGCCTCTTTGGCATAAGGGTTATCTTGAGTTGGTTATTTTTATTATTTATTTCTTTAGTTTTGCATGTTTGTTTATTTTGAGGGGGAGGGGAGAGCAGAGAGAGAGGGAGGGAGAGAATCCCAAGCAGGCTTCATGCTGTCAGCACAGACCCCAAAGCGGGACTCAGTCTCATGAACTGTGAGATCATGACCTGAACCGAAATCGAGAGTCGGACACTTCACTGACAGAGCCCCCTGGGCATCCCAAGCTGGTTATTTTTAAGAAACAGCAGCCATAAGAGAAGCTCTGGGAGGGGTGCCTGGGTGGTTCAGTCGGTTAAGTGTCCAACTTCGGCTCAGGTCATGATCTCACGGTTTGTGAGTTCCGGCCCCACGTCAGGCTCTGTGCTGACAGCTCAGAGCCTGGAGCCTACTTCAGATTCTGTCTTTTTCTCTGCGCCTCCCCCACTCATGCACTGTCTTTCTCTCTCTTTCTAATACAAATAAACATTAAAAAAAATTTTTAAAAAGAAGTTCTGAGAACTGACTAGAAGTGACCCTTTCATAAGACACCTTGGGGCGCTTGGGTGGCTCAGTCGGTTGAGCGTCCGACTTCAGCTCAGGTCACGATCTCGCGGTCCGCGAGTTCGAGCCCCGTGTCAGGCTCTGGGCTGATGGCTCAGAGCCTGGAGCCTGCTTCTGACTCTGTGTCTCCCTCTCTCTCTGCCCCTCCCCCGTTCATGCTGTGTCTCTCTCTGGCTCAAAAATAAATAAAAACATTAAAAAAAATTTAAAAAAAAAGACACCTTTACGTTTATAAGGGAAATCTCCATCTGTACAGTGTCTCCCTCTCTGCACCAGGAAGGGGGAGGATGACCAAAACTCCAGAAACTCTTATCGGCGAAGAAGGCAATGTCCTAAAAGTGCCCAACAGCCCTATCCCTTACTACTATGTTTTGTCTGAACTCACATGACCGGTTCCCCAGCTGCCCACCCCTACTTCCCCAACCCCAGCCCTACTCCTGCAGTCTCCTTTTGTCTTTAGCCGGAGACAGTATTTAAGGTGACGATCTGGGCCATTTCAGAGAGTTACTCTGGGGTCTCTCCCGTGGATGTAGGAGGTACATGTATCATTAGACTTCCCGGGGTTTCTCCCGTTACCATCTGTTATGATGAGAGATCTCAGGCGAGAACCTAGAAGGGTGGATGGAAAATTGCTTTTCCTCCCCTGCAAGGTGCCTCTTCAAATTTACACTCTCTCCTCCTGCAACCCACCTCCCCCTCCTTAGGCATCCCTGGCCCCCCTTTACCGTACCGCTCTGTCTCCTTCACCTTCCTGGGCTGGCTGCACCCTCACCCCAGCGGAACATGAGTTCTGAGGGCTGGGCACTCTGTTTTGTGCCCCGATGGAGCCCAAGGGCCCAGGTCAGTCCCCTGCATACAGTTGGTACTCAACAAACATTGGTTGTATCAAGAACCAGCTCCCCAAGATCACCAACATCAACCATTGATAAGACATAGCTGGAGGGGAGAACACCACCTTGACCTCAGGGTCTCCCAGAGGGAAGGGCTGGTTGGAGTTTACTGACGGTTTGAAGTTGGGTTTAAGGCAAATCTCACAAAGGGAGGGGGCATCCTAGTAAGTTTTTAACGCCTTTAGAAATACCTTTAGGGGGCGCCTGGGTGGCTCAGTCGGTTAAGCATCTGACTTCGGCTCAGGTCACGATCTCACGGCCCGTGAGTTCGAGCCCCGCGTCGGGCTCTGTGCTGACTGCTCGGAGCCCGGAGCCTGTTTCAGATTCTGTGTCTCCCTCTCTCTCTGACCCTCCCCTGTTCATGCTCTGTCTCTCTCTGTCTCAAAAATAAATAAACGTTAAAAAAATTAAAAAAAAAAAAGAAATACCTTTAGTATCTTCAAAGCTTTAATATTACATTTTATATATTTTTATTTGTTTATATTATCCTGAAACCAGGAGGTCTCTGGATCCAGGCAGATGATTATTTACTTAACAGCAATAGCTTTAGAGTTCCCCCACAGGCCAATTCTTGCCTCTTTTGGGGCGATGTGAGAGCCAGATGTGTGTACGGGGGGCTCCCTGCACCACAAGACAGGAACCCCGAAATTGTCAATCTGTTTACATAGGGCTTCATGTGCCGTACCCCGGATCCCCATAAACACGGTCTCCTTGGGAAGAGGCAGATCCCCCTGGAATGTAACTAAATGTCTCTGGGGGATACATAAGACAAGCCTCTCAGGACTTCCTCACAACCCTGGAGTGTCTCTATGTGCATCGCCAGAGAGGTGATCCTTTCTGGCGTTCTGTTGTATCTACACGCCCTTCGACGTCTGAGGCTTGTCCTTTGACCAGATCCCAGTAAAGCTTGCTCAGAGAGCCCTATGAAAACGTTTACTTCCCAACATAGCGTTAATTGGGACTGGGGGTGGATCGCGACACAGCGGTCGCCGGACCAAAGGAAGACCATCCACATGAGAAGAGGCAAAGACTGTTTATCAGAGCAAAGACGTCAGCCACCATCGCCTGCAGTCAGCACAGAGACAGAGGAAGGCAGGGGAGTGGGAAAAAGGGAAGTCACGTGTGTCCTGATTGGGGCCATCGGCACCGGGAAGGTACGGGCAGGCTGGCCAGACGCACAGCATCCGATGCAACTGGTCAGGGGCACATGTCTGGCTTTCTCCTTCCGTCGGTCCGAGTGGGAAGTAGGAAACCAGGCAAGTATTGATCGAGTCCTGGCTGCTTGAGGCGAGTTACAGGCGTCACTGCTTGGCCTCCTGGACCGTTTGCGAGAGACGGTGGGCTTTCTCAGAAGTCCAATCTGCAGGTGGTGGGTTGGCTTCCTGGGCTGGTTTCTGTTGACGGTGAGTCTGTTCCTGGGCTGGCCGCCGCAGACGGTAGGTCAGAGCTCCATATGTGCGGTCTGGGCACTGCTCGTTTGAGGATTGTGTCTCCCGTGGTTTAGAATGGGTGGGAAACGGGCGCCCGGGATGCTCAGTCGGTTAAGCCTCCGACTTCAACTCAGGTCATGATCCTGTACCTCATGGGTTCGAGCCCCACATTGGGCTCTGTGCTGACAGCTCAGAGCCTGGAGCCTGCTTCGGATTCTGTGTCTCCCTCCCTCTCTCTGCCCCTCCCCTGCTGGCACTCTGTCTCCCAAAAATAAATCAACATTAAAAAGATTTTTTTTTGAATGGGTGGGAAACAGCAAGGCAAAGATTTTGAAGCAGAGAATTCTTAGGCTGCAGTCCCTCTGTTGACGGTTCCTAGGCAGAGCTGGTGAATCTTTGGGACGTTCTTCTAATGAACAAGCGGGTTATTTGCTTGGAATAGTAAGGTTACATTAATGCAGACGGCTCTGCGAGAAGGGCGGACGGGTAGTTAGGGTTTCCCGGTGAATGGACTGAAAAGAAGGGAAGGGAAGAATTGAGATTTGTCTAGTGTCACAGACGTCCTCCATTTTAGCCCCCTCCGCACCCCCTCAGCTACGTGTGGCTCTGGGATAAAAACGAGATGGTTCTATTTCACAGGAAACCGAGATTCAGAGTTTCAATAGGCCGTCCGGGGTCACGCTTAAATTCACACCCAAAGCCAGCTGTGCAGGACCTGTCATCCGTAAATACAACAGAGCCACGATTTCACTGGCAACATGAGTCTATCTGGGACGAGCGGAGGAATTGCAGTTCGGGACGAGCAGACATAGCAAAGCAGGGGCAGGTCTGAGGGGACAGAGGGCAGGTCAGATTCCATTAGATTTCAGGAGGAAGTGGGGAGGGGTGTTCTGAGCAAGCGTTCGTGGACGAAGAACAGGACGTTGTGCGGGTGTCTCCACGGCCTGCTGCAGGGAGGGATTTTCCTTTTCCCTAGGAGTCAGAGATCCCGCGTGGAAGGTGTCCTCCCTCCCCCTGCTGGGGGTCCTCGCGCCTTAGGGACTCTGGTTTTGGTGAGGTTTCCCTTCTCGTGCGCCCCCTCCTAAGCCCCGTGCTCTCTCTAGAACCGGGTGCTGCCATCCCGAAGTGTTAGTATCGCCCAGATCACCTGACTGCCGTTGCCGTGAGTTCGCGCAACGGGTATAAACGCATGGATGTTTTGGGGGAGACCGAAGGTGGGGTAGACCTCGGACGGAAGGAGGACGTTTCGAGTGTACATGTTTTTCCTGGCTGTTTTTAGGGCTGAAGCCAGAAGTGAAGTTCATGTCTGCCCTTCATTTCAAATATTCTCTGGACTGAGAGAAGGCCCTCTGAGCTGCTGAATTACAGTAACACGTTTCTCCTTAATTCCTCGTACTCCCCCCCACCCCCACCCTTACCAGTAACTGGCAAAGCAGCTGGCGTTGGCGTCGAGTCGTTCAATGTACGTGATTCCCGGGAACCGGTTCAGATTTTGCCCGCGCTGTGCCGCTTCCAAGAAACACGGGGACGAAACTTCGGGCTGTTCCCAGATCCACAGCCTTCGCGGTGTGCCTTCTGTGCCGCTGGCACTTGTACCACGCCGGCAGGCTCTCTGGAGAGCATCGTTTTATCTGTTAGAAACCATTACAACAATAATTAGTATTGTTATTACCTTCCTCGCCGCCGCAGGGGCGTGCGGAGATCGGCCTCCGGCTCACGAACGCGAAATGCTGGCAGCGACGTCGGGGGGCCGGGGAGGGCTCCGTGCGGCCTTCGTCCGAGCCGAGGCCCTGAGCCGTGGGTAGGAAAGCGGCGGGGAGGGCTGGGCGGTTGCCACGAGCCCCTGCGCGCGGCTGTGTTCCTCTCTTCTGCCCCGGGGCGGGGGGCAGGGGGAGGTGAGCGACTATCCCACTTGCTGCGTGTTGGAATCAGCAGGGAAGCTTTGCCCGCAACCCACCCCCGGGCCGGACCCCAGACCCGTCAGTCAAAGCAGAAGTGGCTGGGCGTTAGTTTCTCCCACGCTGCGCAGAGGACTCCCAGTTCAAGGTCAAGTTGGGGAATGAGTGGACGAGAGCCCAGTGCAGGTGTGTTTCCCAAACGCCCTGGGAATCTCCGAGGGCGGTTCCCGAGAGTGTGGAGGAAGGGGGCGGACGCTGGAAGCGACGACGGTGGCCCGGGGCCATGGGTTGTCAGGCGCTGGTGGCAGCTGAGACTCTGCCCGCCGGATGGCTGCCTGGGGCCGGAGGTGGGGGTGCATGTGTGTCTGCGTGCCGGACAGGCTGACGGCTGGAGTCCTAGACAGACACTCTGGACGCCTGTCTGGGGGGCCCAGGGGCAGGTGGGGATCAGCTTCCCCGGAGGGACTGCTTCTTAGTAGCTGGCGGAGTGTAGACCCGCCTGGGCAGTGCTGTGCGGGAGCGGGCACTACGGTCTTGTCCACAACACCCACTGCCCAACCGGCCCTGAGCACCGTCACCGGCCCCCGGTGCTTCTGAGCGGCCCCGGCAGGCTCCACGGTGACAGCCTTCGCGGATGTGTTCAGGGACGGAAAGGAGCCAGCTCAGGGCTGAGGTTCACGTCTGTCTACTCGGAGGTTGGAACGATGACCACTCAGCTCAGAAAGCTGCCTTTCTGCGGGGGATGGGCGTCTCCTCAGCAGGCGCACATCCGGGTGAGACCGAGTCCTGCTGGCCTCCACTGGTGACTCGGGGGCACGAGGCACCCCGGGCACGTAAGTGGGGGGTGGCTGTCGGCATAGCCTGGACTTCTAGATTTCCTCTGTTACCGCAGTTGATGAGGAAGGTCAAGTATCCACAGAGTTTCCGCAGAGGCCAAGAAACCAAACAAGGGGTACAAAGACCCCATATCCTGAGAGCTCGTCTACCTGCACAATTTCTGGAGAAGGACGGTCCGATCCGTGACGGAAGAATGCCTTTGTGAAATGCAGTCACCCTCTGGCGTGTTGTGGCAATGTCAGATCGCCAAAACGTTTCCACGCGCTCCGCCCCCGTGTTTATGCCTTAGCGGCCTAGAGCAGATGCGCATCGCCCTCCTCTGATCCACGGGCCATGGGACTCAGGCCAGGGGGAAGAGAAATCCCCTCCAGAGCTCAGCCACGTCCCCGGAGTAAGCAGGGACTTCAATGTGATTCACACTAGAAAGGAACAAAACGAGAGGCTACAGAGAAAAGGGGGGAGCTGTGCGTGGGAGGTGTCCCCGTCCCCGGGAGGGGCAGGGACGGAGGTTCTCGGGGACCAGGACGCGGGCTGCTCGCCCTCCGTAAGAGCCTGGCCCAGGCAGCCTCCTGCCGTGTGGGGACACCTTGATGGAACGAGGCTAGAGCCACACCAAAGGGAACGGAGACTGGAGGGAGGGGACAGCGCTGAGTGGCCGTGGGAGGCGTGCGCTGAAGCGGGGGCAGGGACGAGGAAACCTCACAGGGCAGGGGGCCTGGGGGGGCGTGCCTGCCTCACGGAAGGCCTGGCCCCAGGTTACAGCACCAGCCAGAAAGCACTGCACCTGTCCCCCACCTGGTCCCCTCCAGGCCCGCTGTGGCCTCTGTAGCCTGAGGCCAGGCCAAGCTGGGGAAGGGAGACTGGATGGGGTCCGGGCTCTTGACACTGTACTGGCCTTGATGTATTATTGTTTTGTTTTGTTCTTTTAATTTTTTTTTTAAATTTATTTATTTATTTTTGAGAGAGGGAACCAGTTGGGGGCAGGGCGGGGGCGGGGGCGGGGGTGGACATAGGATCCGAAGTGGGACCCGTGCTCACGGCAGCAAACCTGACATGGGGCTCGAACCCATGAACCGTGAGATCATGACCTGAGCCAAAATCAAGAGCCGGACTCTCCACCTACGGCGCCCCCCCCCCCCCCAGGCGCCCCTGGCCTCGATGTTTCAATACCTGGAAGGATAATAGACTGTTTGTTACCTGAGAGTAACCCGGTAACCACTCCGCGGGCCCCTCGTGTGAGAGGTGCCCTCCCCGTACCTCTGCAAGGAACATTTGTCTCCAAATTGAGGGACGATGGGAAGACGCCAGACGAACAGACGTTGCTAAGTTTCCCGTTTGCTACGGTTAGCTCGTATTCTGCTTGTTTTATGTCCCCGTGACCTCCCCCTCTCCAGCAAACCCAGCATCGAGGCGCTCGGCTTTCACAGTTTCCCTGAGTCTTCATTTGCTTACGGAGCCTCTCGTGTTATATAAAATTTTTTTTCCTGTTATGTTTTTCTCCTGTTCATCTGTTTGGGTCAGCTTAATTTCCAGATCCAGCCGGGGACCCTAAGACAGTTGAGGAAAACGGTCTCTTCCTCTCCTATACTAGCGTTGTTTTCCTGGACCCGAGGGTCCGTGCCTCGGTTTCTCATCTGTGAAATGGGGAAAATAGAGTTGCTGTGAGGATGAATGCATGAATGAATATAAAGCATTCGAAACAATGTAGGAACATTGATTATTAATCGTGTAGGAGTCCCCTGGCAGCTTGTTAGAAGTACCAGGGGTACCTATGCATTAAGTCTGGGGTGGGGGACCAGAAAACTGCATCTTAAACAGATACTCCCAGATTTTTGATGAGGGCGGATTGGAGACTATTCTGTGAAATACTTGGTTTAGGGGAACACAGTGTCCCGTGTGTAAGACATTTGTTCTGGTTAAATGGGAATGAGGTTAGAGGGTTGGGAGAGGCAAATATTAGAAACTAGTTAAAATATTCTGCGGTCAAGATGGGGCGCCTGGGTGGCTCGGCCGGTGAAGCATCCAGCTCTTGGTTTTGGCTCAGGTCATGATCTCACAGTTTCATGGGTTCGAGCCCCGCGTCGGGCTCTGTGCTGGCAGCTCGGAGCCCGGAGCCTGCTTCGGATTCTGTGCCTCCCTCTCTCTCTGCCCCTCCCCAGCTCATGCTCTGTCTCTCTCTGCCTCAAAAATAAATAAACATGAAAAAAAATAATAAAAGTGTTAGCTATTATTTAAAAAATAAAAATAAACATAAATAAGAATACCTACATCCCATAAAGAACTATCACAGCAGGTGCTGCATTCAGTGGGCGTATGTATGTGAAACACGTAGATAAAAATAATGATGAGTGGGTTGTCCTCATTTTTAAATAAATTAAAAATAATGAAAAGTTGTTTCACTGGGGGAAAAAAGTCCTCTCTGAAAGAAACTTCATCTGCAACCAAGAGATCACCGATTATCTGGAAAAACTCATCTCCTCTATTTTTTAAAAAAATGTTTAAACATTTTTTTTTTTTTTTTTCCGAGAGACAGAGAGAGACAGAGCGCGAGCTGGGGAGGGGAGGAGAGAGAGGGAGACACAGAATCCGAAGCAGGCTCCGGGCTCCGAGCTATCAGCACAGAGCCCGACGTGGGGCCCGACGTGGGGCTCGAACCCACGAGCTGTGAGATCATGTTCTGAGCCAAAGTCAGATGCTCAGCTGACTGGGCCACCCGGGCTCCCATCACTGCATCATTTCATAGCCATTTGCACAAAGGACTTCAGCACTAGCAGATTTGGTGAAAGCAAATTGTATGAAGGAGATTTACATGAAATAAGAATTGATTGAACTAGGTGTCTGTTTCCTGTAAGTTTCTAGTGGATATGTCTTCTTTTTATTCACTAAGTCAGAATGTTTGGGCCATGTATTTTCTATCAAACACCATTATATTTTATTTTTTTTATTTTTAATTTTTTTTCAATATATGAAATTTATTGTCAGATTGGTTTCCATACAACACCCAGTGCTCATCCCAAAAGGTGCCCTCCTCAATACCCATCCCCCACCCTCCCCTCCCTCCCACCCCCCATCAACCCTCAGTTTGTTCTCAGTTTTTAAGAGTCTCTTATGCTTTGGCGCTCTCCCACTCTCACCTCTTTTTTTTTTCCTTCCCTTCCCCCATGGGTTTCTGTTAAAGTTTCTCAGGATCCACATAAGAGTGAAACCATATGGTATCTGTCTTTCTCTGTATGGCTTATTTCACTTAGCAACACACTCTCCAGTTCCATCCACGTTGCTACAAAGGGCCATATTTCATTCTTTCTCATTGCCACGTAGTTCTCCATTGTGTATATAAACCACAATTTCTTTATCCATTCATCAGTTGATGGACATTTAGGCTCTTTCCATAATTTGGCTATTGATGAGAGTGCTGCTATAAACATTGGGGTACAAGTGCCCCCAGGCATCAGTACTCCTGTATCCCTTGGGTAAATTCCTAGCAGTGCTATTGCTGGGTCATAGGGTAGGTCTATTTTTAATTTTCTGAGGAACCTCCACACTGTTTTCCAGAGCGGCTGCACCAATTTGCATTCCCACCAACAGTGCAAGAGGGTTCCCGTTTCTCCACATCCTCTCCAGCATCTATAGTCTCCTGATTTGTTCATTTTGGCGACTCTGACTGGCGTGAGGTGATATCTGAGTGTGGTTTTGACTTGTATTTCCCTGATGAGGAGCGACGTTGAGCATCTTTTCATGTGCCTGTTGGCCATCCGGATATCTTCTTTAGAGAAGTGTCTATTCATGTTTTCTGTCCATTTCTTCACTGGATTATTCGTTTTTCGGGTGTGGAGTTTGGTGAGCTCTTTATAGATTTTGGATACTAGCCCTTTGTCCGATAGGTCATTTGCAAATATCTTTTCCCATTCCGTTGGTTGCCTTTTAGTTTTGTTGATTGTGTCCTTTGCTGTGCAGAAGCTTTTTATCTTCATGAGGTCCTAGTAGTTCATTTTTGCTTTTAATTCCTTTGCCTTTGGGGATGTGTCAAGTAAGAGATTGCTACGGCTGAGGTCAGAGAGGTCTTTTCCTGCTTTCTCCTCTAGGGTTTTGATGGTTTCCTGTCTCACATTCAGGTCCTTTATCCATTTTGAGTTTATTTTTGTGAATGGTGTGAGAAAGTGGTCTAGTTTCAACCTTCTGCTTGTTGCTGTCCAGTTCTCCCAGCACCATTTGTTAAAGAGACTGTCTTTTTTCCATTGGATGTTCTTTCCTGCTTTGTCAAAGATGAGTTGGCCATACATTTGTGGGTCTAGTTCTGGGGTTTCTATTCTATTCCCTTGGTCTATGTGTCTGTTTTTGTGCCAATACCATGCTGTCTTGATGATGACAGCTTTGTAGTAGAGGCTAAAGTCTGGGATTGTGATGCTTCCTGCTTTGGTCTTCTTCAAAATTACTTTGGCTATTCGGGGCCTTTTGTGGTTCCATATGAATTTTAGGATTGCTTGTTCTAGCTTCGAGAAGAATGCTGGTGCAATTTTGATTGGGATTACATTGAATGTGTAGATAGCTTCGGGTAGTATTGACATTTTGACAATATTTATTCTTCCAACCCATGAGCATGGAATGTTTTTCCATTTCTTTGTATCTTCTTCAATTTCCTTCATAAGCTTTCTATAGTTTTCAGCATACAGATCTTTTACATCTTTGGTTAGATTTATCCCTAGGTATTTTATGCTTCTTGGTGCAATTGTGAATGGGATCAGTTTCTTTATTTGTCTTTCTGTTGCTTCATTATTAGTGTATAAGAATGCAACTGATTTCTGTACATTGATTTTGTATCGTGCGACTTTGCTGAATTCATGTATCCATTCTAGCAGACTTTTGGTGGAGTCTGTCGGATTTTCCATGTATAATATCATGCCCTCTGCAAAAAGCGAAAGCTTGACTTCATCTTTGCCAATTTTGATGCCTTTGATTTCCTTTTGTTGTCTGATTGCTGATGCTAGCACTTCCAACACTATGTGAAACAACAGCGGTGAGAGGGGACATCCCTGTTGTGTTCCTGATCTCAGGGAAAAAGCTCTCAGTTTTTCCTCATTGAGGATGATGTTAGCTGTGGGCTTTTCATAAATGGCTTTTAGGATGTATCAAACACCATTTTAGGTGCTGAGGAATAAACTGATAAGTGAATATATATCCAGCCTCTAGGAATAGAGATAAATATAATACCTACCTCTGTAAATATCCATACATGTAAATGTGAAGTCCTAGAGAGCATAGTCAGTGCCTTGGGGCGTCTCAAAGCTGCCAGTTCAAGAAGCAAAAACATATGCGACCCCACTGGTTAACTAATAGGATTGTTTGGGGGCAAGTTACAGAAATCAGCTTGAGACACTTGAAGCAGAGGGTTTTCCTAAGGGCAGGGATGCAGCTGGGCCTCATGGAGGAATGGGATGGAAACCAGGAAATTCTGGCTCTTGTTTTGGTTCCTCTCTGCCGGCCTCTTCTCTTCCTCTGTCGTCTTCTGTGAATTGATCACTAGCACAAATGTGGGGCTGGGTTTAGAGACCCAGCTATGCAGTTAGTCTGTTTTCTTTTTAGCTTCCTTCTTCCCCCCTTCCATTTCGATTCCCCGCATAACCGAAAGCACCCCAAGCTGCAGGGAGCAGAACACCCAGCCCAGGGTAGCTTGGACCCTCATACTGCAGGTGTGGTTTATGGACCAGCATCGTCACTGTCACCTAGGGAAACACAATCTTGGGTGCCACCCAGGCCTGGTAACTCATGGCCGTACTTCCCGAGACCTCAGGAGGGTGGACGCACGTTAGTTTAAGAAGTGGCTGAAACAATAAGGCCGATTCATCCCCTCCTGTAACAACAGGGCCCAGGACATGGTCCCAGGGCTGGGGGTTGGGGGGCTCAGCAGTCACCAGCGTCCCCCTCCTGCTTTGCTCTCCTCCTCTCGGCCTCAGCACGTGCCGTCTTCCCAGGATCCCCACCCTCGTGCAGTAACACCCTACGGCTGGGAGACAGGACGCTCATCTTTCTAAGAGAGGAAAGACATTTCCAGTCTCCCCTGTGCAGACTTCCCTGCCTGCTGCTGGCCGATCGTGCGGCGTACCTATTCCTAGATCTGTCGCAGGCACGGGGATGGCCTTGCCCTCAGTGCCAGACTAGCCAGTCCACCCGGATCTGGGGCGGCCCTACCTTGACCAGAAGCAGAGGGACTCCCACTCTCTAGACCAGAGTTTGGCTCTGAGATCAACGACCCTGGGACGAGTGGGGCACCCGCCCTGCCTGCACGGCAGCAAACAGCCAGGTGGCCACAGCACATGCACGTGTGAGTCTCATTCCTTAGTGCCACCTGTTAGTGGGGGAGGAGCTGGTGCTCAGACAGGGACACACGAGTTCTCTGGTCATTTCACATCAGTTCCCCAGCAACCCCCATGTTCACAGACCTGCACCAGCGACCTTCACCTCTTTGTCAGAAAGCACTTTCTCCAGAGAGACCACCAGGACGAAATGAATGCTCTTGCATTTGGAGAGCCGGGAGAGCAGTGGTGAGATGGCCGTGATGCTTTCTGGCGTGACGTAAGTCACCGCGAGAGGCAGAAAGTTTTCCTTTTCGTTTTAGTTATTCCATATGATCTGAGTCAACAACCCAAACTCTGGACTGATATATCAACTAGTAACTGGAGTTTATTGTCAGGCACTGTTCTAACGTGCTCTCCACGAATTAGGCAATACGATCACTGCCTCAACCCTATAAAGTATATACCATTATTACCTCCAATTGACAGAAGAAAAACCAAAGCGGAGAAAGGGAAGATAACTTGCCGAGGGAACACTGTAAGGTACAGACGCGGGTCTAATGCCAGGGCTCGTGTTCAGAAGCTTTGCAGCAAAGGAGCGTCCCCTGGCTTTTATGCACGTCACCGTCTGCAACTGGAAAAATCGCTGGTTAAAATGATCTCAGGCAACATCCTGAGAATCCGGGATTAACAGAGGAAGGAAATACATAAATGATGTCCTTCTTTGGGGCCAATATTAACCCGCACAGAAATTCATTTCTGAGTTATAAACCCCTAGGAGCGCTCTGCCCTTGGATTTTTCTTCATCTGTCTAGTGGTTTTATCATTTATAAATAAACTCAAGGGAAAGAAATGAGCTCATTACGTAATAATGCTACTCGCTGGTTTAAACACTTGGTGATCGCCTCTATATCCTCGCGTGTATATGTCCCAATTACTGGCTAATAGTGTGGGGGAGAAAGTATTATAACTAAGATAGTCACAGGTTAGGATCTCCAGCTTTCTATCAGCTACTGGTTTTTAGTATCTACCTTAGGATGTGATTTAGTGGTATATGAAGCTAATTTAGTCTACACTCCAAAAGGTAGTTACGGTTTCATTATTCTTGGGTTGTTTTTGAAAGAAAAAATTTAGGTATCTTTTTATGGTTATTCAGGAAGGAGTCTAGCAGCCTTACTATATTGTCTCAATAAATTCTTTTGTTTTAAGTGCTTGGAGTTAAGTAATAGTATGTAATTCCTGGATCTCATTTTTTTCTAAATCAGTTCGTTCTGTTGTCACCATGAGTCCTTACCTCCGCGGCGAGTTCAAATGGGCAGATAGGAGGTGAGTTGTAAAATTTATGGATTTTTAAAATACTAGAGGATTTATAGGCTCACACGAGAGAATTGTTAAGGTATTAATTCATCAGTGACCACGGAACTAATCAGAAGAAAATGTTATCATCCTCAGATTTTAACAAACAAACAAACAAAAAAACCCTAAAACACACATGGAGTATTCTATACTTGAGTTTTCCATTAAGTAATGTTAACGCTGGTCTACCAATAGAAGAACATTTGTTGGAATTGCATATGAAAATTATCTCATTTAAAAAATTTTTTTTAACATTTATTTATTTTTGAGACAGAGAGAGAGCATGAACGGGGGAGGGTCAGAGAGAGGGAGACACAGAATCTGAAGCAGGCTCCAGGCTCTGAGCTGTCAGCACAGAGCCCGACGCGGGGCTCGAACTCACGGACCGCGAGATCATGACCTGAGCCGAAGTCGGCCGCTCAACTGACTGAGCCACCCAGGCGCCCCGAAAATTATCTCATTTAAACTGAGGGCTGGAAGATGGTGGCAGAGGAGGAGGACCCTAGGCTCACCTTGTCCCATGAACACAACTAGATAACTATCAAATCATCCTAAATATTCTGGAAATCGACCTGAAGGCTGGCAGAACAAACTCCGCAACCGAAGGTAGAGAAGAGGCCACGTCGAAGAAGGTAGGAAGTGTGGAGACATGGTTTGGGAGAGAAGTGGATCATGGCTACTGTCATGGAGAGGGAACCATGGTTGCAAGAAGGGTGAGAGACAGACTGGCACAGGGGAGCTCACGAGGAAGACGAACCCCCAGAGCAATTGACTTGGAAAGCAAGAGGGACTAAATCTCCTGAGTTCTTGTAACTAGTGGGGCTTTAAGCCTGGAGTTCTAAAGGTCAGCAGGCTTGGCTGGCATAGAGCCTGGAGGGCTTTGCACTGCTCTTGGGTAGCAGGCAGGTAAACAACGCACAGACATGCAGCATGGAAACAGTGCTCTGGAGAGCACCTGGGGCGCACAGTGGGGAGGTCATTCGCTCTTCTCCAAGCACGACCCTGAGAGACAGCATTCACAGAGAAACCTCTCTGGGAAGCACAGGGCCACCTTTGGGAACTAGCACAGAGCCTACGCTGCTACCTAACTTGCTTACACCAAGCCCCACCCCTCCTTCCAGGGGATCGTCTCTTCTCGGTCATGCTTGCCTCAGTCCCAGCACGGTGGGCCCCCTCACCTAGAAGACTGGCCCAAACCCCTGCTCGCAGTGTGTCTCTGGACACAAGAGTTTTGTAGAGCCTCAGTTCCAGTGGTGGTGGTGACAGGCCTCATTCTGCACCACATTCAGGCCAGGTACCAAACACTGCCCATAGCAGAGAAAGAGAGACTCTATAGATGACTGGCCCTAAGGATATAGCAGCCAGGACAAAGCAGCAGAGCACAAAGAGCACACATTAGAGACATTCCTGGATGCACCAGGCCCTGGAAACGGGACACTACACAACAGGGCACTATAGGACCTCTTCCTCATAAGGCCATTACCCTCAAGACCAGGAGATGTTGCCAACTTTAACACATAGAAATAGGCACAGAGAGTTAGACAAAGTGAGAAGACACAGGATTTGTCCAAAATGAAAGAATAGAACAAGGGTACATCCAAAGATCTAAGTGAAATGGATATAAGTAACATGCCTGATAGAGAATTGAAAACAACCATTGTGAGGGTACTCACTGGACTTGAGAAAAGAGTGGAAGACATGAGTGAGATCCTCTACAGACAGATCAGAAATGACGTAGCAGAGATAAAGTGCTCAATAAATGAAATGAGAAACACACTTGATGGAATAAATAGCAGACTAGAAGAAGCAGAAGAGTGGATTAATGACGTAGAAAACAGACTAATGGAAAGTAATTAAGCTGAACAAAAGAGAGAGAGAGAAGAATTAGGTAAAATGAGAATAGACTTAGGGAACTCAGTGACTCCATCAAACATAATAACATTAGTATTATAGGAGTCCCAGAAAGAGAAGAGAGAGAAAAGGCGGCAGAAAATTTATTTGAAGAAATAATAGCTGAAAACTTCCCTAATCTGGGGAAGGAAACAGATATCCAGATAGAGAACCCCCAACAAAATCAACAAAAGCAGATCCCACACCAAGACACAATGTAAGTAAATTGGCAAAATAGTGTGACAAAAAAAATTTTAAAGCAGCAATACAAAAGAAGTCAGTAATTTACGAGAGAAAACCCATAAGGCTAGCAGGAAATTTTTCAACAGAAACTTGGCAAGCCAGAAGGAAGTGGCATGATGTATTTAACATGCTGAATGGGAAAAATCTGCAGCCAAGGATACCCTATCCAGCAAGGCTATCATTCAGAATGCAAGGAGAGATAGAGAACATCCCAGAAAAACAAACATTAAAGGAGCTCATGACCACTAAACCAGCCCTGCAAGAACTATTAAAGGGTACAGTTTGAGTGGAAAGGAAATACCGAAAGTGACAGATTGAGGTGGAAACAAAAGCAGTAAAAAGGAATATTTCTGTAAAAAAGCAGTCAAGGAACTCACAAAAAAGCACATAAAATATAATAACATATGTCTAAAATGTGAGAAGAGGAGAAAAGAATGGGTTCAAACTTAAATGACCATAAACTTAAGATAGACTGCTATTTGCAGAAGAGGCTATATACAAATCTAATGGTAACCATATATCAAAACTACTAATAAATATGCAAAGAATAAAGAGAAACAAATCCAAATACATGTCTAAGGAAAATCAACAAACCACAAAAGAAAGAAAGACAAGAAAGGATCAGGTAGGATCTTCAGAAATAACCACAAAACAAATAACAAAATAACGATAATTACATACTTATCAGCAATTACTTTCAGTATAAATGGACTAAATGCTCAAACAAAAAAAAATACAGGGTGACAAAATGCGTAAAAAAACAAGGCCCATCTATATGCTGCTTACAAGAGACTCATTTTAGGCTAAAGACACCTGCAGATTGAAAGTGAGGGGATGGAGGGGCGCCTGGGTGGCTCAGTTGGTTAAGCGGCCGACTTTGGCTCATGTCATGATCTCGCGGTCTGTGAGTTCGAGCCCCGCGTCGGGCTCTGTGCTGACAGCTCAGAGCCTGGAGCCTGTTTCAGATTCTGTGTCTCCCTCTCTCTGACCCTCCCCCGTTCATGCTCTGTCTCTCTCTGTCTCAAAAATAAATAAACGTTAAAAAAAAATTTAGAGAGTGAGGGGATGGAGAACCATCTATCATGCAAATGGACATCAAAAGAAAGCTGGACAAAGTAGACATTATTGGACAAAGTAGACATTAAAACAAAGACAAAGAAGGGCACTAAATAATAATAAAGAAGACGATCCAACAAGAAGATATAACAATTGTAAATAATTATGCACCCAACATGAAACACCCAAATACATAAAACAGTTAAGAACAAACATAAAGGAACTAACTGATGATAATACAATAATACTAGGGGGCTTTAACATCCCACTTACATCAATGGACAGATCATCTAAGCAGGAAATCAACAAGGAAACGATGGCTTTGAATAACACACTGGACCAGATGGATTTAACAAAACAAGCCATCCTAAAACAGTAGAGTACACATTCTTTTCAAGTGTACATGGAACATTCTCTAGAATAAGTCACGTATTAGCCCACAAAGCAAGCCTTAATGAATTCAAGAAGATCAAAATCATACCATACATCTTTTCTGATTACAACAGGATAAAACTAGAAGTCAACCATAAGAAAATCTGGAAACACCGCAAATACATTGAGGTTAAGTAATATGCTACTAAACAATGAATGGGTCAACCAGGAAATATAAGAAGAAATTTAAAAAGTACATGGAGGAGCACCTGGGTGTCTCAGTCAGTTAAGCATTTGACTTTGGTGCAGGTCATGATCTCACGGTTCGTGAGTTCGAGCCCTGTGTGGGGCTCTGTGCTGATGGCTCAGGGCCTGGAGCCCGCTTCAGGTTCTGTGTCTCCCTCTCCTCTCTGCTTCTCCCCTGCTTGTTCTGTCTCTCTCTTTCTCTCTCTAAAAAATAAATATACATTTTTAAAAAGTACATGGAAACAAATGAAAATGAAAATACAACAGTCCAAAACCTTGGGATGTAGCAATAGCAGTTCTAAGGGGGAAGTTTCTAGCAATATAGGCCTACATCAAGAAGCAACAAAAATATCAAATAAACAACCTAACCTTACACCCAAAGGAGCTAGAAAAAGAACAACAGACGAAACCTAAAGCCAGCAGAAGGAAGGAAATACTAAAGATTAAAGCAGAAATAGGGGCGCCTGGGTGGCTCAGTCGGTTAAATGTCCGACTTCAGCTCAGGTCATGATCTCGCGGTCCGTGGGTTCGAGCCCCGCGTCGGGCTCTGTACTGACAGCTCAGAGCCTGGAGCCTGTTTTGGATTCTGTGTCTCCCTCTCTCTCTGACCCTCCCCCATTCAGGCTCTGTCTCTCTCTGTCTCAAAAATAAATAAACATTAAAAAAAATAAAAAATAAATAAAGCAGAAATAAATTATATAGAAATTAGAAAAACAATAAACAGATTGATGAAACCGGGAGCCGGTTCTTTGAAAAACTCAATAAAATTGACAAACCTCTAGCCAGACTTATCAAAAAAAACCTGAAATGACAAATGAGAGAAGGGAAATAACAACCAACACTACAGAAATACAAACAATTATAAAAGAATATTGTGAAAAACTATATGCTAACAAATGGACAACCTAGAAGAAATGGATAAATTCCTAGAAACATAAACTACCAAAACTGAAATAGAAAGAAATACAAAATTTTAACAGATGACCAGCAAAGAAATTTAATCAGCAATCAAAAACCTCCCAAAAAACAAAAGTCCAGGGCCAGATGGTTTCACAGGCCAGTTCTACCAAACATTTAAAGAAGAGTTAATACCTATTTTCAAACTATTCCAAAAAATAGAAAAGGAAGGAAAACTTCCAAATTCATTCTATGAGGCCAGCATTACCCTGATATCAATACTGGATAAAGACAGCACTAAAAAAGAAAATAACAGGCCAATATTCCTGATGAACATAGATGCAAAAATCCTCAACGAAATATTAGCAAAACAAATCCAACAATGTGTTAAAAAAAAATCATTCACCACGATCAAGTGAAATTTATTCCCAGGATGCAAGGGTGGTTCAATATTCACAAATGGATCAATGTGATACATCACATCAATAAGTGAAAGGATAAGAACCATATTATCGTTTCAATAGATGCAGAAAAAGCATCTGACAAAGTACAACATCGATTCCTGATAAAAACCCTCAACAAAATAAGTTTAAAGGGAACACACCTCAATATAATAAAGGCCACATATGAAAAACCCACAGCCAACATCATCCTTAATGGGGAAAAACAGAGAGCTTTCCTTCTACGGTCAGGAGCAAGACACCAATTTGATTCACCATAGTACTGAAAGTCCTAGCCACAGCAATCGGACAACAGAAAGAAATAAAAGCATCTAAATCTGTAAGGAAGAGTTAAACTCGCACTATTTGCAGATGACATGATAGTATATACAGAAAACCCTAAAGTCTCCACCAAAAAAACAAGTAGAGATGACAAATGAATTCAGTAAAGTCACAGGATACAAAATCAGTGTTCAGAAATCTGTTGCATTTCTATACACCAATAATGTAGCAGCAGAAAGAAAAATTAAGAAACAGTCCCGTTTACAATTTCACCAAAGATAATAAGATACCTAGGAATAAACCTAACCAAAGAGGTAAAAGACCTGTACTCTGAGAACTATAAAACATGGATGAAAGAAATTAAAGAAGACACACAGAAAGACTTTCCATGCTCATGAATTGGAAGAACAAATATTGTGAAAATGTCTATACTCCCCAAAGCAATCTACACATTTAATGCAATCCCTATCAAAATACCAACAGCATTTTTCGCACAGCTAGAGCAAACAATCCTAAAATTTGTATGGAAGAGCAAAAGACCCTGAATAGCCAAAGCAATCTTGAGAAAGAAAAGCAAAGCTGAAAATATCACAATTCCAGATTCAAGTTATATTACAAAGTCATAGTAATCAAGACAGTATGGTACTGGCACAAAAACAGGCACATGGATCAATGGAACAGAATAGAGGACCCAGAAATAAACCCACATTGATTTGGTCCATTAATCTTTGACAAAGGAGGAAAGACTATCCAATGCGGAAGAGACAGTCTCGTCAACAAATGGTGTTGGGAAGACTGGACGGCAACATACAGAAGAATGGAACCGGACCACTTTCTTAACACCACGCACAAAAATAAACTCAAAATGCATTAAAGACATAAATGTGAGTCCTGGAACCATAAAAATTCTAGAAGAGAACACAGGCAATAATGTCTCTGACATGGACTGTAGCGACATTTTTCTAGATGTCTCCTGAGGCGAGGGAAACAAAGGCAAAAGTAAACTACCAGGACTTCATCAAAATAAAAATTTTCTGCCCAGTGAAGGAAATATTCAACAAAACTAAAAGGCAACCTACAGAAGGGGAGAAGATATTTGCCAATGACATATCTGATGAAGGACTAGTATGCAAAATCTATAAAGAACTGATACAACTCAATACCCAAAGGACAAATAATCCAATTAAAAATGGGCAGAAGACATGAGTAGACACTTTTCCAAAGAAGACGTCCAGATGACCAACAGACACATGAAAAGATGCTCAATATCACTCGTTATCAGGGAAATACAAAGCAAAACCACAATGAGATGCCACCTCACACCTGTCGGAATGGCTAAAACCAACACAAGAAACAACAGGAGTTGGCCAGATGCTTCATCAAACTTTATCAATGAGCTCTCTCTCCTCCCCCCAATTTACTCAGTGCACTAGCTTTATTCTTGCTGAGTGTGGACGCGGATGTCAGCCTGGAGTTCGTGGGCGGTCTCCACGTGGCTTGTGCTTCCCCGGGTCCTGCCAGCCGCGCTTCAGACCGGGTCTGAGAATCCTTGTCCAGGTGTGACGGGGACACCGCTTCCAGCCTGTCGTGCAGGCACAGAGCCGGAAACGGCCAGCCTTTCCCGCCCCTCGCGGGCTTGCCCGGGGGCTGAGCCAGGCCTGTGTGAGCCATGGTGGCAGAAGATGCCTCTTTGGCAGCAGGGTTATTATGAGCGGATTATTTTGGGAAACAGCAAACACAGGAAGGAGAAGCTTTGGAAATAGAATGGACGTTAGCCTTTTCTAAGGGACTGGACAATGGCAAAGGGGATCTATCCCCCCTCCTGTGGCAGGGAGAGAAGGATGGCTACGTCTCAGGACACGCTCACCAACGGAGAAGACACGACTCAGATCTGCATGACGAACCTCAGTCCCGTTTACTTTTCCTGGTCACCTGCCCAGAACTGGCCTCAGCCACAGCTTTGCTCTCTTCGATTTAGCTGAAGCTGTACTGAAGCCTGAGTTCCAAGCCACCTCTTTGAGATGTACTTGCTTCTCCCCAGGCGTGTCCCATGTACACATGAGGTCTGTGTATTAATAAACTACTGTTTGGAGCGCCTGGGTGGCTCAGCTGGTTGAGTGTCCGACTTCGGCTCAGATCGCGATTCTGTGGTTCACAAGTTCCGGCCCCACGTCGGGCTCTGTGCTGACAGCTCGGAGCCTGGAGCCTGCTTCCGATTCTGTGTCTCCCTCTCTCTCTGCCCCTCCCCCACTTGCAATCTGTCTCTCTCATAAGTAAACATTAAAAAAATTAAAAAGAAAAAAATTTTCTTTCTTTCTTGTTAATCTGTCTTTCGTGGCAGGACCTACAGCAGAGAATTTAGAAGGGCGAAAGGAAAATGGTGTTCCGTCTCCCACACCAGAATCTCCATCTGTGTCCACCTTGCCCTTTCTCTCACTGGGCTGCCGGCGCTCAGACTGCCCACTTTCCAGTGTATTCGCGCATCCCGTTTACAAATTTTCTGGCTTCTGGTTCATTTCCTAGCATTCTCTCATTGCTGATCCACAACATTGTCCCATATTCCGTGACAACGGCCATGAGTCCTTTCCGCTGCCCTGTGTAAAAACAAGTTCCTCCCACCTGTATAATATTCTGTTCCGTGTGGCATTTGTGCTCTTCCTGTCTCCGTAGTGAAGACCTTGAAAACAGGCAGCTGGTCTCACTCACCGTCGTTTGGTTCAAGGCCCCCAGGAACTGTAGAGAATTCTCAGCACATGGTGACTCCCCAAACTCCCCGTGCTAAGAGACATGAGCAAACGCGAACACGGTTTCTGTCAGGCTGAGGCCAGCGTCCCTGGGACAACCCAGCCCTGCTTTGACCCGTCTGGAAAAGCTCAGAGCTGTGGAAAGAATTTACGGTTTGTTCTAGCCAACACCTGCCAATCGGCCTCTGACCTCTGTCTCTCAGAGCATTCGCTATAAAGGGCATACAGTCGTGAACGTCTCTGTCCCTCCGAGGTGTATATGAATCTCCTGTAACTCCGGGTGTCTCTCTCCGGGACATGACAGCCATCAGGAAAGACAGGGCCTCTGCCTCCCGATCCGGTGGGTTGATGGTCTTGACTCTGACACTTGCCAGCTAGCGGACATAGCTGCCTAATGACGTTTACACTGGCCTGTGCTTTGTCCTTTTTCACTTCTGTGATGACTTGTGTCCCCCCACCCAACTTCTCCCTGTAAAGTCCCCAGCCACGTCTGCACAAATCGGAACGGAGCTCCGCTCTTCCCTTGCCATCAGCAGGTGGCGAATGCCGTTTCCATCACCTTGACTGACGCCCGGCCTTGCTGCTGTCCGCACCCTAGCACGGGCCGTGTGCGACAATGTTTGGCAACGCCCGGAAAAGCCTGCAAGGCCAGTTCGACTATGGGAGTGTGGGGGGCTGTGCAGCGCGATGAACGCATGCATTCGTTCACTTCTGCATTTGTGAATCGCGCCCCGGGCGCTGCGGCATGCCACGTGACCCACAGAGGCCGCACAAAGGGAGGACCTCGGGCTCCCAGAAACCAGCCCCCGCCACCATAGCACTTTGTGCAGACCCCGCGGCGTGTGGAGGGCGGATGGAAATTGGGCAGGCTGACAGATTTAATCACAAGGGTGTTGTGGCATTAGAAAACGTAGTGTATTCTTTGCATTTCGACGGAGGGTTGTAAAAGCTCAGCGCTCATGATTTTGTGAAGTAGATATAGCAAGTAAGAGATCGTTTGCACCTGCCTTCCGGATTTGCGGTTTCGCAAGGTTTTTTCGGTTGGTTTAGCGTCTGCTGCTTGATGTCGTGTTGGAAATAGACCTCCGAGAACCCTACCTGAATGGTGCAGAATGAGTTCCAGGTGTTTTTCCTTGTTTCTTCACCCAGATATCAAGTCACGGGCTTCTCAGCCTTGTGATCATATGCCAGTACTCCGCGAGGTGCTCAACCCCTGTGTTCGATTCCCCAATTATATTGTCTCTCCCCCCTTCCTCACCTAAAGGTTACATTTACATAAAAGATATTCAAGGATGACACTTTACCATCGAAGAGGCTTGTGTCCTTACGTTACAGGCTGTGGCGGTGACAGGCCGGTCTGAGAGACTTCTCGGCGATCCGGGCGCAGGCTTCGACGTCGTCACTAAATCGTCCTCATTAGGGAGCTGTAACATTCTAGTGTCTCAATTACCGCCTGTTACAAGCCTCCGTCCCACGCGTTGTCTTACCAGCCTGACTTTCGTCATGCTCTCCCATTAAAGGTAAGAAATGGAGAGATTATGCTCAGCTCTTGTGCAGTTCCCAGACTGAACCACGCATCAGAATCAGCTGGGGTTTATACACACACACACACACACACACACACACACACCCTCACTCACAGAGAGACAAATTCTGTAAATCAAAGGTTGGAGCGCAGGAATTTGTATTTTTTTTTTAAGTTTGTTTATTTATTTTGAGAGAGAGAGAGTGGGGAGGGGAGAGAACGAGTGGGGGAGGGGCAGAGAGAGACGGAAAGAGAGCATCCCCAGCAGGGTCTGCGCCGTCAGCACAGGGCCTGGCTCGGGCCTTGAACCCGTGAACTGTGAGATCGTGACCTGAGCTGAAATCCAGAGTCAGACGCTTAAGCGACTGAGCCCCCCACGTGCCCTGGGATCTGTATTTTTAAAGCCTGCCGGGTGCCATGGACACATACCAGGACTGGAAAACAAGTACCTACAGAACAGAAATGTGTTATGCAGCCACGCCAAAGGAGGGGTGTAGTAACCACAGGCAAATAACGGCCCGGAATCCAAGCGCTTCCCAAAAGACAGAGTAGCGTTCTTTGCCGAACCCTGTCCTCTCCCCCCCCCGCCCCCCACCCCCCATCACAGGGCATGTCGGAGTATAAATACCTCTCTATGCACCCCAGCATCACCAACGACGCCCCAGGAAGTGTGAGCTCATGTGAAAAGCAGACACCACGTCCACGGTGGGAGGGCCAGCCAACGTTTTAGCAAGACTTCGTTTACCTTACATGTTTCTTAGTTTGCTTGTCCCTGAAATAAACTCTTAAGACAAGGGCTTAGATGCAAGTGAGGGAGCGGGAAACGTGAGCCAGGGGAGGGAGAAAAGCCAATAAGGACGTGCCATCGTGCGGGCTCCCCCTGTAGTGACCAGGGCTCGGTCCTGCAGTGTGGATGTCCTGCAGCTCAGGATGTTCCAGCAGGGGCCCGGGAAGCAGGAGGACTTCCCCACCGGCAACCGTCCCAGGCCGACTGAGGGTTGCCACTGGGGCGTTAAGTCCCGGACATTGGGGGTGGCCTTTCCCGAACAGGCAAGCTTGTGGGGTGCCTGGGGAAGTCTCCGCAGAGAAGCACAGGTGTGGGTCCCAGAGTCTAGAAGTGGCCCGTGTGCACAGATGCTGTCCGCTGTCACTGCAGGCGAACTGAGAGCAGGCAGAGGGCATCCAACATCCGTGACAATATCTGAAGCCTGAATTTTGAGCCATCTCCAACTGGACGTTACCTGGGTGTAGTCTCAAAGGCCCTGATACAAAGGAGTGACCGTGCCAGACTGACCTGGGACGTGGTCAGTGGGAAATAAAAGACCGGAGAGGACCAGGCCACAGACGTTTCCCTTCCCATGGCCACGAAAGGTTTCATTTCCTGCGAGGTAGCAGCTACTGGAAGGCATTTCTAGCACTGAACTACCTGCTCTCAGATCCTGCCTTCCTCTGTGCTGTGTGGCAGGGAACATCTTTTCCAGACTCGCTGGCTTCCTGGATAGGTGGACTTTGCCAAAGACGGAAGGTGGGGGCAGGGGATAATTCCAGAGCATTCCATCCCACCCCCCGCTTTGAGGTTGTTCCTTCAATCGCTGCGCTCCTCTGTGACTCGACCTCCCATTGGACAGCCCGTCCCCAGTCCTGGAGATCAGAATTCCAAAATGAGTCTCACCGGAACAAAACCAAGGGGTGGGTCCCTTTCCTGCTTTTAAGCACTCTCTGGTCCACCCAGATAATCCAGGATGATCTCCACATTTTGAGGTCAGCTGATTAGCAACCCTAATCCCATTTGCTACCTTAACTCCCTGTTACCAGGTAATGTAACATATTCCTAGATTCTGGGAATTAAGATGTGGACATTGTGGGGAGGCCACTGTTCGGCCAGCTACACCATATTTCTAAACTATCAGCAACTCTGTTTCTTCTTTTTAAAAAAATTTTTTTTTAATGTTTATTCATTTTTGAGAGAGAGAGAGACAGAGTGTGAGTTGGGGGAGGGGCAGAAAGGGAGGGAGAAAAGAATCTGAAGCAGGATGCGAGCTTTGAGCTGTCAGCACGGAGCCCGACGCGGGGCTTGAACCCATGAACCGTGAGATCATGGCCTGAGCCGAAGACGGACACTTAACTGACTGAACCACCCAGGTGCGCCAGCAACTCTATTTCTTCTGCAAAACAATGCCTTTAGGTCGTGGAAGCATGCATGGTTACATCTAAGGAAAAAGGAGAGGCATGGCGATATGTAGCAAATACGGGAAGAATGTCCATCTAGTAGGGTCATGGTGAGTCATATATTTTGCTTTCTCCTAAAAGGAAGCTGGGTTCTTCTGTCTCTTTGTCCAATATTTAGTCCACATAAACACTTACTAGGTACAAAACACCCTCCCACAAAGGAGATAAAGGTAAATCTGGCATGGCTTTTACACTCAGGTAACTTGCAATCTACCAGGAACTTACACGTGTCCACAAATAATACAGGAAGCAATGAAGGGAGTGAGCAGAGCTGAGTGAAGTTCTGCACAGTCACAGAATCGCTACATCAGCCTCGAACTTCCAAGTTCAAGCCCTAGTGGTTATCTTCCAACCTTGGGAATGTCTTAAACGTCACCCTGGGGTAGACAAGGGAGGCTCAGGCTGCAGGGAGATATGGTCACAGGACACTGAACATGTTACTCTGTCTGAATCACAACTTACATGTAGGATTTATTCTTGAATCCTTTGGGACAAACTGGACGTGCCCTTCTGTTCTTTCTACATCTCATGAGGTCATCGAGCAGACATTTACTGCCGTGAACCAGGGGCTTGAACATCTCCACGGCCTTTCATTTTTTCTCCCGCTTCCAGTGACGGTCCCTGTTCCGAGCTGCTTCAGTGTTTAATCCCTTTAAGTATCCTGCATTTCAAAGGTGTCTTAACCTTAAAAACTTGCGTCTCTAGAGTGATTATTTTATACAATCACAATTGATCTGTATCGAAAAAGTTACAGGAGATCCTTGCCATGGTGGAGGTCATGTTCAGATAGAGATGACCGTGGGTGGGGCAGGACTGGGGGGCTGGGCCCAAGGATTAGACTAGACTGAAGGGAAACAATCGGGGATCAGATAGGACATTTTGTCATAAGTCACGAGAACCAATTCAAGTTTTCAGGGGAAAGCTCGGGGAGGCAACTGGAAACTAAGGGCCGTGGAGATGCAAGAAAGCTTTGTTGCTCATCTCTGCCTCTCTCTTTGGGGCTCTTCTCTTGTCCTTTACCTACACACTCGCTTCCCCATCAAGTCAGCCAACGTTGCACCATGTGGCCCCACACAGCGATTGCCTGTCTCTCAGTCCCAGTCTACACCGGTAGGAGGAGAATCTGACTCACCAGTTTTGGTCAAGGGTTGACCCCATGTCTAGCCAACTATGGGTAGGAGGGCAAGACCATGTAGTGTGAATGAGGCCATTCTCAGAGAAAGAATAATCTCCAAGAGCTTCAAAATGACGACACAATGGCGGACCATGTCCAATTTCAAGTCCAGGAGAGGCAAAAGGCATCTGTCTGGAATTAGCCAAACTCAAGCTTAGGGGCACAGTTCTCTAGACTGTCACGTCCGTCCAAGACTTCTGACAGCAACTGCAAGTTTACAGGTTTCCCAGAACTACCCTCAGGTTCCAGATCTCACAGAACTCACTGAGAATCGTTATACTCACGGACACATTTACTACAGGGAAAGGGCACATGTTAGAATCAGCCACAGGAATAGACAGAGGACAGTCCAGGAAGCTAAAGATGTGGGTTCCATTGTATCAGGTAACTCAGGTAACTTGCGCCTCCCTGGGCCCTGATGTGTGGCTATACTCAGTTGTCAGTCCTAGAAGCTCAGCCCAGCTTTGACGTCCAGAGATCACACTGAGGCTTCGTTACCTAGGCATGATTGATTGATCAATTGCCCACGTGTTTGAACTCGGTTTCCAGCTCCCCTCCCTGGAGGTCAGGCTGGAGGCCCCGGTGCTTAATCACATGGGTGGTCTTCCTGACCTGGCTTGCCCCCACCCTAGAGTACTAGGTGTGTCCCTTGAATAGTCATCTTAGTAGGATAACTCTCAGGTGTGGTCCAAGGGGCCCACCATGAATGAGAAAGACACCCCAATCGGGAAATTCCAAGGAGCTTACCACGTGGAAGCAAAGATAGTAGCTATTCTGTTTAAATGGCCTTAATAAGCAAAACACGATGAAGTGCGCTCTAATTTTAAAGAAAGCTTCACGTTTTCTGCTCTGTGGTGACCACGACAAGCAGGGTCAGAGGCCTCGTGGTGGACTCCGTCCCTAGCGGATACACCGGCCCACAGTGGAGTTTACCGCGGCCACTAGTCCTAGGTGGCCGGAGAGGATGACGGTTCCTGCAGCGCCGAAGGGCATTCGGGGCCACGCTCGGTTCCAGTGAGCAGGACGGGTTCCACGTCCCGTGGATTCGGTGAAGTCGGGCTTCCAGATTCCACCCCCTTCCTTTTCTGTGTCCCTGCCCGGTGTCCGGGGCCCTCACAGCCGCCTTCTGCAGCAGGGACCCAAACCCCAGGATCACAGCTTCTTCTTTCCCGCAGCCGGCTCCATTCACACACCCCTGCCCACAGTCCAAATCACTCAGCTGCCCAAGAGGCTCGGAGTCAGGTAAACTCATGCAGACTTTCAAGTTTAGTCATGTATGTCCTTCACGAATCCTCTTCTGTTTACAGGGAAGGAGACTGGAAGTAAGAATTCAGAGTGAAATACAGTCAGGGACTAGGTTGTGAAAGTTGCCGAAAGCAAATCTGTTATTTTAAGCAATTTGATGCGAACTTGGTCAGAAACACGGGTTCAAAGAACGGGAAATCAGGCAGCACAAATGAGTCAGGTGGAGAGCAAATTATCTCTAATTGTTGGAAACAGACTATTGCAAGGCTTCCCACAAACTCAGGTGCACAGACTCCTGCCTACTTCTTCCTAGAGGATCTAGGAAGGATCGTCTGCCTACTGATGATTTTAGCTGAGAGCACAGGTAGAGAACAGAAGCCGTCTACACCAGCAATTCTCTGAGGCAAGTTCAAGGTGACGAGTCCCGGACAAGGGACTTTCAAGCTCCACCCTGTTTCAAGCTCCCTGTTCTTCTGAATTGGAATACAAGACCTATTTGTGAACGCTCCCAATGGGACCAAACTGTGCAAGTGAATTGTGTGGAAGCAGAGAGAAAAACGAGCTCATCTAGATGGATCTGAGCCTCACGCAAGCCTTCACCACGAAACCCAGTGTGAAAACGATGCAGAAGTTGCGATGCCGGAGAACCAGCTCAGCCTCATTGGGTACGACGAAATGCAAACTCGGGGTGGCTCCCAGGGCTGAGGTCACCAGGCTTTCTCCAGACTCAGTCTCCATGTCTGTAAGATTCATGCTTGAGCGTGTCGATGTGGGAACTGCCCATCAACTCAACTCAGAACAGAAAACGGAATCTGTTTGGTGACCCGAGAGACAGAATACCTCCACAGAGGTGATACTAGTTCACGCTCGGGGGACATTCTGGACTTGGGTGAATTCCCTGGGAGTGGCCTCCGTTACCGACATCAGCAGCATGTTACCAGACAAGAGTCTGAGAAAAGTCTTTGGATAACACTGGTTAGGAAATATTTTTTTAAGTTTATTTACTTTTGAGAGAGAAAGAGAGAGAGAGCATAAGCAGGGAGGGGCAGAGAGAGACACACACACAGAATCCGAAGCAGGCTCCAGGCTCTGAGCTGTCAGCACAGAGCCCGATGCGGGGCTCCAACCCACGAACCGGGAGATCATGACCCAGGCGCCCAGATGACATTGGTTATTTCCATAGCAGGCCTAGGGAAGTCCTCAGGTTTGTCTCTAGATGGGTACCGATTTTTACAACTTGATTTACAATTGGGAATTTAAGGTTCTTGATTTAAGTTGACAGATTTGTGAGTCTAAATTATTGCAAATTTCTGACTATGCCAGTGATCTTATGTGCTTAGACAGCACTGCTTTGGACGGTTATGTTAATTGCTATAATTTTCTTCTGCCATTTTGAATCAATTTCTTTTGTGTGTGTGTGAAAACAAACTGTTACAAATCGCCATTCTGCACCACAGCTTAGCAATCAATTACAGTATATTGAACTAAAGTGTTTCTGTTGTAACATAGAATGGAAGAAATTATCAAAATTTACTATCCATACTGAAAAGCTTGGTGTTCATTGTCTTTTGTAAACATTAAGATTAAAACAATTAGCAGGAAGAAATGAATTTTGTTTCTGACAACAAACACAATCAATTCTATTCATCTTTTCTGGTCTTTATGGAACCCATTGTTCCTTCTGTGACAGTTGGACATATTTAGATGTTATTCTCCCAGGCTTCGTTGTGAATTAAACACACTCAGTAAGTACTTACAGGGCGCTTACAGTTGTAGGGTGCTGCTGGGGATACAAGGGGACAGACCTGATTTCTGTCCTTGAATATTTAGGCTCACATTGAGATATAAAGGTCCCCGTTCAGGGGTCATTTTCTAGGTATTTTTATATTTTTTAAGGTAGAGAAAGTACTTTTGGTAAATGTAAGCTATATTCTAAGGTAGATATAGCACTGCGACTGGGGGCTGAGGTGTGAGAACGTTCCAGATGACAAGTGAAAGGACCCTCAGTGCGTTTCCAGACAGAGTCAGGTGCCCGCCTGTAAAGAAAGTGCCAGAAGGGTTTGGAGGAGGTTGTATAACAACAATTGCAGAAATCTCCCCGGGGAGTGATTTATGAATCTCCATTTCTTCTTGGAACCTCTGCTGGGTATGTTTGACCCCCTCGTTCTAGTTATTTCTTGGAGCAGATCTAAATTTTGTAGGTTTGCCTTTGTAATGGAACCAACGTGAGTTCACTCCTTGGTGAGTCGGAAACCCCACGAGGTGCATTGTCGCACGAACTTTATTTGCGGCAAATGGTTTCCAAAGTGGTGACTCCCGAGGGAGGATGAATGTGTTCCTCTCACTTAGGACGAGTATTTAGGAAGGAAAGCCTTGGGACTGCATGTAGAGGCAGGCACGAGGTCACACGTGTGCCTTTAGGGAAACATGCCTGCACATACGATGTACGTTATGTAAATGAGGCCTTTGCTCCTCCTTGGGCAGAGCTTTTCTATTACAATGAGGTAAAGTTAGCCGTCAGTCATTCTAGAGGTCATTCCATGGTCCCTCTGTGCAGGTGCTTGTCGGGTTTCACGCAAACGGGCCTGGGTGATCGGGGTCGGCTAGAGGACCCGTCAGGACCATTGCTGTTGCTGCACAGGTGGTTTGCTTTCCACGTGCCTGAGTTAAGCTGGAGAGAAGAGTCCAGGGAAAAATGTGGGATGGAGGTCAGTGAGGAGAAGCAGGTGGGCGGCCAAGGTCAGGTCTTGGGGTCCAGCTGGTGACACCTTGACTTCTCTGGCCTGCATTTTTCTTTCTTTCTTTTTAATGTTTATTTTTGAGAGAGAGAGAGAGAGAGAGAGAGACAGAGCTCAAGCAGGGAAGGGCCAGAGAGAGAGAGAGGGAGACACAGAATCCGAAGCAGGCTCCAGGCTCTGAGCTGTCAGCACAGAGCCTGATGCGGGGCCCGAACCCCGAACTGTGAGATCATGACCTGAGCTGAAGTTGGATGCTTAACCAACTGAGCCACCCAGGCGCCCCACACTTTCAAGGATCTTTAACAATAAAGGCTTAATTGTTGTGTGAGTTACCTAATCTCCCCTAACTTCTTCATCTGAAAATAAGGTTGAAAGTAGAACTCACTTCATAGGGTTGGGATGGGAGGCGAACGAGTCAATATACTTAAAGGACCCGCGGTTTGATCCCGTCTGGAGACAGAAACCACACAGTAGGCTCAACTCGGGAAGTTTCATGTGAGAATGTATTAATCATGATGAAAGACTAAGTATACGGTAGAGGGAAACTCCGTGTGGTCCCACAGGCTGAGGGAGGCGGGCAGGACAGACCTGGAAAGAGCTCAGACCTCCGTTGGAGAAGATGTGGGTCAGCCCACGAGTAGCAAAAAGTGACCTTGTTTGGCCAGGCTGGAGCTTCTGGGAGAGGAACAGACCTCCCTCTGGAAAGCAAGCTGGCGATGAGCAGGCATGGTTGGGGCTTGCAGTGGGCGTCCGCAGGGATGGGAGCCCTTCAGGGCCCACGGCTTCCATGTTGAAAGGGCTTTGGAAAGTGTATCGCCAGGGTCACAGAGGCACCAGTTTGGGCCCGTGGCTGGCGTGGGTTCTGCTGAATGAACTCACGCCTCTACCACCGACCCCCGCTTCTGCCGGAAAGGGCAGGAGGGCCCCCTCCTCTGGCAGTGTGTTTCCAGAACTCTCTACTGAGAAAGCTGGATGCTGTATTCACTCGAAGGGGGAAATATTCAAAGGAATTCCACTGTAGATCAGAGCTTACACTGAAGGGTGGTCGGAACTGAGGGAGGTTATGGGGGTCACTGGTATGGAATTCAAAACGGTGCCTGGTTCTGGCTCCATGCTGTTACTCTTGTGTTCCTTTCTCTGTTTAATAACCTTGAGTGAGGGAGACACCCGTGTAGCCTGGTGGGGACCAACAGTTGTACGGGATGTCGTCAGCTCTTCTCAGTTTTAATTTGAGAGCCAGCAGATTCTTTCTCTCGTATGAAGGGTTAAGGTTGATACAAAAAAACAACCCTTAGCCCGAGTGTCTTTAGAGGTGTTTCTCCAGTGGGGTCTTCCCCTCCCTGCCGGCTGATTGCCCTGATTATTGGGCACTGATGCAATATGGAGGGGTCTTCGTACAAAATCAAAGACCTCACTTCTTTTTTTTTTCACCTTTGTTTATTTTTGAGAGAGAGAGACAACGTGAGCAGGGGAGGGGCAGAGAGAGGGAGAGACGGAATCCGAAGCAGGCTCCAGGCTCTGAGCCATCAGCACAGAGCCCGATGCAGGGCTCGAAATCACAAACCAGGAGATCATGACCTGAGTCGAAGTCGGACGCTCAACCGACTGAACCACCCAGGCGCCCCTTATTTATTTATTTTGAGGGGGCCAGGGGCGGAGAGAGGGAAAGAGAGATGATTCCAAGCAAGCTCCACACTGTCATCACGGAGCCCTATGTGGGGCTTGAACGCACAAATGGTGAGATCATGATCTGAGCCAAACCCAAACTGAGCCATCACGCGCCCTCACCATTACTATTCTTGAACACATCTACTCTCTTATGTTTTGGTAAAATCAGCTTTTTAGATGCAAATGTATTCTATATACACCCCTGTGAAATTGGGTCATGGTGGATTTGGTCTACTGCTCCAGTTAATTGGGGTTCTCCTGGGTCATGGCTCAGTCACCTTACGTACCCCATTCCTGTTTTACGTTGTACACACCTAAAATAGCATGCCATACACGCCCACGTCTCAGTCTCTGAAAACAACTCGTAATGAGATTTGGGCCAAGGGCAGGCTAGAAACATGATGTTAGAAATCTTTCCCAGGGCACGGATGGCTCAGTTGGCTAAACGTCTGACTTCAGCTCTGGTCATGATCTCACTGTTCAAGAGTTCGAGCCCCGCGTCAGGCTCTGTGCTGACAGCTCAGAGCCTGGAACCTGCTTGGGATTCTGTGTCTCCCTCTCTCTCTGCTCCTCCCCTGCTCATGCTCTGTCTCTGTCTCTCTCTCTCTCTCTCCAAAATATACATTAAAAGTAATAGAAAACATAACTAAAATGGGCACGCATACAAATAGAACCTGGTGGCGGAATTGCTGTGGATTTAACCAAAAAGGTGGGTTTTGAGGTGTGTGTTCAGATTGTGGGGGAGTGCGAATTCACAGAGGGTAGGAAGAGCTTTTCAAAAATAGATGAATTTCAGTCTCTAAAATTAGAGCTAAAAAGTGGAAGAAAGATATGACTCACGTGGGAGCTGATGTTTTTGCAAAGAAAACAATGCTAATTTATTTATCAATCTTACTTCATTTGTGTGATGTTTGTGTGATATTTGTTGAGAATCTGCTGTGTGTTCACCACCGCGAGAATGGTGTTGAACGAAGCAGAGAACAGGCCCTCACGGAGCAAAGTCTAGTTGGGGTGACACACGTTAAACCAGTAATTATACCGATAAACATATAATTATAAAAGGTGATGTGATTGCCAAGGGACACAATTTAGATTGGGGCACCAGGGTAGGCTTCTTTAAGGAAGTGATGTTTCAGTTGCTGCCTGGAGGGTGAGATGAAGTTGAAGAGGTGAGGGCTTCGGGGCAGACAGCGGAGGCAGAGGCATCAAGGTCACGGTGAGTGGCCCGTGGTCCAGAGCGGAGGAGTAGAATGACAGACGGGCTGGGCTCTGGCCATCCTGGGATAGAGACCTTTACAAACAATTATTAGACAAAATTGTTTTGGAAATCACCTTTTGTGAGATGAATGAGGTACTTTTTTCCCCAAGTACTTCACATCTCCATGGGAAACATGATTTATTTCAGCTATTGATGGGATTAAACAGGGTTCAGCAATTCTGGTCCTATTTTTCATTTTTATAGCTGAAAGAGGCAGCACCCACGTTCATATAACTACAACAGGTAAGAATGAAGGAGTTTTGGGGCGCCTGGGTGGCGCAGTCGGTTAAGCGTCCGACTTCAGCCAGGTCACGATCTCGCGGTCCGTGAGTTCGAGCCCCGCGTCAGGCTCTGGGCTGATGGCTCGGAGCCTGGAGCCTGTTTCCGATTCTGTGTCTCCCTCTCTCTCTGCCCCTCCCCCGTTCATGCTCTGTCTCTCTCTCTGTCCCAAAAATAAATAAAAAACGTTGAAAAAAAAAATTTAAAAAAAAAAAAAAAAAAAAAGAATGAAGGAGTTTTGTTGTAATTGCTTGAACCCCCGAGTTACATGCGAAAATCCAAAAAAAATTCATCGTAAAAATTATTTTCTATAATCTATCAGTTAACAATTTTATTAGATCTTCCTTCAGTTTTTTTTTTTTTTTTTTAGAAAGCAAAAATTTGGAAAAGATTGATTTATAACCCTATATGCCCTAACATTCACAGGGCTGAATGTAAAGGAAGCCCCAAAACATATATTTAACTCTGTAAAAATATACAGTTGATTCTTGATATTTCCAGAAGCTAGGTGGTAAAAAGTTGCTGCAAGCACTGATTTAGCAAATATGGAATCATTGCTTCGAGGGAAATACAGGGTTAGGTTCCTGAGAGCATTTACTCACAGCATTTTTATCAACTGATCAATCCATAGCCTTGTTTTATGTATGTTTCTGTTTAAAGGTGTTTAATATGTATTATGATTCATTGACATTGAACTCAGAGCCAAGAGCACTGTAACAAAGCCTTGAGCTAACTGTATCTAACACATCTATTTTCTCTCTAGGACACATCATAGCCTTCTTGCACTTAGGAACACTAGATAGCACTACATTTGGGGGCCATTTAATACAGCCAAAATACCAGCAAAAGTCATAAAAACATGTGAAACATGGCACTGGCTAGGTCTGGAAAGATCGCCTGTTCACAGTATGAGGGCTGAAACGAGAGGTCAGGGCATCGCCTCCTTCAGCCTCAGCCAGGAACCTGCCTGTTGGGCCACTCAAAATTGTCACCACTCTGTGCATGTCCACACATAACCACAAAGCCCCACAAGTACTGATTTGGGGGATACACACACATCTGAGTGAGCAGGCAAATGTACAGATCTAGAACCCATGAATGAAGACGGGCTGTTGAAATCAAATTCATACATTGCCAAGTGAAATAGATTCTCTGGATCTCTATCATCATCGATCTATCTCTTTATCTACATATAATGACATGGAAGGCTAGATTTAAATTTAGAAGTATCAGATCCCTTGGGGTTCTACGCAGGAGTAGAGCAGGAAGAGTCTACTCAGCTTGGCCGGACGGAAGAGAAGGGCAGAGGCTTTGTGCGGACTCCCTGCTCCCCCGGGAGCCGCCCAGCAGTGGAGGAAGGTCTCAGGGTGGTACTGATTACCTACCCATTCATTCTCTCAATTTTAGACAAGTATTATCTCCAAAATATTACCAAGATTTTTATCAAAGAATTTAATTATACTGTTGTATCTTTTTACCCTAACAGGTGCCTCACTTAAACCAATGTTTTCAGAAAGGGCTAGGAAAACAGAAGTATTTTAAAACATTTTTAATACACTTTTGATAATACAATTTTAAAGACTCTTATTATTTTCATGTCTTTCAATAATATCTTTTTGCCAAAACCATGAGACCATCAGTCTGTGGATTTAGTTAACTGAGTTTATGGAAAATGTCTGCTGTTTATGAGCATTGCCAAATCAATTAGGTAAATCGGATGGACTTTCGATCATAAAATTTTACTTCAGTTTTTAATTCAAACAAATTGATTAATAAACATTTCCAAAGCTATTACAGAAAGTACTGTGGAAGAAATTATGGATGCATTTTTAGAAATGGATTAATAAAGCCAATCAAATCAAGGTTAAGTAATGTAGATGTACTCATATTAATAAGCTATATAAATAAGAATAAATCTATATACCATTTCTAATTACTTAAATTATAATACTGCCATGTAATATGTAGTTAAAAGATACATGATTCATGAATGAAGGGTTGTGATTAAAAGCATGCTACTTCTTTGGTGTTGAAAACTGATTATCAGCTTTTGTGGTAAAGCATCGTAGAGATTGCTTTGGAAATAACTCTTTATGTCATATATGTCATGAGCAAAATATCTCTACGTATTTAAATGAAGGATGTGAGACTAAAAACATGAATTTTTTTGATAGTAGAAAACATTACACATATTGTGAAATAAAATGAGAAGAAAATTCAATGTAATTTAACTTCATAGTTTATAAAATTAAATGATACTTCATGGAATAAATTATATCTATAGTTCATGAGATAATTAGATAAAATGCTTTAACTTAGTGTATCACAGGATGAATTTAAAATAAATCTCATAACATTTTAGTCCTCAGGTTTTGTCCAGTGTGTTTTTGAAGAATCTGGTGGTCTAGAAAGTATTCTAGTTACATTTAGAAGAATTAGTGTCACTAACCTGTTTGAAGGTTTTTTATTGCTAGCTAGTGTATTCTGGGGAATGAGTGTTATGAGCAGCTGAAAAATATTGCTTACATTTTAATACTTGAAATAAAAGCCCTATTTAGTAAGCAATATTTATTAGTGATTCTGTTTTGCATTTATTGGATTCTCCATTAAGAGCAAAGAATTATTTGACGCTGGTCAGGGTATGGAAGAGATGAGTCCCTTAAAAGAAAATCCTCATGAATCCATTGGCCACATTATGTACAGTAATCTGCCATCAGGACAGCCTAATGGCTGTGATGTCTAACATCCCTCTTTGCTCTTGACAGAAATAAAGACAGAAAAATGGGAAGGCTTACAACGTGCTTACAGATGCCTTAATTAATCATTAAGAGATGTGCCTCATCCTGATTTCTTCGTTTTTCGGTTTTTTGCACTGGCTTTTTGGTGTCCTTGCAAGTTTTTGTAGTGGGATTTCAGATAGGAGAGCACTTGTCTTTCTCTTGTAAAGTGGATGAAGGGATTTTGAAAGAGGGGTTAGAAAAGGCGAATCTTCAGGCTTTTAGCAAAGGGTATATATGAAGGTCTGGATCTATAAACGGATTCCTTTAAAATCATCACTATCCGCACAGCCCTGAAAGTCTGTGATTCCTCCAGAGGCACCGTTCCCTAATTTGAAGACCATTGCTCTGCCTACGGCTGAAACAGTAAGGATGGGAACAGAGTGACAGACCAAACATAGTTTGTGGGTAAAACCTGCAGGACTTGGTAATAAATTCAACTGGGGTGGGGAATAGGAGAGGAAAATGTCAAAGAAGATTCCACTCCAGAGACAGGGAAGACTGAAGAACATGGTTTCACAATCTGTCTTTTTCACCTTGTTTTGTTTTAGACGTTGTGTTGACGGATATTTTATTGAGTTGACAATCAACGTTTTGGCTAATTTTATCAAATATAAATGATTATTGGCATATAGTATTTCCAAAATGATTTTTCCTTTTAACGCGGTAGCTTTCCTCACCCTCAACACTCAAACCCTCTCAACAGCTTCTCAAAGGCTCAAAGGCATCAGATTTTGTCCTGACATGCGGAATGATTATATATTCGAGCTTATTAACATTAAATGTGGGAAGTGTATTCTTTTTTTAAGTTAAACACACTTTTAGATACAGTAGACCCTATATTGTTTTTCTGTGGCCTCTACCACGAAATGTAAAGAAAGGGGCCTATGTGCCTTGTGCACCTGGCATATAGTAAGTGCTCAATAAATAGTTGGGCGAGTGAGACACAGGACATTCCGTGTTGGTTTTTTTTTTTTTTTTTTTTTTTAATAAGACACACAAAAAGGAGGTATTTTCACACCCACGCTTCTTAGAATGTTTCTCCTAGACCCATTCTATTACATCTCCATATACAATCTTTTGCTATTAACAGGTGCCTATTCATGCCCCCGGGTTGTGAAAATCTTAATCACTCCTGTCGTTGGTCCCAGAGCCGCCTGATCTGCAGTCACCGGTTTCTCCAGCATTCAGGCCACCTTCAAGCAGGTGAGAGAGAAGTTACCCCCGGGTCCTTGGCCTGCTTCTTGTACCGATCTGATCCGCCCATGACGCGCATTTCTGGGTCCCGGAAAGGCATGGCCGGTGTCACGACGCCCCCCCCCCCCCGCCCCCCTCGGGTCCATCGCCTGGATGGGGGCCTCCGTGGAGCCACCGCCCGCCTCCTCCCTCACCTGCGAACTCCATCCCCAGCCTCGGACCCCAGCATGCGTTGCGCGAACCACTAGCCCCAGCCCCCAGCATGCGTTGCACAGGCCTTGAGGCCCTTTTCCCGGCCCCGAGGCCCAGCACGCAGGACACGCTGCGCAAGCAGCCCCAGCATGCACTGTGCAGGCCTCGAGGCCCAGCACGCAGGGTGCACTGCGAGAGCCGTCCCCCCCCCCCCCAACCCCGGCCCCGGCCCCGGCCCCAGCCCCCAGCATGCACTGCGAGGGCCTCAGGACCCCAGCAGCCTCGAGGCCCCAGGCTGGCCGGCGGTTACGAGCAGGAAGGGTAGCGGCGCCAACCCTCGACCCTCGGGGTTGTCCTCGCCCGGCTCTCTCCGGCGTGTGCCGGCCGGACCTTCGCCTCTTGGCCCGAAAAGCGGCCGAAGCGGCCGTGCGGCCACGGCGCTGTAGGTGAGGGCGGGCGGCTGGGACCCTCGACGGCCCCCTAACTTTGAGGGGGGGGGTCTGTCGAGCCGGGCTTGGGGGGAGGGGCCACGCGGGGTGGGCAGGGCTGGGGCGGGGCCGGGGGAGCCGGGCTGAGGTGTGGCGGGGGGAGGGGCCAGGAGCGGGGCGGGGTCAGGGGTGCCAGGCCTGGGCCATCGGGAGCCGGGAAGGGGCTTTATTTCTGAGAGTTTGTGCCATTACGAGGATTCTCAGTTCTTTGCGTGTTGGAGAAAGCTCGTTGGCCAAACTCCCGTGGCCTCGTGTCTTTGCGTAAAGGAGAGCCCTGTGGGCACTCTTCCTCTCCTTTCCTCATCAGCGTTTAGTTTTATTGATCTTGATTCTTGCTCGTTTTCTGTTATATTAATTGCTTTTACTTTTAGCTTGTTCATAGCCTGGCTTCTTTATTGAACACATTAGCCTTTAAAATATTAAATGCATTAAGGGCGCCTAGGTGGCTCGGTTGGTTGAGCCTCCGACTGGGGTTCAGGTCAGGATCTCACAGTTTGTGGGTTTGACCCCCCCCCCCCCCCCCCCCCCGGGCTCTCTGCAGGGAGCCCACTTGCAGGCTTTTGTCCCTCTCTCCCTGCCCCTCCCCTGCTTGAGCTCTCGCTCTCAAAAATAAGTAAACGTCAAAAAAATAAAATATTAAAGGCATTCAGTACTCACAAATTTTAATTTCTAAGTCTTAAGAACTACTGTAGCTGGGTCCACCAAATTTGAGTATGTGATATTTTAATTGTGGAATGGTTCTAGAGGGTAATTTCCTTATTTTTAATCCATGGTTTACTTAGGAGTGCTATTTCAGGTTTCTAAATAGGGAGCACTTCTAAAAGTGCATTTTTGTTGACTTACAATTTATTTGCATTATATTGGAAAACGGGGCCTGCATAATATTGAGTCTGAGATTTGTGAAGTCTTGTTACGAAGGATATGGTCAGTTTTCATAAATGCTTTATATGATTTGAAAAGTGCATTCCTTGATTTTTATGTATAGAGTTCTTTGTTAGGTCAAGCCTATTAATTGTGAAGGTCAAATACTTCCTTTTTTTTTTTTTTTTTTTTTTCTTCTTTTTTAAGAGACAGGGACTTTTTAAAAAATTATTTATTTATTTAATTAGAGAATCCCAAGCAGGCTCCATGCTGTCAGCGCAGAGCCGAATGCGGGGCTGGAACTCATGAACTGTGAGATCACGGCCTGAGCCAAAACCAGGAGTCAGATGCTTAACTGACTGAGCCACCCAGGTGCCCCAAGGGTCAAATACTTCGTTTACTTATTACTTTAGTTCCCTTGATCTGTAAATCATTGAAATGGGTGTGTTAAAATAGCACACTGTCACTGTTTTTTTTGAAATGTCAGATTTTCTGTCATCTGTCAGGTTTTGCTTTATATATTTTGAGGCAGTGTTAGGGATGTAAAAGTTGTAAGTTGTAGCTTCTTGATGGATTTTCCCTTCTATTATGTTGAGATGCAGTTACTCCTTACTGCTTTTCCCTCACTTTGTCTGGTAGAATATTGTTACCAGTGTTTTTTTTTTTTTATTAAATATTTATTTTTTTAAATTTATTTTTTAAATGTTTATTTATTTTTGAGAGAGAGGGAGAGACAGAGCATGAACAGGGGAGGGGCAGAGAGAGAGAGAGAGAGAGAGAGAGGGAGACACAGAATGAAGCAGGCTCCAGGCTCCGAGATGTCAGCACAGAGCCCGATGCAGCGTCGGAACCTATGAACTGCGAGATCATGACCTGGGCTGAAGTCGGACGCTTAACCGACTGAGCCACCCAGGCACCCCACCAGTTTTCTTTTTGTTTGCATTGGCATAGTATGCTGTTTTCTATTCCTTTATTTTTTTATTGTGGTAAAATACGCACAACATAAGATTTATCACTTTAATCATTTTTAAGCATACAGTTCAGCAGCTGTACACAGCAGATTCACACTGTTGTGTAACCATCACCAGCATCTATCTCCGGAATGTGTCATCATCCCAAACCGAAATTCCATACCCCTTGAGCAGTAACTCCCCTATTACCCCTTTCTCCACTCCTCATAGCCGCTGGGAACCTGATATAAGTAGAATCGTACAGTGTTTGTCCTTTGTGTTTCGCTTAATTTACTTAGCATGATGTCTTCAGTCAAGGTTTATCCATGTGGTAGCACGAGTCAGAAAATCTTTGTGTGTATGTGTGTGAGACACTTGGGTTGTTTTTGACTCTTGACATTGAGAATACTGTTGCAGCAAACATGGGAGTGGAAATGTGTCTTCAAGATTCTGTTTTCATTGCCTTTGGCTGTATTTCCAGACGTGGGATTGCTGGACCCAGCTGGAGCCATTATTACTAAAATAGTAATCTCGTTTTAGTTTAATGAGGAACTCCCTACTGTTTTCACAGTAGCTATGCCAGTTGCATTCCCACCAACCGTGCACGACGGTTCCCTTTTCTCCACCTCCTCGCCAACACTTGTTATTCCTTTTTGATAATGGTCATTCTCACAGGTGTGAGGTGATATCTCATTGTGGTTTTGGTTTGCATTTCCCTGACGATGAGTGTGTCGAACACCTTTTCACGTACCTATTGCCCGGCCGTTTGTACGTCTTTAGAAAATCTGCCCATTTGAGTTGGATTGTTTGTTTTTTTGCAGTTGAGTTGTGTGAGTTTGTATATTTCGGATATTAACCCCTCATCAGAGGACTGGCAGGTGTTTTCTCCTGTTCCCTGGGCTGCTTTTTTGTTTTGTCGATGGTTTCCTTTGCTGTGCAGAAGCATTTTCATTTGATGTGGTTCCACTTGTTTCTTTTTGTTTGTATTATTATTTATTTGTTTTTGGTGTCATTTCTTTTGGTGTTTCTTTTTGCTTTTATTATTATTATTGTTGTTGTTATTTTTGTTTTTGGTGTCATCTGAAAAAAATCACTGCCAAGACCAATGTCAGGAAGTTTATCCCCTATGTTTTCTTCTAGTAGTTTTATGGTTTCAGGTCTGAAATTTAAGTCTTGAATCATTTTGAGTTAATTTTTGTGAGATAATGTGATTCTGTACCCAATTCCAACGTGTGTGTGTGTGTGTGTGTGTGTGTGTGTGTGTGTGGTGGGGGAGGGCGGGGAGGGGGGGGTGGTTCTTACCACCAAGCAATGCCCAGACACCTGGTGACGTCCTGCAGTTCAGCTCACTTCTGACACTATCCATCTGGACATCCCATCCCATCTCACGGGTTAAGGGCTCAGTCCTGTAACCGTGTACTCATCCTACCCCTTCCCCACTTCAATGCCAGTCTCAGGCCCAGGTCATCACCTGTGTTTCCGACTGACCAGCTGTAGATAGGAGGCTGTAATGACTCCTCTGTGGGTTCCATTACTTTGCTAGAATGGCTCACAGACCCCAGGGATATATTTCATTTATTACCGGTTTGTTATAGATGGGTATAACTCAGAAACAGCCAGATGGAAAAGAGGCCTGGGGACAAAGTAGGGGGAAAAGGCACGGGGCCTCTATGCCTTCAGGTGCACCACACTCCCTGAGTCTCCATGTGTTCACCTGCTCAGAAGCTCTCTGAAACCTATCCTTTTGGGTTTTTACGGAGGCTTTATTGCATAGGCACGATTGGTTAAATCATTGGCAGTTAATTCCACCTGCAGCCCCTCCCCTGTGTCCAGAGGTCAAGGTGGCGGGGCTGAAAGCTCCAACCCTCTCATCAGTCATGTGGTTGGTTCTCTTGGCAACCAGCCTCCATCTGTAGGTGAGGTCCAAAAGTCGACTCATTAATGTAGCAAAGGACACCTTTATCACTGTACTCATTTAGGATATTTTTGGGAGTTTTAGGAGCTTTGTGCCAGAAATGAAGACAAAGACCAAATAAATATTTCTTATGAAGTACAGTATCACAGAGGTGTGAGACGGTGGTCCAGTTTCATTCTTTTGCATGTGGCTGTCCGGTTTTCCCAACCATTTGTTGAAGAGACTGTCCTTTCCCCATTGTATATTCTTACCTCCTTTGTCATAAATTAGTTGACCATGTATGTGTGGGTTTATTTCTGGGCTCTCTTTTCTGTTCTTTGGTCTGTGTGTCTGTTTTTATGTCGGCACCATGCTGTTATGATTACTATAGCTTTGTAATATAGTTTGAAGTCAGCTTCTAGCTTCAGTGTTTTTTTCTCAAGCCTGCTTTGGCTATTTGGGGTATTTTTTGGTTCCAAACAAATTTCAGGATAATTCTGTTTCTGTGAAAAATGCCATTGAAATTTTGATAGAGATAGTACTGAATCTGTAGATTGTTTTGGGCAGTGTGGATATTTCAATAATAGTAATTCTTCTAATCCATGAGCACAGAATATCTTTATTTGTGTCTTAAATGTCTTTCATCAGTGTCTTAGAGTTTTCAGTGTTCAGATCTTTCACCTCATTCGTTAAATTTATTCCTAAGTATTTAATTCTTTTTTGATTCACTTGCAAATGACATTGTTTTCTTAATTTCTCTGATAGTTTGTTGTTAGTGTGTGGAAACACAAATGATTTTTATGTCTTGATTTTGTATCATGCAACTTGATTGAATTTGTTGGTTCTAACAGAACTAATCTTTCCCTCTTCAAAGCTAGCCCGCAACAGATTGTTGTGAAATAATAAGAAACGTATATATTATAGGTCGCTGATCCTGGTTCCTGATGCAGGACTCCTAAACCCCTTGTAATTTTTTGGGTGATAGGAGTTTTTCATTTTGGTGGTGGTGGTGGTGGTTCTTATGAGGTTCCTCTAGGCAGGCTCTTGGAGGCTTCTGGAGAGGGGGGGCTATGTTATCAGAAAGACCCAGCCATGATCAGGAGCTTGACATTTGCAGCCCTTCCCATCCCTCAGTGTCTAGAGAGGGAAGAGGGGCAGGACGTGGAGTTAATAGGTGGTCGTGCCTGTGTGGAAGTCCCCATAAAAACTCCAGTAAGATGGGGTCCAGAGAGCTTTCAGTGTGGTGAGCACGTTCACATACTGGGAGGACGGGTCCCATCTCCACAAGGACAGAAGCTTCTGCACTCGGGTGTAGACTTCAACCTGTGTATCTCTTCATCTGGCTATTCATCTGTATCCTTGATCACATCCTTTAGTAACTGGTAAATTTATGTCATTGTTTCCCTGAGTTCTGTAAATGATTCAATTAATTGGGAAGGGGGTCCTGGAAAACTAATTTTTAGCCAAGTCAGACAGAAGTTGCGGGTCTCCTGGGGACCTCCGACTTGCGATTAGCATCTGGAGTGGGGAGCAGTCTCCTGGGATTGAGCCCTTAACCTGTGGGGTCTGACATGGTCTCCGGGTAGGCAGGGTCAGAACTGAGTTAAATTGTAGGACATACGGCTGTTGTCACAGAATTGTTTGGCGTGGGAAAAACCCCACTCGTTTGGTGACCGGAAGCACTTGGGTGTGGCAAATAATGTGAAAGGAAAAGAGATATATCGGAGGAAGACTCAGTTTTTCCAATTCTGCTCCACATCACCCTGATACTCTGTAATTTTTTAAGTCCTCTTGTCAAAAACTTAAAAAAAAAACTTAAGATTTTGAATGGGGTTTTATTGAATGTAAAGATCAGTCAAGAGACAAGTGACATTTTAATGTCTTTCTATTAATGCTTAGCTCTTCTGATCTTCTCTAGTACGTGTTTGTTTTCTCTTTGTTAAGTTTCTGCTCTAGGTTTTTTTCTGAAAATTTTGTTTCCGGTTTTATTGAAGTACATTTGACAAAAATACTGTATATATTTAAGGTGTAGAATGTAATGATTTAGCATACATATGCATCGTGTAATGATTACTGTGAGTAAATTCACACATCTGTCACCTCGCAGTTACACGTGTGTGTGTGTGTGTGTGTGTGTGTGTGTGTGTGTGTACACGGTGAGAAGCTTATACTCTTGGCAAATTTCAGGTATACAACATGGTATTATTAACTACAGTCCCAGTGCTGGAGTTCACCTTAAAGGTAAAAACTACCAGTTATCTTACCAACAAAAGGTGGGTTTACTTGGGAGTAAAAGAGAATTGCAATCCAGGACAAGCAAGCTGTGGCAAAACCCCAGACAAGTCTGGGGAACAAAGAAGAGGTACACTTTTTTAAGGAGAAAAACGGTAAGTTGGGAAGCTGTTATGAGCTAAAAGTCCACTGGAGTAAACTGGGAGTTCAGAGTGTGGTGGCTTCTCATTGGCTGAGCTGTTGTGAGGGGCTGGGGGTGGGGTTCGGGGGGAATGAGGAAATTGTCTCTTCCTTCTGCCAGAGTAGCAGAGTAGTATCCACAGGCAAAGGTAAGGTCAAGTTGGTCTCTTCCTGTTGGGTCTGCAGTTGCTAGGAGTGGTAGGGCTGAGATCTCCCCCTGCCGAAACCCCCGACCACATTTTTACGCCGTACGTTAGCTTTCCAGAACGTAATCGTCTGGTAACCGGATGTTTGTATCCTTTGACCAGCATCTCTCTGTCCCCTCCATCACTCGTCCATCATTTGACTCTCTAGGAGTTGAGCCTTTTTTTCTTCTTCTTCAGATTCCACATATAAATGATACCGTACAGTATTTATCCTTCTCTGTCTGGCTTATTTCACTTAGCAGCACATCTGCAGGTTCATCCGTGTTGTTGCAATGGCCTGAATAATATACCGTCGTATACACAGACCACATTTTCTTCATCCATTCATCTGTTGACAGATACTTACGCTGTCTCCCTGTCGAGGCCGTCGTGAATAATGCTGCAGTGACCATGGGGGTGCAGATACCTCTTTGAGGTGCTGATTTCATTTCCTTTGGAGGTGTGTCCAGAAGTGGGATTGCTGGTCATGTGGTAGTTCTATTTTTAATTTTTTGAGGAATTCCAGAGTGATTTCTATAGTGGCCGCATCAATTTACATCTCTCCTAACAGTGCACGAGGATTCTGTTTTCTCTTCATCTTCGCCAGTATTTGTTATTTCTTGCCTTTTCGAGTCTAGCCTCTCTAACAGGTATGAGATGATATCTCTTTGTGGTTTTGATTGGCATTACCCTGATGATGAGTGGTGTCGAGCATCTTTTCATGTCTGTTGGCCACCTGTGTGTCTTCTTTGGAAAAATGTCTGTTTAGGTCCTCTGTCCATTTTTTCATCCAATTATTTGTGGGATTTTTGCTACCGAGTTGTAGGAGTTTGTTACATATTTTAGATATTAACTTCTTGTCACATCTGTGGTTTATGCACTTTTTATACCACTCTGTAGATTGCCTTTTCATTTTGTTGATTATTTCCTTTGCTCTTCGGAAGGCTTTAGTTTGATGTTGGCCCCACTTGTCTATTTTTGCTTTTATTACAAGTGCTTTTTTTGTCATGTCCAAACAATCATTGCCAAGACCAATGTCAAGGAGCTTTCCCCCTCTGTTTTCTTCTGGGAATTGTACCATTTCAGGTTTTCAATTTAAGTCTTTCATCCATTTTCAGTTAATTTTTGTGTATGGTATAAGATAAAGGTCTAGTTTCATTCTTTTGCATTGGAATATTCAGTTTTCTTAACACCATTTAGTAGAAAAACCTATCCTTTTCCCATTGTATGTTCTTGGTGCCCTTGTCAAAAATTAGTTGATGTGTATATGTGTAAGTTTATTTCTGGGCTCTCTGTTCTGTTCCTTTGGCTTATGTGTGTATTTTTATGCCAGTACCGTACTGTTTTGATTACTATAGCTTTGTAATATACCTTTTAAGTCAGAACATGTGATACCTTTAGCTTTATTTTTCTTTCTTAAGATTGCTTTGGCTATTTAGGGTCTTTTGTGGTTTCATACAAATTTTAGGACTTTTTTTTCAATTTCTGTGAAGATGGCATTGGAATTTAGATAGAGATAGCACTGAATCTGTAGACCATTTGGTGTAGTGTGGACATTTCCATTATATCAATTCTTCCATTCCATGCTCATGGTAGAGATTTCCATTTATTTGTGTCTTCTTCAGTTTCTTTCATCAGTGTCTTAGAGTTTTCAGTGTACAGGTTTTTCACTTCCATGGTTAAATTTATTGCTAAGCATTTCATTCTTATTGATATTATTTGTAAATAGGATTGCTTTCTTAATTTCTTTTTCAGATAGTTTGTAGTTAGTGTCAAGAAATGCAATGAGACGTATATGTCGATTTTGTATCCTGCAACTCTACTAATTTATTAGTTCTAACAGCGTTTTGATGGAGTCTGTAGCATTATATATATATATATATGTATATATATATATATATATATATATATATAGAGAGAGAGAGAGAGAGAGAGAGAGAGAGAGAGCGCGCGCGCATCATGTCATCTGCAGTTAATTTTACCTCTTCTTTTGTAATTTAGATGCATTTTATTTTTCTTGCCTAATTGCTCTGGCTAGGACTTCAAGTACGGTGTTGAATAGAAGTGGCGAAAATGGGCATCCTTTCCTTATCTTTGAGGAAGGGTGTTTACTTTTTCACCATCGACTATATATAAAATTATCTGTGGTCTTGTCATATATAACCTTTATTATGTTGAGGTATATTCCTCCTGTGTCTAATATGTTGACAGTTTTTTCATCATAAGAGGGTGTTGAATGTTGTCAAATGCTTTTTCTGTATCTGTTGAGATGATCATATGGATTTTTATCCTTCATTCTGTTAAGGTGGTGTGTCACATTTATTGATTTGCATATTTGAACCATCCTCACAACCCAGGGGTAAATCCCACTTTATCATATTGTATCATCCTTTTCTTGTGCTACTAATTTGGTGTGTTTTTTTGGTTGAGGGGTTTTGCTTCTGTATGCCTCAGGGATATGGCCTGTAATTTTATTTTCTTGTTTCCTAATCTGACTTTGGGATCAGGGTAATACTGGCCTCATAAAATGACCCTGGACGTGTTCTCTCTTCTTGTCTTTTTCTGGAAGAATTTGAGAAGGATTGGCATTAGTTCTTCTTTAAAGGTTTGATAGGGTAATGTTGGCATTAATTGCTATGAACTTTCCTCTTAGAACTACTTTTGCAGCATAGCATAGTTTTTGGTATGTTGTATTTCCATTTTCATTTATTTCAAGATATCTTTGATTTTCCTTTTGATTTCTTCATGGACCCAATGGTTGTTTAGGAATGTGTTGTTTAATTTCTACTCACTTGTGAATATTTCAGGTTTCCTCCTGTTTTCGATTTCTAGTTTTATAACATTGTGTCTGGAAAAGATATGTGATATGATTTCAAGGCTTCTTTAATTTCTTAAGACTTCTTTTGTGGCCTCATATGTGATCTATCCTAGAGAATGTTCTGCATTCACCTGAGAAGTATGTATATTCTGCTGCTGTTTGATGGCGTGTTTTCCATGTATCTGTTATGTCCATTTGGTCTAAAGTGTAGTTCAGATAAAAAGTTTCTTTGTTGATTTTCTGTCTGGATGAAGATTTATCCGTTCTGAAAGTGGAGTACTAAAGGCCGCTACCTATTATTACTGCATTGCTATATATTTCTACCTTCAGATCTGTTAATATTTGCCTTATATATTTATGTTCCCTAACGTTGGGTGCCTATATGTTTACAGTTGCTATATCCTCTTGATGAATAGATTCCTGTGTCATTATATAATGGCCTTCTTTGTCTCTGGTTGTAGTTTTTGACTTAAAGTTTATTTCATCTGATATAAGCCGCCCCCCATCCCCAGTCTTTTTTGGTTACTGTTTGCATGGAATATCTTTCTCCATCTCTTTTCTTTGAGCCTGTATGTGTTCTCAAAGTTGAAGTGAGTCTTTCATAGGCAGCATACAGTTGAGCCTTTTTAATCCAATCAGCCATTCCATCTTTTTATTGGAAAATTTAGTGCATTTACATGTAAAATAATTATTTGCAGTTAACAGCTTGTTAAATGTTTTCTGGCTATTTTATAGTTCCTTTGTTACTTTCTCCCTTCTTTGCTATCTTCCTTTGTGGTTTGATGATGTGGTTTGATTGTGGTTTGGTGTGCTTTGATTCCTTTCTTTTACCTTTTATGCATTTACTATAGGGTTTTCCCTGGTGGTTACCAAGAGGCTTATATACAACCGCTTATTGTGATGATAGTCTGTTGTAAGCTGAAAACAATTTGACTTTGCATACAAAAGCTCTGTCCTTTTACTTCCCTCTCCCACATTTTATGGTTTTGATGTTATAATTTACATCTTTTTATATTATGTTTACATTAAAAATTATTTTAGCTATAGTATTTTTAATACTTTTGTTTTTTAATCATTATACTAGAATTAAGTGATTTATATACCCCCATTATGGTGATATTCTAAATTTGTCTATATTATCTTTACCAGTAAGTTGTAAGTTTTATACTTGCATATGTTTTCATATTACAAATTAGCACCCTTTTATTTCAGCTTGAAGCGTTCCCTTTAACATTTCTTATAAGGCAGGTCTAATGGAGATGAGCTCCCTCAGCTTTTGTCTGTCTGGGAAGGCCTTTATCTGTCCTTCACATGTAAAGGACAGCTTTTCTGGGTACAGTATTTTTTGTTGGCAGATTTTTCCTTTCAGTACTTTGAATATATCATTCCACTCTCTCCTGGTCTGCAAGGTTTCTGGTGAGAAATCCCCTGATTGCCTTACGGGAGTTCCCTTTTATGAGATGAGATTGTTTTGTCCCACTATTTTCAAAATTCTCTCTTTTGATTTTTGATAGTTTGAATACAGTGTATCTTAGTTAAGTCCCCTCTGTGTTGAATCTGTATGGGGATTTTTTTTTTAAGTTTTTATTTAAATTCCAGTTAGTTAACATACTAGTTTCAGGTGTAGAATTTGTTGATTCAGCACTTACATAAAACACCCTGTGCTCATCACAAGTGTACTCCTTAGTCCCCATCACCTATTTGCACCCGTCCCCCACCCATCACCCCTCTAGTGACCAGCAGAATGTTCTCTATAGTTAAGAATCTGTTTCTTGGTTTTCCTCTCCTTGTGCCCCACCATGATCGTTTGTTTTTTCACTTAGCGTAATATACTCTACATCCATGTCATTGCAGGTGGCAAGATTTCATTCTTTTTTGTGGCCGAGTGTCAATGTCCCATTGTGTATTTGCACCACATTTTCTTTTTCCAATCATCAGTCACTGGATACCTGAGTGGGCTCTTATTAGCTTTACGCACCTGGACGTCCCAGCTTTCTCCCCAGATATGGGCAATTTTTAGCCATTGTTTGAAAAAACGTTCTCCTCCTTTCTCACTTCTTCTGGGACTGTCATATCCTAATATTATTTTACTTGATAGTACCCCACATATGCATAGGCTTTCTTTAGTCTTTTTCATTCCTCGTCCTTTTTCTCTGATCGCATAGTTTCAAATGATCAAGTCTGCTGTTGATGCTGCTGCATGTTTTTTTCATTAATAGTTTTCTTCAGCTCCAGAATTTGTTTGGTTCCTTTTTATGGTTTCTCTCTCTCTGTTGGCCTTGTCAGTGTGTTCACATTGTGTTTCCCTGATTCTGTTTAGTTGTCTGTGTTCTCTCGTAGCTCACTGAGCTTCCTGAAAACAGTCGTTTTGAATTCTCTGTCCAGAAATTCATACGTCTACGTTTCTTTGAGATCTGTTAGGGGAAAATTACTGTGTTCCTTGGGTGGTGTCACGTTTCCTAATTTTGTGGAAGCCCCGTGTTGATGTCTGCTTTTGGTGGGGCGGTCTCTCTCCCAGCTTTAGGGACCGGCTTTGATGGTTAAAGACCACGTGCAGGTGGATGCAAGGGCACTGGCTGGGGGCAGGGGGCACTTCTGGCTCTGGGAACGACCCTGCAGCATAATGTCCGCATAGCGTCTTCAGAGAAGTCGGTGCGGGCATCGATTTGTCCCCCTGTGAGGGCTGTTACGGTTGAGGGGATCCCTCTCAACTCGGGGTCTGGCTCCCGACTGCCCTGGTAGTGGTGGCAGCACTGGTGTCTGACGTGTGGGCGCTTTGGGAGTGACAGGAGCTTCGGGGTCTGAGTAGCTGGTTACCCCACAGTGGCTGCCGGGCCTGCGACGTGGATGCCTGCGGAGTGGCCACGAGTCGGCCTCTGCCTCTGCGTCGTGCACACAGCTGGAGCACTCGGGGCGCCGGGACCCACGGTACGTGTGGGGTTGCAGCCCGGGGCAGCAGAGCGGCAGCCCCTTCTGGGGGGAGGGCTGCAGCAGTGTCTCCACGCGGAACGGTCCGTGGTAGTGGGGGCTGTTGGTTCCCTCGGTGGCTAAGGCCGCTGCTGTCCTCTGTGGAGCAGCACGCTGGGGTCCGCGCGACTCACACTGTGGGATCCTCCCTGTGAGCGCCGTGGGGGGTCTGCGGCTGTTGTGGGGGCCGCTGAGATCCTCGGTGACGAAGGCTCCCAGGGTCCTCTCTGCAGAATGTGCCACTGGGGACTGTGATGGCAGCCCCTGTGTGGCTGATGCTGACAGCCCGGCTCCTTTGTCCTCAGCAGGCGGCTCAGCGCAGCCAGTCTCCGCAGGGGTCCTTCTGTGCAGTTACTCTCTTCTCTCCTCCCTGTGTGGCTGCCGGTTCTTAATTGGACTCTCGAGCCCCCCGGGCCTTTTTTGCACGTAGCTAGCTGTCTGTTCTTTTTGTGGGGGGACAAAGAGTGGGTTCTCCTCCTCCATATCTTGCTGATGTCCAGAGGCCTGATCTCTTCTCTGTTTTTTTCTACTTTCTTTGCATTTATAAAGTTTTGCTTTTTCTAACTTCTTAATTTAGATAGTCTTTTTTTATATGAGATCTTAAAGCTTTTATTTACCTATAAGTACTTCTTTAGATGTATCTCACAAGTTTTAATACTTAATATCTTAGCATCTAATTGTTAATGTTTTGGATTTTCATCGTGATCCCTGAGTTACGTAGGTTTTTCTTAATTTCTGGATTTATGAAATTTCATTTTTTATTCCTTTACTTCTAATCTGGTTGAATTGTGGGTGTGGAATTTGGATTGTATGAAGATAAATTATTTGAAATCTGTTGAGATCTGCATTATGACCAAGTAGTGGTTAATTTTGAAACTGTGCCCTGTGCACTTTAAAATACATGCATTCTCGGGGCGCCTGGGTAGCTCAGTCGGTTAAGCGTCTGACTTCGGCTCAGGTCATAATCTCCCGGTTCGTGGGTCTGTGCTGACAGCTCAGGACCCTGGAGCCTGCTTCGGATTCTGTGTCTCCCTCTCTGTCTGCCCCTCCCCTGCTCATGCTCTGTCTCTCTCTCTCAGAAGTAAACATTAAAAAATTTTACTAAAAAACTACATGCATTCTCCATTTCTTGAGTTGTACACAGTGTATTTGTTAGGTCATAGTTTTAAATTAGATTAGTAAAATCTGTATCCTTACTAGTTTTGTTTTTGTTTTGTTTGGTGCCAGAGGGGGTTGGCCTGATTAACTGAATTTGTCACAATGTTTCATTATCATGCTATGTTCATTTGTTTCTCCCTATGATTCTGTCAGTTTTGAATTGTGTATTTTGTATTACATATTTTGAAGTCATGTTGTAGGTGGAAGTTCAGAACCGTTTCATTTTTCTGGTGAAATGAACCTTAATCATTATATAGTGAACTTCTCTAGATCTAGTGACTCTTTCTGCCTTACTGCCTATGTTTCTGATATAAATATAGCTATAATATCTTCATTTTGCTTAATAGTTGTCTGGTATATCTTTTTCCCAGCTTTTACTACATCCTTTTGGTATCCTTTTGTTTTAGATACTTGTCTTTTAAGATCTACCTGGATTTCTCTCCACCCCCCGGTTTTTCTGTCTTTGTCTTTGTAGAGAATTTAGTCTACTTGTAGTGACTATAATTATTCATATGTTTTGGCTTATTTCTGCCACCTTATGTTGTGGTTACCATAGAAATTTTAAGACGTATGCTTAACTTACCAAAATGTCAATTTAACCAATTTTAATCTTCCTGCAGAAAATACAAGGATCTTAATTTAATTTTGATCATCCCCCTCCTGACCTGTGTGCTGTTGTTATAGAGTCTGGTTCCACCTCACTTTTAATCCCCCAAGAAATGATTACTGCTTTATGTGGTTAGTGTTCATTTAGATTTACACATATTCATTACTTCTGCTGGTAATTATTTCTTGTATCTTAGACCTGTCATCTTGGGATAGTATTCCTTCTTTTTTAAGTCCTTGTGGAGTACATTTTATTTGTCTGTTGACTTTATTTGCCTGAAATGTCTTTATCTTGCCTTCATTTTTTGAAACACATTTTTGCTAGGTATAGAATTCTAAGTTGACAGCACATAGAACATTGGAGATGTTATACTGTTGTTTCAGGGGTGTGTGTGCACGTGTGTGCACACGCATGTGTGCTATAAAGAAGTTCATACTTAGTCTCATTTTAAGTAATCTGTCTCTGGCTACTGTTAGGATCTCCTTTTTGTCTTTGGTGTTCTACAGTTTCACTGTGTTGAAGGGGTGTGTGTACACGTGCATGTGTACACTTATATATGTATACGTTCATATATATGAACATATGCGTTAGAATTTGTGGAACTCTGTGAAACTGTAGATCAGTGTCTGCAAAACTCTCGGTCATTATATTCCCCATTATCTCTCTTCTTCCAGACTCCTGATGAGTGTTATGTCAGATTTACCATTCTGCCGTCTCTACTGTTTAACCTGTCCTCATTTTTTCCATCTCTCTCCCTTGATAATTTGTTCAGATCTACCTAAATAAAAGGTGGGTACTATTTGGGAAAGGGAAGGAGGGATTGAATATTATATGGGCAGCCTACTGAAGTCAACCACAGTCATCCTTTGTTTATTTTTTTTTTTTTTGGTGTTTTAAATCCCTGTTTTGTGTAAACACAGAGTTGTGTTTTGCTTCTGATATTTTGAAAGGTTCATGCATTATTCCAGTTCTTCTAGACTTACAACATAGAATATATTTTAACCTTTATTTTGTTATCTATGCACTTTAGGTATCATCCGTTGACTCCATGTTGTGAAATGAAGAAATTAGAACATAATTCATGCATTTACATTCTTAACTGGCACCTCATACTCCCAGATTTTTATTGCATGTATTATAATTTTAGCTCTTCTTGTGGGCATCTTTATACTTTTAAGTAATATAGTTAGACTTCTCTTATTTATCAGGTTTAAGTAGTGGCTGTTGACCTGTGTATTTGAAAGATGAGGAACACTCATGCTTCTAATATTCCATTTACTTTCTCTTCTCCCCCTCTTGATTTTTTTCAGTACTAATACTATTTTTCCTGTACAAAAGTGTTCGGTTCTGTAATCATACGTCCAATAGTTGTTTTGACCTAATTCTATACTTGAATGAGTTTAATGCTCTTACCTTTGTTTTCTTTATTGCCATATTTTTGCCTTCATCTCTATGCAGAAATTATTGCATACCTTTTACAAGAAAGGTCCGTGGACGATATCTTCACTGAATTCTGCACGTGTGAAAATGTTAGCTTCATACTTACATGAAAACTTGGCTCTGATAAAATTCTTAAGCCACTCTTTTCTCCTGAGGAAATGTTCTGGCATTTGAATGTTGCTGTGGAGAAGTGTGAGGTTGACTTGATTTTTTCACTTGTCTTCTAGGAAAAAAGAATAACTCATTTGATTTTTTTTACCAACTCATTTTGATTTTGTTTAAGAGTGAGATTGAACAACTTTCCTCTTTTTTTTTTTAATGTTTGGTGGTGATGGTGATGGCATGAAAGTATAAGCCACTCCACAGTTAAAGTAGCTGTTGGGACTGATGTCTCCTCTCTAGTGGTGGCTGGCAAACGATGGCCTATTGGTTGAATCTGGCCTGCCACCTGTTTTTCTGTGTCTACAAGCTGAGAATGGTTTTTATGAAGGAATAATGACAAGCAGTTTGATGATAGGTAACACTAACTTTGAATCCCAATCACATAAAATGTTGTCCTTCTCAAAAGAATTCTATGTTCTTCATTAAAAGGTTTGTATTGGGGTGCCTGGGTAGCTCAGTTGGTTGAGCATCTGACTTGTGATTTTGGCTTGGGTCACGGTTCCAGGGTCGTGGAATGAGTTTAACGCTCTTACCTTTGTTTTCTTTATTGCCATATTTTGTACGGCAATATCCCCTCCCTTCGAGTCCTGCATTGGGCTCAGCGCTGAGCAAGGAGTCTGCTTGGGATTCTCTCTCTCTCTCCCTCTGCCCCTCTCCTCCGCTCATGCTCGCTTGCTCTCTCTCAAAAAAAAAAAAAAAAAAAAAAAAGGCTTGTAGTAAAAACACTTATACTCAGCTATTTTTGTACATTGAATTTCATCAATAAAACATTTGTGGAAATTTGTTTTATCTTTTGTTGTATGACTAATACGTAAGTAACATATTTGATTTTTGCCTTCTGATCCACAAGCCTAAAATGCCCTTTGGCCTTTTAGAAAAATTTTGCCGACCTCTATTCTGTTGCAAATCCAGAATGGGTTTGATTCAGGGATGCTTTTGAATCTAGTGGGAGTCTCCCTTGGATTCGTCTCCTTGTCTCAAGTGTGGGCCCCAAATTTGTAGCCTTCAGTTCTTGGTTGCAGTAAATGATCTTTCTGTGGCCGTTCCTGGTACTCTTTGGGTCTGATTTCTACACTCTGAGTCTCATCACCAGATAGACCTGTCCCGTGTTGATACTGCTGTTGTTGGCTTCATAGCTAGTGTAGAACTCTCTGTCCTTTCTATTCCAGTAAGAACTACTCTTGCCTCTGGCCTATTGCAGTCATAGTTGATTTGTCTGATGCTGAGTCACATGACAATTAAAGCTTTTTCCACCCTACATGGATTCTAGACTAACATCTTGCCTTAACTTTAGTTACAGTATACTTCCACGCCTGGACAGAACATCATCCTTTTTTGGAAGATTTCTGGATCTTGTTAGATTTCCCTCAGGAATCAGAAAACAAGCCTTTCTTTTTTTTATTTCAAAACCCGCTCCCTTTTGTTCTGTCTGAAGAATGCTGGTGGTGTATGGATATGGCCTTTTCGCACTTAGTGAATGGTGAACGAGTTTAATAGCTTCGCCACTGGTTATGTTGACTACCCTACGTTCTTTCTGATGATTCTTCCTGAGGGAGGCTCTTAAACCTTATAATTACCTTTAGTATGGAGTTGAAGGGAAATTGGAGTTATATGCACACAAACCCGTCTTTGTAAGGAGGAAAAAGCTGCCTTAGAGGATGTTAGAGAATACAGAGACTGCCCTGAGAGGAATAGCTAGCCTCGTGAAGGGTCAGGAAATTCTGCGATTCGGAGAAAATACTTGAAGGTCATGGAGATGCTAAATTAAGCCTAGTGGGAGGATGGGAACCACATATGCAGGTTTGAAACTGCTAGTCATAGCTGTGAAAGCATCCTTTATGTTTAAAAGATAACATGAATGTATATTTTGCAGCCTGTTATTTCAGAGTCCTGTTTAGAAAAAAAAATATCGAAAATATACCCATTGACATGATGACAGATGAAGACATGAACCAGGAGAAAAGCAACACAAAAGCAAGGTAAAATAAGATATAACCAAGTTAACATTTCAATACTGTATGCTAGCGGTAAGCCCTTCTGACGGTGAAAAATGCCAAGTGTCCTGGGAGGAGTCCTGGGAGGATCGGATGATGGTGCCGGCCTTTATGACGGAGTGGTCCTTAGGCGTGGTGCCGGCAGGACGGGCGGATTCACCCCGGCTCCTCGCTCCTTCCCCAGCCCAATCCTGGATGTGCCAAAAAGTGAGAGAGGAGTTGATGGAAATGAGAAAGTGACCAAAAACTGAAAAGCCCCGGGAAGGCAACAGGTGGTTAGTTGTTGGTGTCGATGGTGGATGGAAAACGACAGCTCAGAGCGGAAGAGGCAGCGCAGAGTGGAGAGGAGGTTGGAGGGACCCTGTGTTTTCCTTTTTCACGTTCCTCTCGGATCAGCATCCACTCGGGAAGAAAATAAGGAAACGCTGATGGGCTCAGGGTCTCCTTCCTGAAATCCCACTGAGCTGGTAGGAGGAGACTACAAAGGAACGAACCCACAAAGGACGGAGGGGGGAGACAAGAGCATGTGGGAGACACCGGAGGAGTTCTGGGAGACCAGAGACACGGTTAAGTGACTACGGACTCCGCAGAGAGGACACAGCACACCCCAGGCGGCGGCAGGCGAAGCCCGGAAGCAGCTGCTTCACCCCTGCGTCTCTCCCCGCCTCTCCTCTTCCCTCCCCTCCCCTCCCCTCGGTGAGCATGCTGGGGCTGAGGGGGCAGTGGCAGTGAGAGCAGGAGCTTGGGAGTTTGTAGAAGCAGCAGGTAGAAGGCAGGTGCCCTTCGTTCACCCCACTCAGCCAGGAGAGTGTTTCTTCCTTCATTCCGATACGAGAGTTTCGGGATGTGGGGACAGCAGACCCAGCTGAGGGTAGATTACTGTCCCCGGGTCAGAGGCGACTTTGGTATTCTTCCTCCGCTTGCCTCTGAGAACACTCACAGCCAAAGGTAAGAAAAGCGTCCTCTGGGAAACTGACCAGCCAACAGGAAAGATCGACACCTAATGCCAGCGGGGAAAACCTCCGATTATCCCACAGTGAAATCTGCCATTTGACAGCATCCACCAGAGCATGAAGAGTGGCCCCACAGCTTGATCTCGGTGAGGATTCTTAAACACGAATGGGTGACCCGTGACCATGGGAGGGAAGTTTATAGCTTGATAGAAACTCAAATCACAGAAGCCTATCGTGGATCGTCAGGTGACCGAGGAAACAGCAAGGGGAGAATTAAAAATGAGGAGTGTTTGGAGGCAAAATATATTTTGGAAATTAAATATATAATAGCAGAAGTAAAGCTGAGGAAATTCTCCAGAAAGAAGAATGAAAAGGTAGAGATAGAAAATTGGGGAGTAGGAGGGGGAGGAAGATGGCGGTGTAGGAGGACGCTGAGCTCACCACGTCCTGCAGATCACTTAGATTCCACCCACACCTGCCTAAATAACCCAGAAAACCACCAGAAGACTATCAGAACAGATTCTCCGGAGCCAAGCGTAGACGAGAGGCCCACGGAAGAGGGTAGGAAGGGCGGAGAGGCGGTGCACGCTACATGGACTGGCAGGAGGGAGCCGGGGCGGAGGGGCAGCCCGCTGGCAAAGCAAAGTAGAGGCCCCGAGTCTGGCTTGCAAAAGCGGAGGGCCCAGACAGAGTGTGTTCTGACAGCAAGCGGGACTTAACATCTGGAAGGTTATAAGTTAACAGCTCTGCTCAGAGAGCGGGAGGGCTGGAGGACAACGGGAGGGAGGGTTGTTGAGCCCCGGATGACAGAGCTCAGCTTGGTGGAGAACAAAGGCGCTCACCAGCGCCATCTCCCTCGCCCATCCCCCAGCCAGAATCCCAAAGGGAACCAGTTCCCATCAGGGAACTTGCTTGCACTGCGCAAACACCCAACGCTGTGCTTCTGCAGATCCATCCCTCCGGCGGCGGGTCTGACTCCCTCCCGGTGCCGCAGGGCCCCTCCCGAAGCAGATCACGGAAGGAAAAGCGAGCTGAGCCTGCCCTCCCACCCTCATGCACCTTGCCGATCCACCCCAGCTAATACGCCAGATCCCCAGCACCACAAGCCTGGCAGTGCGCAAGTAGCACAGACGGGCCACGCCACCCCACAGTGAATCCCGCCCCTAGGAGAGGGGAAGAGAAGGCACACACCAGTCTGACTGTGGCCCCAGCAGTGGGCTGGGGGCAGACATCGGGTCTGACTGAAGCCCCGCCCACCAACGCAAGTTATTCAAGACAGCACAGGGGAAGTGCCCTGCAGTCCTACACCACTCCAGGGACTATCCAGAATGACAAAACGGAAGAATTCCCCTCAAAAGAAACTCCAGGAAGTAGCGACAGCTAACGAACTGATCAAATACGATTTAAACAATATAACAGAAAGTGAATTTAAAATAATAGTCATAAAATTAATCGCTGGGCTTGAAAACAGTATAGAGGACAGCAGAAACTCTATTACTACAGAGATCAAGGGACTAAGGAACAGCCAGGAGGAGCTAAAAATGCTGTAAATGAGCTGCAAAATAAAATGGAGGTGACCACAGCTTGGATTGAAGAGGCAGAGGAGAGAATAGGTGAACTAGAAGATAAAATTATGGAAAAAGAGGAAGCTGAGAAAAAGATAAAAAAATCCAGGAGTATGTGGGGAAAATTAGAGAACTAAGTGATGCACTAAAGAGAAATAATCTACACATAATTGGTATTCCAGAGGAGGAAGAGAGAGGGAAAGGTGCTGAAGGTGTACTTGAAGAAATCATAGCTGAGAACTTCCCTGATCTGGGGAAGGAAAAAGGCATTGAAATCCAAGAGGCACAGAGAACTCCCTTCAGATGTAACTTGAATCGATCTTCTGCATGACATGTAGTGAAACTGGCAAAATACAAGGATGAAGAGAAAATGAAAGCAGCTAGGGATAAACGTGCTCTAACATATAAAGGGAGACTGATAAGACTCATGACAGATCTCTCTACTGAAACTTGGCAGGCCAGAAAGGAATGGCAGGAAATCTTCAATGTGATGAACAACAACAAAAAAAAATATACAGCCAAGAATCCTTTATCCAGCAAATCTGTCATTTAGAATAGAAGGAGAGATAAAGGTCTTCCCAAACAAAAACTGAAGGAATTCATCACCACTAAACCAGCCCTACAAGAGATCCTAAGGGGGATCCTGTGAGACCAGAGACATCGCTACAAACATGACACCTACAGACATCACAATGACTCTAAACCCATATCTTTCTATAATAACACTGAATGTAAATGGACTAAATGCGCCAACCCAAAGATATAGGGTATCAGAATGGATAAAAAAAACAAGACCCATCTATTTGCTGTCTACAAGAGACTCATTTTAGACATGAGGATACCTTCAGATTGAAAGTGAGGGGATGGAGAACTATTTATCGTGCTACTGGAAGTCAAAAGAAAGCTGGAGTAGCCATACTTATACCAGACAAACTAGACTTTAAATTAAAGGCTGTAACAAGAGATGAAGAAGGGCATTATATAATAATTACAGGGTCTATCCATCAGGAAGAACTAACAATTATAAATGTCTATGCGCCGAATACGGGAGCCCCAAATATATAAACGATTACTCACAAACATAAGCAACCTTATTGACAAGAATGTGGTCATTGCAGGGGACTTTAATACTCCACTTACAACAATGGATAGATCATTTAGACACACGGTCAATAAAGAAACAAGGGCCCTGAATGATACATTGGATCCGATGGACTTGACAGATATATTTAGAACTCTGCATCCCAAAGCAACAGAATATACTTTCTTCTTGAGTGCACATGGAACATTCTCCAAGATAGATCACATACTGGGTCACAAAACAGCCCTTCATAAGTATACAAGAGTTGAGATCATACCATGCATACTTTCAGACCACAATGCTATGAAGCTTGAAATCAACCACAGGAAAAAGTCTGGAAAACCTCCAAAAGCATGGAGGTTAAAGAACACACTACTAAAGAATGAATGGGTCAACCAGGCAATTAGAGAAGAAATTTAAAAATATATGGAAACAAACAAAAATGAAAATACAACAATCCAAACGCTTTGGGATGCAGGGAAGGCAGTCCTGGGAGGAAAATACATTGCAATCCAGGCCTATCTCAAGAAACAAGAAAAATCCCAAATACAAAATCTAACAGCACACCTAAAGGAAATAGAAGCAGAGCAGCAAAGACACCCCAAACCCAGCAGAAGAAGAGAAATAATAAAGATCAGAGCAGAAATAAACAATATAGAATCTAAAAAAACTGTAGAGCAAATCAATGAAACCAAGAGTTCGTTTTTTGAAAAAATAAACAAAATTGATAAACCTCTAGCCAGGCTTCTCAAAAAGAAAAGGGAGATGACCCAAATAGATAAAATCATGAATGAAAATGGAATTATTACAACCAATCCCTCAGAAATACAAGCAATTATCAGGGAATACTATGAAAAACTATATGCCAACAAACTGGACAACCTGGAAGAAATGGACAAATTCCTAAACACCCACACACTTCCAAAACTCAAACAGGAGGAAATAGAAAGCTTGAACAGACCCATAACCGGCGAAGAAATTGAATCAGTTATCAAAAATCTCCCAATAAATAAGAGTCCAGGACCAGATGGCTTCCCTGGGGAATTCTACCAGACATTTAAAGCAGAGATAATACCTATCCTTCTCAAGCTATTCCAAAAAATAGAAAGGGAAGGAAAACTTCCAGACCCATTCTATGAAGCCAGTATTACTTTGATTCCTAAACCAGACAGAGACCCAGTAAAAAAAGAGAACTACAGGCCAATATCCCTGATGAATATGGATGCAAAAATTCTCAATGAGATACTAGCAAATCAAATTCAACAGCATATAAAAAGAATTATATGAATTCAATCAAGTGGGATTCATTCCTGGGATGCAGGGCTGGTTCAACATTTGCAAATCAATCAAGATACATCACATTAATAAAAGAAAAGATAAGAACTGTATGATCCTGTCAATCGAAGCAGAAAAAGCATTTGACAAAATTCAGCATCCTTTCTTAATAAAAACCCTCGAGAAAGTCGGGATAGAAGGAACATGCTTAAACATCATAAAAGCCATTTATGAAAAGCCCACAGCTAACATCATCCTCAATGGGGAAAAACTGAGAGCTTTTTCCCTGAGATCAGGAACACGACAGGGATGTCTACTCTCACCGCTGTTGTTTAACATAGTGTTGGAAGTTCTAGCATCAGCAATCAGACAACAAAAGGACATTAAAGGCATCAAAATTGGCAAAGATGAAGTCAAGCTTTCACTTTTTGCAGATGACATGATATTATACATGGAAAATCCGATAGACTCCACCAAAAGTCTGCTAGAACTGATAACATGAATTCAGCAAAGCCGCAGGATAAAAAAATCAATGTACAGAAATCAGTTGCATTCTTATACACTAATAATGAAACAACAGAAAGACAAATAAACTGATCCCATTCACAATTGCACCAAGAAACATAAAATACCTAGGGATAAATCTAACCAAAGATGTAAAAGATCTGTATGCTGAAAACTATAGAAAGCTTATGAAGGAAATTGAAGAAGATACAAAGAAATGGAAAATCATTCTGTGCTCATGGGTTGGAAGAATAAATATTGTTAAAATGTCAATACTACCCGAAGCTATCTAGACATTCAATGCAATCCCAGTCAAAATTGCACCAGCATTCTTCTCGAAGCCATCAAAACCCTAGAGGAGAAAGCAGGAAAAGACCTCTCTGACCTCAGCCGCAGCAATTTCTTACTTGACACATCCCCAAAGGCAAGGGAATTAAAAGCAAAAATGAACTACTAGGACCTCATGAAGATAAAAAGCTTCTGCACAGCAAAGGACACAATCAACAAAACTAAAAGGCAACCAGCGGAATGGGAAAAGATATTTGCAAATGACCTATCGGACAAAGGGCTAAGTATCCAAAATCTATAAAGAGCTCACCAAACTCCACACCCGAAAAACAAATAACCCAGTGAAGAAATGGTCAGAAAACATGAATAGACACTTCTCTAAAGAAGACATCCAGATGGCCAACAGGCACATCTGGGGGTGGGGGTGGGGGTGGAGGGGTGGCCTAGGTGGGTACAGGAAGATCTGCAGAGAAGATGAGTAAATTAACTGTTCAATGGCAGTTAGTCTGAAACACAATATCAAATTTTTAGGAAAGGTATGAACAAAATAGGCTCAATAGGTAATAGGGAAGATGAACTTTTTATCCACTAAAATTGTCGTATTGGTAGTTATGAATCATGACTGACCCCCCCCCCCCCCACACACACATACCAGGCTCAGGCACATTCCCAGAGTTTCTGAGTTTCTAACAGGTTTACAGGTTCTAACATAAATTCAAGAAAAAATAAGTCCAGTCTTTCACAACTTCTTCCACAGAACAGAAAAAGAGAAGATAGTCCCTAAATTGAGTTAGGACATAATCTTCCTAGTCAGTTTCATTCACAACCTGAGAAGTAAAAAACCCTAGATGCGTTATAGGTTACAGGTTACTTAACCTGTAACCTACAGGTTATAGCAGCTTGTAAAAGTAGATGATACACCAAGATCAAATTGAGTATCTCATCTCAGAAGTGCAAGGTTAGTTGAACATTAGAAAATGCATCGATACCAATTACCATTAGTAGATCAAAGGAAGAAAAGCATTTGATAAAATGCATGCATTGTCTGTTAATGATAAAAACTGTTAGCAAACTACATGATTAAGGGCATTTACCAAAAATCTGAAGCAAATATTTTTAATGGTCAAGAGCTAAAAGTGTTCCTTGTAAGTTGAGAAAAGTGACAAGGATATTTGCTATTGCCACTTCTATGTGACAGCCTATAAAAGGTCCTAGGGCAGTAAGACAAGAAAAAAAAAAAGAGGACAAAAGGAGATGAAAGCTGAAAGGTTTAAAAAGGGAGAAACCGTAATCATTTATAAATGATGTCTAGAAAAAAGTAGAAAGGAATTTACAAAGTTTCATAATTAATAAGTGAATTTAAATTAGCAAGACTGCTAGATTAAAATCAATTTATGTAAGTGAATTTCATTCCAGCGATAGATTGAAAATGTAAATAAATCATAACTACCATTTGTAATTGTAATGAAAAATCCAGTACCTGGAAAAAATCATTTTTGAAATTATATGTTTGACCTTAATGGAGAAAATTACAAAATATAATTAAGAATGCAACACAATTTGTATAGAAAAGCAAAGGGCCACGAGTGTGTCAGCACTCTTCAAGAAAAAGAAAGTTGGGAGTCTTACCCTACAGCTGTCACAACTCTAGCAATTAAAGCACTGGGATACAGAAACAAGGAGAAACCAATACAAATAAAGAAACGGGTGGATAATGGTATATACATTTTGAGTAACACGGACTTGTTGTTACAGGTCAGGGAAGGGAAGGACGGGGGTGTTCGATAATGGTGCTGTGGCATCACAGATCCTTATGGGAGTGTGGGGGGGAGGGCCTGCCCCACACATCATACCCAAAGCTCAGGGATTTAAGAACCAACATATGATGTATAAGACTTGTAAAAGGCAAAACTTTAAAACTGTTAGGAAATAGTACAAGAATTTTGTCAAGATTGGAGTAAGGGCAGATTTCTTAAGAATAAACACAAATCATACAGACAAAGATAGATAAATTAGCTTATATTAAAGTGAAGAACTTACATTTGTGAAGACTTCAAACCAGAAGACATCTTCAGCACATATAAAATGGCAGAAGGTTACTTTCCAAAGTGCATAAAGAACTAAGCGTTGTTAAGAAAGTGGTATGCGATTCAGTATAAAAAACGAACAGAGGGTATGGACTGACATTTCAATGAAGAGGAAACTGTTCAAGGAGTTTTTAAACTAAGGGGACTCAAAACACTCAAGGAAGATTTAACACCTAAGGAAAGTATCCATGAGCAAGTATAGAGAGGTCGTGCTCCGTCTTTGCGAGAAACTTCCCTTCTTGTTCAGGTGATTAAGTGTTTTCATTTACTCTACTGGTAGTTACTGTTTCCCACCGAGCAGTATGTGAGGATCTACAGAACCCTGAATTTCCCCCGCCTCGTAAAAACACGGTCTGTGGTGTAAGTCATTTGTAGGCAGTGATTGTGAATTCGGTTCTTATGAAAAGGTTTTCCAGCATTTACAAACAGGCAGTTGGCTAATGTATTGTGAAAAGATTTTGGTTTGAATCTCAATAAGTGTGGTTGTGGGTGATTGTTTTATAAAGAAGGGTACTGAATTCCAGGAAACTGTATTCTGACCTCACTCTGCCGCTAATCGGGTAACAGTTCTTCATCTTTTAGGTTAGGTGAGGATTCTTAAGTCCTTTCCAGCATTAGAATTTCAACAATAATGTCAGATCTCTTTTGCATTTAACTAGATAGACTCTCCTTGTTCAGATCTACTTTTTAGAGGGTCTATCAAAAATTGTTTGAAAGGATAGATGTTATATTGTATAGTATAAAGATTTAAGCGTCAAGTCCTAGAGAACGTCGACCACGCCATCTGACTTTCTTTGTCACATCAGGCTTCGGAAATACGAGGAACAGGAGTATGGAGACGACACATCATCAGAGACTCAACCAGCTAAAGCAGCAGCAAAGGAAACCTTAAAATATAAGACACTTGAAACGTTTTCTGTAGCCTTGAAGTCAGGACAGACAGAAGAAATCTATCAAGGTTACTATCCAGGCATGTCAATTTATGTTTTCTTTTACGGAGATGGGAAGAAATTTCAATAGTGTAAACTGAGAAAACAAGTAATGTACGCTGAAATACTAGTTCACTTTCAAAATACGAGGTTTGGTACTTGACGGGTTTCATTAGTCTTGGCAGTTGGTAATATCTTCAGATAGAGAGCTTGCCTCTTAAAGGGGACATAATCTAAATGCTGTCATCGTAATCAAAATGACAACGGTGATCTCGCTGCCACCACCGAGAAAATCTGACGTTTCTGTAACTTTGGGGGTTTTTGTGAGGCAAGGACTCTAAAGTTGGCTCAGCATTCCCTGAAGGCCCCCGTACCTCTGGTTGTGCCGTGACCTCCTTTGTCGCTCTTGTCTGTGGGGGCCCTGATTACTCCTCCACACGCCTCCGTTGGTTCGGTCTTCTTTCTGCTCGTCTCAAATTCTGCCGTTAACCATATGTAAAATAAATTAAAATTTTTTTTAATTTTTCAACTTTTATTTTGAGAGAGAGACAGAGACCGAGGGCGAGAGGGGGAGGAGCAGAGACAGAGGGAGACCAGAATCTGAAGCAGGTTCCCGACTGCACGCTGTCAGCACAGAGCCTGACGCGGGGCTTGAGTGCACGAACGATCACGACCTGAGCCGAAGTCAGGAGTCGGACGCTTTCACCGACTGACCCCCTGGGCGCCCTGTCCACAGCTCTTTTATGTCCTCACCTTATGAAGGTTCCTCTTTGGTCTCCACCCATGGCCCCCTTCTCCCTCCAGCAGCCTCTGTGATACCAGTATCCTCCGCCCTTCCCACTTCTCTGCTCCCGGGTTGTCAAAACTTCAGCGCTACTCAGTTTAATTGCCGGTTTTCCCTGCTTTCCCTCTCGGACTGGTAAGCCTTTTTGCAGAACGCTCTCGCACCCTTGTCTGTGTGGGTTCTGTTCCCCGAGTCATGGTCCCCAGCATCTGTGGGGCACTCCGCGCCACCTGGTGCCAGCTGGCCTGCTTTTAGCTTTGCCTCTCGTTGCCCACGGCGTCTGTTTACCCTGTTGCGGTTCAACCTTAAGCCTCTCTTACCTGTTTATGCTTCCTGCTTTATGAAAACTAAAAATTAAAATCGAGGTAATCACATGGAGACATCTAACTTGTAGCTCCCCGGCCCCACGTCGGTACTTGTCTCGCTCCTAGAGTGCTGGGCCTTATAGCTAAGTGTCCGCAGGGCTGGCAAAGCTTCTGCTCCAGCAGAGTGAAAAGTGGAAGAGCTGTGACCCTTCCGTCACTTTCCTCAGTAAACGGGGGGCAGAAATACAAGGCTGGATAGGAATACAGGGGCCAGGCAAAGTAACAGCTTGTTGGCGGTGTCAAGGATTCAGGTCCTTATCTTGCGAAGACAAAAGCCATGGCGAGGGTCTAAACAAAGAGCTGACATCAGATTTCTACTTTGAAAAGATCACTCTGGCTGCAGATTGAAGAATAGACTGGAGGGGAAGAAGAATTGATACAGGGAGCCTTTGGATATTCTTTTTTTTTTCTCCATTTTTTTTTAATTTTTAGAGAGAGAGAGAGAGAGAGAGAGCACACAAGCAGGGGGAGGGGCAGAGGGAGAGAGAATGAGAGAGAGAGAATATCTTAAGCAGGCTCCATGCTCAGGACAGGACCTGACACGGGGCTCGATCCCACAACCCTGGCATCATGACCTGAGCGGAAGTCAAGAGTCGCATGCTCAAGCGACTGAACCACCCGGGCGCCCCGAGGCTTTGGCTGTTCTGAAGGCAGGATTATCAGTCAGGGTGGTGGGTTGGTGAGAGAGAGGTGGTGTCAAAGGTGAGAGCTAGGTTTCTGGCTTGTCTGATAGAACGAATGGTGGTGCTGTTCTCTGAGACCGGGAGCCCTGAAGAAGGGTCGGCCTGTGGGGGCTGGGAGCAGATTGTGATTTCAATTTGGGCCACGCGGAATTTGAACTGCCTTTGGTACACTCCGGGAGATGTCAAGCAAGCAACCGAATATATGTGTCTGGGGCTCAGAGAAGCCAGGGCAGAGACGACGTACTTGGAGTAGTTATGTGGGTGGCGGCTTAAACCGTGGACGCGGTGAGATTCCCGAAGGAGAGAGTACGAAGTGAGACGGAAGCGGGACCGAAGAACTGGAGCAGCGATGACCCGGGTAAAGGAGGGTGGCTGTAGTGGACACGGGGGGATGGTCAGAGCCAGGCTAGATGGAATGATGAGCTAGAGGATGAGTACGTGGTGTCACAGAAGCCAGAGGAAAAAACTACCAGGAACGAAGGAGTGGGTCCCGGTTCAAGATGGCTGACGTAGAAGGATCCTGAACTCCCCTCTTCCTGCACGCACACCAAGTATACAGCTACGTGTGTGACCGTTTCCACCGGAAAACACCCCAAAACTAGCTCATCATCGGCACATTGGGGAATGAAGGGAAAAGCCCCATCAAAATGGGTAGGAGAGACTGAGGCACAGTCTCACCGTAATCCCCGCCCACGGCCCCGTAGCCCACATCCAGGAGGGGACTCACAGTCCTGAGCCTCTCCCTGAGCCACACTGGGCACCCCAACTTTGAAGGCCTATCCCTGAGAGATGAGCCCCGCAGACAGCTAGCTTTGAAGTCCAGGGCTTCGATCCAGGACACCTACAAGGCTACAGGGAACTGAGAAACAATTCTTAAAGGACTTAGCGGTCACCCTCCCCAGGGCCTAGCGCACAGGCAGGCGAGCGAATGACTAAAACGTTCCCGGCCTTTCAGTGAACGAGGCCTATCAGATTATCCTAAAGCTCAGCTCTGAGAGTCAGGCTTCTGACATCCAGGGCCCTATTGAAATGCTCTCCAAAAATGGAGACTGGCAGGTGCCGTCCTGACCCTCTCCCTGTGCCTTGCTCCAGGGCCCCAGCATCTCCAAGAAAGGAGCACGTACACTCACCTGGCGCCCTGAGTTTCGTGGCTGCTGCCCTGGGGGAACCCCTAGATGGCCTGACCGGTGGCCAGAGGGGCTTACACTGCAGGTCCCACAGAACTGTTATAAGGGTGGAATTCTTACCTGGCTCCACCCAGGGCCCAGCACAGACTCAGCAGACTGGAAGAGACCCCCAGTCCTTCTGAGAAAGGGGTCTGTTGTCTTGTCCTGAAGCTTCAGCCTACAGGGCAGGCTTCTTTGGTGAACATATGAGGGCCCACTGAGATACCCTCGGGGGACAGAGCCCAGTGGGCACATCTGGTGGGGGGTGCTCTCCTCTATCTCACTCTGGGTCACTGGACTCTCCTGGGGTGGGGAGCTGGCGCACTAGTCTGGCACCCTGACTTTTGTGTCTGCCACCCAGGAGACCCGTTTTGACCTCCTGGGCCTGGTGACCATGGGGCTCGCACATGTGAGTCCTGCTGAACTGTTACAAATGGAGAAATAGCTCTTACAGGCCATCTGTCCCACAGATCAGAGAGCGTAGTCAGGTGCATCCACAGTCTGTCAGAATAATCTGTGTAAAGGGGGTGGGTTAATCACTTATATGCAGAATACTTATGAAGGTTAAGAGATTAAAGTAGCAAAAAGAACTATGACCACGAATTGTTGTTAATCAATACACAGGATAAAAAAGTAAATTGTGAACATCAAAGACATAAAAATGTGGGATGGAGGAGAAAAGTGTAGAATTCTAGAATGCATTCAAACCTAAGTTGCCATCAACTGAAATAGATTGTTATAAGTTGTTTTATGTAAGCCTCATGGTAAGCACGAGGCAAAAACCTATGGTAGATACACAAAAGATAGACAGGAATGTAAGAATACACTATAGAAAACCATGAGATCACAAAGGAAGAGGGCAAGAGAAGAAGGAACAAAGGAATTGCAAAACAACCAGAAAACAGTTAACAAAATGGCATTAAGTCCATTCCTATCGTTAATTACTTCAACTACAAATGCACTAATTCTCCAAACAACAAATACACAGTGGCCAAATGGATAAGAAACAAGACCCGTCTATATGCTGCCTACAGGAGACTCACTTCAGTTGCATAAACACACACAGACTGAAATGAAAGGATAGAAAAAGATACTCCATGTGAATGGAAACCAGAAAAAAGCAAGCTGGGGTAGTAATGGACCGTAATAAGAGACAGAGACGTCAATATATAATGACAAAGGATTCAATACAGCAAGAGAATATAACGTTTGTAAATATGGACCCAACATAGGGGCACCTGAATAGAAATAGATAGCGAAACAGTAATAGCAGGGGACTTTAACATCCTACTTACATCAGTGGTTAGATCATCCAGACAAAACAAACAAAAACAAAACCCACACTCCAAAACAATAAGGAAACCTTGGTCTTAACGTGTGAGACCAGATGGATTTAACAGATGTAGTAGTACATTTCATCTAAAAGCAACAGACTACACGTGTGTACATGGGACATGTGTGTACATGGGACAGACATTCTTCAGGATAGATCATACAGCAGGCCACAAAACAAGTCTCAATAACTATAAGAAGATTGAAATCATATCAAGCATGTTACCTGTCACAATGGTAAAAAACAAAAAACTAGAAATATTTACAAAAAGAAAACTGGAAAATACAGAAACATGTGGAGATTAAGCAGTGTGCTACTGAACAACTAAGGACCAAAGAAAAAATTAAATACCTTGAGACAAATGAAAATCTAAATACAGCATACCAAAGTTACAGGATACAGCAAAGTAGTTAGAAGAGGGAAGTTCATAGCAGTACAGGCCTACTTTGATTAAGTGAGAAAAATCTCAATCTAACTTTACACTTGAAGTAGAAAAGAAAAAAGTCAGTAGAAGGAAGGAAATAATGAAAATCAGAGCAGAAATAAATGAAATGGAGACTAAAAAGACAATAGGAAAGATTAATGACACCAAGAGATGTTTCTTTGAAAGGATAAACAGTTGAAAGACCTTTAGGAAGAATCGCGCACGTGCGCGCGCGCGCACACACACACACACACACACACACACGAAGACTCAAGTGAAATGGGTGAAGGTGGTCAGACGTACAGACTCCAGTTATAAACAAGTTGTGGGGATGTGATGTTCAGCATGGTGACTGTTAATGATACTGTCTTGCAAATTTGAAAGTTGCTAAGAGAGTAAATCTTCGAGGTTCTCATCACAAGAAAAGAAATTGTAACTGCGTGGTGATGAATGTTAGCTAGACTCTTTGTGGTGATCATCTTGCAATATATACAAGTATCAAATCATCGTGTTGGGCACCTGAAGCCAACCTGATGTTATTTGTCAATTATAGCTTAAAAAGGAAGGAGAGGTTGAAAGTAATGATACTGGTGAGTAAAATGAGGGCTGAAAGTGTGCATTGAAGTAGTAACCCCGAAGGGTCAGTCGCAGGAGTGCTGTGTGAGTGGAGGTCCAGAACCTGCCCAGAAGAGAAAAAGAAGTGGCAGAAGATGAAGAAACAGAATACTGATGACGTGCAACTCTTTCTAGAAGTCTGTGACGGAAGGCAAGATAGAGATGGTCAACTGGAGGGGAGTGTGGTCTAGGACGAGGTGATTCATGCTGGGAGCTGGACACACAGAGGAAGAGAAGAATCGTTAATAGTGTAGGCATGAGGGGGTGGTGTGGGCAAAAGACGGAAAGGATTGGTTTGGATGGGAAGAGAAACACACCCCCCCTTATTTAAGTCAGAAGGGACGGGAGGGAAAGACGGGCGCAGGTGTGGGTTCGTTGGCTTGTGTAGTCGTGGCACGTTGAGAGAACTCCCGCCGGATGCCTTTGTGTTCCCCGGGAAGTAGGCATGAAGAGCAGGTGAGTAGAGAGCGGAAGGTGGAGGTTCAGAGGTTTGAGGCGCATGGAGGAATTCTAGCCACCGATGAGCCAGAAGGGCAAGTCAGCCAGGCAGACCGGGATTTCAGGTTGTGATTAATAAAGGTGACCTTCGGGAGTTACCGATCCACTCGTTGTGGGCCTTTGTGTGACGGCACTGGGCTGCGGGACGTGGGCACGTCGAGCACGCAGAGTTGGGTTCGTCCAGGGCCGCCGCTCTGCCACGGAGATGAGATCAAAAGACGGTGAGGGTGCAGCGTGTTGGCGACATAATTTCAGCTGGATAGAGAGAGAGAGGAAAATAAACAGAGGGATGATGGATCGTCAGTGATGGGCCACGAACTGGAGGTGCTGGTGAAGTTAAAAACGTGACGCTGGGAGTATTAAGTGTGCAGGAAGGAGACGGGCAGGTGACGGCAGGTGCTGGGCTGTGATCGGGCTAGAGGTGAGGCTGTTCAGGGAGCGGGCCAGGGTGTTGTATCAGATGCCAGAAAGATGGCAGGTCTGATTTGGGGGAACAGGCCCTCGCTGGAGCCTGGGCCCCAGACTCATCGGTGGATGTCCGTGAGCTGTGCAAGAGTAGGACGTAGTGAGAAGGCACGAGTTTCGGGCGTAGGGTCTTGTTTAAGGGGGTGAGACGTAATGGTTCGGGAGTGGAAGTGGGAGCGGGGACGAAAACGAGCCCACTTTCCAGGCTTGAGGCACGCGGGGTGCAGGACTGTCACCGACCACTGCTTGAGAGGGCTGCGTGTGCGTGACGTCTGGGTGATCACCGGGTTTCAGTTAAGGCACAGGAGTGTGAGAAACTCCTGGGCTCGATGTTGGGGAGAAGGGAAGGTTTCACGGCTCTTTCCCACAGACGTTCTCGTGGCCCCCTGGACGGTACTTGTGTTTTCTTACCTCTCTCCTCCCCAGCCCTGTCCCCGCCGCAGTGAAAGTGCTTACCCTCCTCGACATGTGATTCCTCCGGCCGGATGGGTGTGTGATCTCTGACTCTACACATGGGATGTTCTCTCTGTCTGTCTGTCTGTCTGTCTGTCTCCTCTGACTTGGGACTTGGGTGGAAACGGAACCTACCGGCTGTGTCGCTTGTACTCATTTTGTGTTGTGTGTAATTATCGTACCTTATTCCCTACTTAACTGGAGGCTCACCACACTACATACATTTTCATCATATCAAGGAGAAAATGTATAATTTGTTTGCTTTTGAAAAGTGCATTTTCAGTAATTTCTGCCTTCTTCATGCTGAGATCCCACCGGTCAGGTGAGTCATAGAAGGAATCTGGGAAATTGGCCAAATGTGACTTTTCTGCATTTGTATCTGTTTCTGGCCTTGTTACTAAACCGCAGTTAATAAAAAAAAGCTTTTGTTGTAGATTTCACAGGAGCATTCTGCATTTTAAAGGTTTATTGTAACAATAAAGTTAATACTGGTCTTTGTAAGCACTTACCATGCGCTTTAAACGTAGGAACCGGCTTCAGCCTCTAACGCCCTCCGAGGTTCTCCCTGGAACAGTCCTCGTTTCCCAGGTGAGGAAAGGGAGGGGGACGGTTCCTCACAGAGGAAATCACAGGACTGGGCAGGGAAGCTCGGAAGGGCGCGTGGAGCTCGGGCCGTCTGACCCGGAGCCTGTGCTCTTAGAGACGGAAATTGCACTGTGATCTCCTGCGTGGCCTGGCACGTAGCGGGCCCTGCCATCGTGTATGGCGCGTGCTGGTTACTCAGTTAACGATGCTTTTGTTTTCAGAGTACCTTCAAGAAAGTAGAACTCTGCAGGAGCTTTCAAAGCCAGTTCCTCATAAGAAGAAAGAGGTATCAAAGGAGAAAAAGGGCCCAACTAACGCTTGTCCAAAAGTTAAGAAGAAAAGGCTTGCGTCGTATGACAGGACAGGTACGTAGCATCGCTGACCCGCCTTGTTTAGAAGACATTACGTTCTTTCAGATTATTTTGTGGTTTTATGTGCTTAAGTAGGACACTGATTTTAGAAGAAACAGTCTTACTGAATTCGGGTTGCTTAGAATTGTTGGGTTTCTTTAAATCCTTGAAAACCTAAAATATCAATAGATCAAAAAATTGACAGATGGTTCACTATGTTCTTAATTAGGAACAATCCCTGAAGGTTATGGTTAGAGAAGTGTGAAGAAAATGAAGTCGTGTGGTTTTGTCTTATCCTTTCAGTAAAATTTTATAGTATCATTAGATTTAATAATTTTGTGTCTTTGTCTGACACGGAGGTTAAGTCCCCAAATAAGTAATTCATTGAAACTGAATTTCTTACTGACATTCTCCAGTTTGTACTTTCTCTATGCCTCCAATTCTGATTTGTTTTAATATTTTCAGTTTGACAGGAAAAGGAAACTTTTCTATGTTTTACTGACATACCACGGTCCAGGGCAGATTAATCGTAAAGCTATTGAAGCTTAAATTTCCGGGCCTGACATAAACAGGCTTCATTCTTTTATTTTTTTTTTTTTATTATTTATTTTTTAATGTTTATTTTTGAGAGACAGAGACACAGAGCATGAGCAGGGGAGGAGCAGAGAGAGGGGGAGACACAGAATCCGAAGCAGGCTCCAGGCTCTGAGCTGTCAGCGCAGAGCCCGACAAGGGGCTCGAACCCATGAACTGCAAGATCGATCGTGACCTGAGCTGAAGTCAGACGCTTAACCGACTGAGCCACCCAGGCGCCCACTATGTGGGTGTGGGGGTTTGTGCTTCCGCAGTCCCTCCCTGCGAGTACAGGCAGGACCCCAGCGGGATGGAGCCTTGCTCCCAGAAGTAGGTCATTCCGTGTGGCATTTCTGAGATGTAGTTAAGGCCCTTTTTCCTGGGCAAGCCCTCCCTACTGATGGGCCTGTAAAAGAGACCAGAGGCAGTAGTAGATGCCACACTGCCGTCACCGAAGGGGCAGACTGCCATGTTGTGGGCGGGGCCCCATCGCAAGTAGCTCACGAGAGTACCCCGCCAACAGTCAGCAGGAAAATGGGGACCTCGGTCCTGCAGCCACAAGGAAACGGGCTCTGCCAACACCCGAGGGGAGCTTAGAGGCGGATCGCTTCCTAGCGTGTCTCGAGATGCGGGCCTGGTCAGCCGACATCTCTGTTTCAGCCCCGCAGACGCTGAGCCGAGATCCCTGACCCGGGAAACTGTGGGGCTCTGAAGGTGTGTTGTGTTAGACCCGGTTTGTGGTAACTTGTTACGCAGCAGTAGAAAGCAGGTACAGGGGTGACATGGTGCAGGTGTAGCGAAAGGCAGTCCCCTTTTCTGCTGCCCGTTCTCTGGCCCCAGTTACAGTTCACGCCAGCGAACGGTTATTCTGAAATCGGTGACTCGTTTCCATTTACGGTTTTATGCATTTTCTCTATTTATATTCATCCATCATGGTGGTTTAAAAATTTGTCCACATCTGTTCTGACACCCCTTCCTTCAAAAGGTGGAGCCTTGCTCTTCTCCCTCTTAAGTGAAGGCCAGACTCACAGCCTCCGTTCTAACCAAGTAGTATGGTGGAAGCGACAAAGTACGGTGTGGTGGAAGGGACAGTGTGTGACCGCGCATAGCGGTGCCTTCTGCTTTGTCGCGCTGCTCACTCTCTGGGGGACGCCAGTGTCACGTGGGACACTGCAGCCCTGCGGGGAGGTCCACGCAGTGAAAGAGCTGAGGCACCCGAGTGCGCTGTCCTGGAAAGTGATCCTCCCGCCCCAGAGCCTTCAGGTGACTGTCACCCTGGCCGACATTTTGATTGTGCACTCGTGGGAATCTGGGCTGGAACCACCTAGCTAAGCTCCTTCTGAATTCCTGACCCATAGAAATTGAGAGATGATCAACATTTCTTGTTTTAAACCTCTAAGTTTTAGGACAGTTACTTACACGTTGGTGGATAACTAATACATCCATTAAACACATGCATTATTTTGTGCGTGGGAAGGTCACACAGAGAAGGATACATGCGGTACGATTCGGTTATATGAATAAACCCTAGGAAAAACTGATCCCTAATCTTAGAAATCAGCGAGCGGCACTTCTGTGGGAATGGGTCGAAGCAGGAATGGTAATAGGGCAGGGCTTCAGGGGGGACGTTAGGATGGCTGATGTCACTTCCTTCCTGACTGCTGTGCACGAAGTCCTCTACCTACGCGTGCCGTGTGTGCTTCCCCGTGGATGTCACGCTTCAGTGGAAGTGTTAAAGTCTATGCCTACGTGACATTTTATTGTAACCTTTTGTAACCTGTCTTTTTGAGATGATTCTTGCTGACGTGTGCCTTTGGAATTTACTCCTTCGCTCTTTTTTTGTGTGTAGAATGCCCTCTTTTCTTTTTTGCCCGTCTTGAGCCTTATGTTAACATGCATTCTGTGAGTCTCTTAGAGCTCTCAGCGAGGCCCCTAGAGTGCAGCGGCGTCCCGCCTCGGAGCTCACATGGCACTCAGTGGCAGTATGGCTGTTTGACGGCTTTTCATTATGACGACACGTTCACATGGCGGGATAGTGTCATCACTTATATCTTTGACTCTAAGGCAGCAGTTCCGTTTTAAACTTTTCAAAAGAAAAGTTTTATTTTCATTCTGAAGATAATGTAATTTTCCCCTTAAGATGCCAGAACTTTTCTTCGCCACTGTCTTCACTGTCGCTGCTGTCGAGGATTCTGTCCTGTGGTAGTGCCTTTTCAAGGCTGTGAGCTGAGAAGGCGAGGGAACTAGAAGCTCAGCCTCCATGCTCGCTGGTGAGGTTTTGTTGTGTCTAGAACAGAAGATGCTGTGCTGTGTCTACGTAGCACAGTTAATGTAGTCTTTATGCTGCTCTCTCCCTCTCTCTTTTTCTTGTTTCATGGTTTTTCTCTGGAAGGCTTTCTCTTGAAAGTTACAATTTCCTGACCTGACTTCTGGTGCCCTTATTCTTTTTGTTTTGTTCTGTTTTTTTTGAGTTCCGTGATTATTTGTTTTGAGAGAAACGGAGAGAGGGCACGCACACACGTGAGCGGGGAAGGGGCAGAAAGAGAGGGGGAGAGACAGAATCCCAAGCAGGCCCCGTGCTGTCAGGGCAGAGCCCAACGTGAGGCTCAATCTCACGAACTGTGAGATCATGACCTGAGCTGAAGTCAAGAGTCAGTCGCTCAACCGACTGAGCCGCCCAGGCGCCCCTGGTCCCCGGATTTGTGACTCACTGCGAAAGTGGGATGCAGGCTTATCTTCTATTTCTGATGTAAAGAATTGCTGTCTGGGATCGTACCGTGCACCCAGCATGCTAGGGCAGGGCCTCACACCCCAGTGTTAAGGTGTGTAACCACTGTCTGGTTTTAGTAAATATCTGTGATTTTCTGAATTAATCTGGCTTTTGACAAAAATTTCCCCCCGGCTTTTTGGAGGATGTATGTTTTCCTTAAATTTACTATTTATTGTGAAAAATCATTTTTTTAAAATTTGCCCTAAGTCGCTTCCATTCCCCAACGGCCTCCATCAGTTCATTAAATCTGCCAGGTAGCCACCAAGAACGGACGTGTTCCTTGATGCTTTTACAATATCGCGTAAGAGGAATACTCTGGTCGGCAGTTGATATTTTCTAATTTAATATTTTGCAAGTCTGATGGGTGAGAATGAATTTTCATTATGATTTTAAATTGTGATTTCCTGAATACTAACTGGGTTAAACATTTTTTAGTATGTTTACTGGCTGTTTGTCTTTTCCTATAAATTGTTCACCTTTGTATCAGAATGTTTATTTCTTACTGATTGGGAAGAATTTTTAAAATATTTTATACATTAATCCTTAGCTTCTTACATAGGTTATAAGCATTTTCTTCTCACCTGTTAATTATGCTTTAACTTTATTGATGGTGGCTTTTTTGCACATAAGTTGCTAAATTTGAAGAAGTCCAATAACATGCTTTGATTCTTTTTCAGGAACATATTCTATATTTTCTTCTAATATTTCTATCATTTTCTTTTCCACATTTACTTCTGTAATCCATGTGTAATTTACACTTGCATATAACTGCATAGTTTCCAAGTGGCTAACCACTTTGCCGTTGTGATTTGTGAACAGGTAGTGATTCCTCTATTGATTTGAAATATCTTTTTCACTTACTAGATTGTCTTTTGTAAATGGTCCTATCTCTGGACTCTAATAGGTTCTCTGATCTGTTTTCCTAGGTCATAACCATATCCTTTGATTTTGGTAGGTAGGTGTTTTTGTACCCTCGTCTGTATTCCTTACGTCTTGGTCCCTTGTGCCGGTCTCTGTTTGTACTAATATTCACTAGCTGTCTTGTCAGTTAAGAATTTTAAGTTTCTTTCTGTGTTTCAGCAACAGATAGGGCCCAGACGAGGCTGAGGCCAAGGGCACAAGGTTTAAAGAGGAACCGACTCTTGGGGTTTTGCAGGACCTTACCCTCATTCTGTCCTGATGCTGTTTTACATAACAGTTCAAGTCTCCCTTAATCCTTAGCAGAGACCCTGTTTCGATCAGCTGGTGTTTGTTGTTTCTACATGACCAGAAGTATTTTTTTAAATATTTTTTTAAATGTTTAAATGTTTTGAGAGAGAGAGAGCACAAGCTGGGGAAGGACAGAGAGAGAGGGGGAGACACAGAATCCAAAGCAGGCTCCAGGCTCTGAGCTGTCAGCACAGAGCCTGATGTGGGGCTCGAACCCACGAAGTGTGAGATCATGACCCGAGTCGAAGTTGGCTGCTTAACCAACTGAGCCACCCAGGCATCCCTAGAGGACCAGAAATCTTTAGAAAAAAAATTTTTTTTAATGTTTATTTCTTTACTTTTGAGAGAGAGAGACAGAGCAAGAGCAGGTGAAGGACATAGAGAGGGAGACACAGAATCTGAAGCAGCTCTAGGCTCTGAGCTGTCAGCACAGAGGCCGACGTGGGGCTTGAACTCACAAACCACGAGATCATGACCTGAGCTGAAGCCGGACGCTTACCCATCTGAGCCACCCAGGGGCCGCAAGAGGACCAGAAATCTCGAACAACTTCATAGCGTTGCCGGTTTTGCCAGCATGGCGTTGGGATTGCTTCCCTTCCCGTGATGTATCAAGAAAAGCTTAAGGGCTAAGAGGGACAACCTGTAGGCATGGCAGATACAAACCAAGCAACAGGAACGTTTCCAGAAGGAGAGAATCTTTAGCCGCTAAGAGATCAAGAAAACAAAGGTCTCAAAGGTGTCTGTGGGATGAGTATCTTTAGGAAGCATATTCCCACCGTGGGTGGTCATCACTTCTTTCCCAGCCCAGTGTAGGCTTCTGTTAAGAAAACCTTCTAACTGGCGCCTGTTCCAGTGTCTTCTCGTGCCACCAACCGTGTGATTGTGGAATTAGGGCTTCTGCGATACCTTTCTTAGACGGAAAAATATTATTCCTTCTTTCCAGCTTATGTTAAAAGTAAATTTTAAGCTATTTTTTCTCTTCCAATTATAGAGCCTTTGTGTAAACTTTTAAGTTCCCATTAAAATATTTTCTCCGTGTAGAAATATTTGGAGTAGTATACATTATCCTTAAGTGATGCCCATATTCACACTTCTATTGGATCTTTTTTTTTAATGTTGTAAACCAGAACCGGAGGATGATGATGTGACAAGACATATTATAAGGCTACGAGAAAAGTTTGGCTGGCAAACAATGTTACCGCAGCGCTGTTTGGAGTACAAAAGTTCCAAACTTGCAGTTCAGAAGATTATTCTAAAGGTATTACTCTGTTTTATTCAGTTTTGTGCTATAAAAGTTGTTATTGGAAAGTGTATCTCAATCTTTATTTCATTCACTGCACATATTACATCAAAATTAAATATCCCATTAACATCAAATTAACAATCATGATTTCATAGTACATGCTTATAAAAGTGTTGGATGTCGGGGAGCCTGGGTGGCTCAGTCGGTTGAGCGTCCGACTTTGGCTCAGGTCATGATCTCGCGGTCTGTGAGTTCGAGCCCCGCGTCAGGCTCTGTGCTGACAGCTCAGAGCCTGGAGCCTGTTTCAGATTCTGTGTCTCCCTCTCTCTCTGACCCTCCCCCGTTCGTGCTCTGTCTCTCTCTGTCTCAAAAATAAAAAAACGTTAAAAAAAAAAATTTGAAAAAAAAAAAAAAAGTGTTGGATGTCAAAAAAAAAAAAAAACAAACAAAACCCAAAACAATCAAAAACTGAAAGTGTGGGGCATCATTTCATTTCACTTATTCCAAGAACGGAGAAACAGATACAACATATGTCCAAAATTTGAATCTATTCTTATGTTCCTGTTTATCAGTTATTTTGCGATTTAAGAAGAAATCCTAACGTGTGTTTGTAGCATGTATCTGCACCCTTACTGCTTGTGCCCCATTTTCTGTCTCATTATCTGTGTATGTCCTTATCCCTTCCTGTTCGGGGAAGTACTAGCATGTCCTGGGTCACGTGACCGGGGAGTACAGGCAGCCACAAGCACTGGTAACTCTGCCTCCTGTGACCTCCTTCATTACAGAAGATGAAAGACTGGGCAGGACCCTCTCGTCCTACTCCGTAGACCCAGGGCGCTCAAATGGCAGGCCCCAGGCCAGCAGCATCAGTGTCCCCTGGAGCTTTTGAGCAGTCCGAAGTCCCCTCTCTGCCCCCGACTTGGGAGTCAGAGACTCTGGGGGTGGAGCCCAGCGATCCGTGTTTTATGAAGCTGCCCCAGGCGATTCTGGCGCACAATTGAGAACGGTGTTTCTAGACCAGGGGCCGACTTCCCTTTTTCCGAAAAGCGCCACATGGTAAATATTTTAGGCTGTGCGGGCCCCCTGACCTCTGTCGTAACCACTCAGGTCTGTCATCGTGGTGCGGGAGCAACAAGTGGGTGTGGCTGTGTTCCAGGGGGACTTCATTTACTGAAACAGGCGCGTGGGCCCGGCCGTGGTTTGCTGGCCCTGCTCTAGGCTGTCACCAGGAGGATAAGTGCTCTTTTGATCATTGTCGGAGGCAGCGTTAACGTAAAGGCAAGCACCACGCATGATGGAATCGGAGTCTCCCGGGTGTGAGGCTCTATTTGTACGCTCCCGGCGTTATTTTGGGCAAGTTCCTGGCCTCTCTGAGCGTCGGCTTCTTTGATGTTGAAGCGGAAATAATAGTACTTAACGTTAGGGAGCTGTGGCCAGGAAATGAGGCAATGCGCGTGGCGTGTGCCTGGCAGATGGTGGGCGCCGTGGTTTCACAAAGCTGTCCCTGAGCTGGATGCCCCTGGACTCACTGACAAGGTGTGTTTCGCGTGTATGTGAAGAGAGGATTGAGAATGTGAAACAAATACTTGTTTTTAATCGAAAGACAATATTTAATTGGAACATTCTGTGCTTCTTGTACGTGGATGACTTCATTACATACACGACCCATTGGGAGAGTCGTGTCTGCGTTAAGGTTCTAACATCCTTAACTTTTTGAACGATAATTAGAACAGAAATGCCTCGAGTGGCCCAGTAACTGGAACACAGCCGCCACCGTGCACGTCGCCATCCAGAGCTGAGTTATTAACGTTGACTCGCGGTTTGTAGACTTGTTTCTTAAGGTTTCCAGGGATGCATTGTGTCCGGTCAGAACAAGAAAAGGGAACGGTTGAGACATTGAGAAGGAACACGAAGGGTCTTAAGGGAAGATGGTTTTTTGAGAAGTAAAACTGGATCCAGAATTTTAAATTCCAGTAATTAGAAACTGTTTACTCAGTTCAATAGCTTCTGAAGGCATCACTGAATTATAATTTTTTTAATAATAAATTTTAATTATCCAGGAATGACTAACTTGAACTTTCTTGTAGAGGGTTCATAGTGACAGTTAAAAATTTTCAAAGCTAGAAGAAAGAAATTTCACTTAGATTTTTTTCTTAATGTGGAATGGCTGATTTCTCAATAATGCCAGGTAAAAAAGAAGCAGGTATTAGGGTAAATTGCAGTGTGTCGGAGTGTGGGTTTGGTCAGACACATGCTCACATCTTAGCCTGCCCCTGCCTGTCTTTGTGACTCTTCTCAAATGACCTAATCTCTCAAACTAGTAATTTCTGCATCTGTTTAACGATCATCATCCATGGTTAATTTAAAAAATTAAAGCAATTAAATTCTCGTGGTTATAAATATAACATGAAACAGTTATTACTTATTAAATATTTATTATTTACCTAACAAATTATTTACCTAACAAATATTAGCTATTGTTACTCTAATACTAAGCCACCGTCATTAACAAAATAAATGATTAATGTGCTCAAAAGGCTTCCGGTGTTGGAAGATTTACTGAAGGTGGAGCGTGTTGTAAAACGTATGTTGCCAAGTTCTTTGTGTGAATAAGCACGCATGAGTGAACACATAGATCAGTTTTCGTGAATGTTTTTTCACCACGCTGTAAGAATGAAAATTATATATTTTAAATCTTTCATAAGATTGATCTTGTTGAACTTTGGACGGACACAATTTGATGTTAACTTTCCTCAGGGATATTATTCTTAATTTTCATCTAAAATTGTTTCAGTTTATTGAGTAACCTGTTCAGCCATTTTACTACTTAAGTTGATCAAGTTAATTAAAATTTTTTTAACCTCAGGAACCTTTAAAAGATGATGGAGAATTTGTATATTGCCTTTGTCGGAAAAATCGTAAAGGTGTCTATAATCCGTATGACCTCCAGGTGGTCTCTGCTCACAGAGCTAGACATGGCAAAGAATTCTGGATTATTACAGCATCATCTGTCTCCAAGGTAACAGAGGGCGAGCGAGCTCAGCTTGGAGAGTCATAATGGAAAAATATTATTCGATTTAGAATATCTTTGTGTGTTTCAGACAAACCTGGCCATTTGAGAAGTAGCTTATGTTTCAGATCCTCTTGGGGAGAAAGCTTTTTACTGGCGAGGTTCCTTTTCTTTTTTATAGAGATTTAGGTTTGGGGATTCAGTTTTATCTCAAATACCTTAAGTGTGTGTGTGTGTGTGTGTGTGTGTGTGTGTGTGTGTGTTTAAAGAAAACTAGACTACAGGGATTTGCTGACATCATAGGAATTATAATAATAAAAGAAAAAACTGTTTTCTCAGGTTGGTCAGAAACTTCATTGCCAGAGGTAGAAACCCCACTCCCCCAATACACTCAAATAGTGCTTTGATACTGATTACAAGTTGTGATCGTACAACTTGTTACTTGTTTGGGCCGTTTGTTTAGTGTCTGTGGTGCCAGCCTCCCGGCTACACTGTAAGCACGTGTGGGCGGGGCCACATCCAAATGAAGCAGATCCGTAGGTGCACGTGTGGGGACGCCCCGTGTGTGTTATCAACTGAAGATGGAAAGAACGACTTCTATATAAACAAAAGTATGCACGTAAATACGTATATGGTGATATAGACATACTTTTATTTCTAGAAGACATTTAAGAAAAGGCTGCCATTCGCATGGGGGAGAGGGGTTCTTGGGAAGAGAATTCCTTGAGGGAAGAAAGTCCTGTGGTTCTTGAATGTCAAAATGGGGTATCTTGGGGCACCTGGGTGGCGCAGTCGGTTAAGCGTCCGACTTCAGCCAGGTCACGATCTCGCGGTCCGTGAGTTCGAGCCCCGCGTCAGGCTCTGGGCTGATGGCTCGGAGCCTGGAGCCTGTTTCCGATTCTGTGTCTCCCTCTCTCTCTGCCCCTCCCCCGTTCATGCTCTGTCTCTCTCTGTCCCAAAAATAAATAAAATTTGTTAAAAAAAAAAAAAAAAAATGGGGTATCTTGGCAATGGGATTATTAGCCCCTCTGGAACCACTCTATCCCTGTAGTTAAAATTGAGCTCATAAATACTACCTGCATAGAAAATGTGAGAATTACGAGACTGAAAAGAACAGGTATCTGTGGAAAGTATGTCAAGGTGAGGAAGTTTCCCGTATTCTTTATCGGAGCACAAGAAATAGCATTAGAAAAATGGCAAGAATAGAAGTCGTGTGGGATGGGAAACCAAGTTTGGGTAGAGACGAAGTGGTGGAGGTCGTATACAGAACAGGCCTCATTATCAAGGCAAGCAGTTATGAGGCAAACCCAGGGTTGCCTAAGTCCTTGAAAATTGTGCATATTTGTTTTAAGGCAATAAAGTCGTGCTTTTGTGCTCTGTGTTTACAGGTTACTAACGTAGGTGGCGTAGAAGAAGTAGAATCTGTACCGACTGTGGAATGGCTTTTAGAAAGAACGTGTTACCATTTATTGCAGCAGTTCAGGATATTTTCCAAGTTTCGGTGAGATGAAAGAAAACGCAGCCAGTTATTTGCAGTACGGTCCTGTTGAAACAGGAACCGCTCAGCTGACACGTGGGTTCTGCCGCCCGGTGCCGCCTTTGTGGGGAGTTACAGAGGAAACGGGGTACTCCATAGGGGTGTTTTAGGCTAGATGCAGGTGCAGGAAGATCCTGAACTTACTACCTCCCACAGACACAACACACCTACATGTGGAATCATTTCCTCTGGAAAAGTCCTGGAAACGGAGGACAGAGGCCGCATGGAGACGGGTAGAAGAGACAGAGACACGCTCTCACCAAACAGCCTATCCCCAGTGCGGCAGCCACAATCAGGAGAGATCTCAAAAATGTGGGGACTCTCCCTGAGGAGTAGGGGATGTTTCACACATCAGGCACCTCAATCGTTGGGTTCTGCACCGGAGAGATGAGCTGCCAAAATGTAAAACAATGGGGATTGTGTCCAGGAAAACCATAAAACTGGGGAACAGAGAACCTGCCCGTAAAGGGTTTGCACGCACACTCAACTCACCCTGGGACCCAGAACAAAAGCTGCACTTTGAGAAGCATCTAGGCCATACCGAAAGGAGACTGACCCCCTTATTCCTGAAGTGAATGCCAGAGAAGCAGGATCTTTCTGCGACAGGTGTCATTTTGCAATCCCGTTGTACTTTGCTAATGCCAGTGTTGGTATTAGCCATTTTGGCAATCTTCCTGTAACCTGGGCATGCCCCATCACTCCATGCCACAGCCGCACCACAGCCAGCTGGGCAAGCATCCTGTCTTCCCCTGGCCGTAACTGCAGCCACCTTGCCAGATGAGTGCCATGCCTCTCAGTGCCACAGCCCCGGCCTCCCCACAGCCAGCAGATGCGAGTAGCCCACACTCGGGACTGCCCTGGAGGACCTGGCACTGGTGGCCAGATGGGATTGTGCTTCTCGGCCTCAGGGGTCATCTACACAAGGCCACTTCTTCAAGACTGGGAGAGGTAGCTGTTTTGCCTCATGTATAGAAAAAAAAAAAAAACCACATAAAATCAGGCAAGATGAGACAGAGGACTTATCTTCCAAATGAAAGAACAAGACAAAACCTCAGAAAAAGACCTTAATGAAATGGCAACATCAGTAAATTACCTGATGGAGAGTTCAAAGCAGTGGTCATAAAGGTGCCTCCCGAGCTTGGGAGAAGAATGGATGAGCGCAGTGAGAACTGCCACAGAGAGATGGAAAACACAAGAGACTACCAAATGGAAGTCGGAGAGCTGAAGCAGAACAAATAACTGAAGTATACGCTAAAGGGGTTCACCAGCAGACTGGGCGAATCAGAAGAGGTCGGAGAGTGAACCAGAGGACAAAGCAATGGGACTCGCCCAGACAGAGCAGCAAAAACGAGAGAGATTTTTTAAAAAATGAAGACAACTTAGGTGACCCGTGGGACAATTTCAGGCAAAGTAACATTCACATTATAGGAGCCGCAGAAGGAGAGAAAAGGGGGCAGAAAAACTTATCTGAAGAAATAATGGCTGAAGATTTCCTTAATCTGGCAAAGGAAACAGACCTCCACATCCAGGAATCCCAGAGAGTGCCAAATAAGAATCCAAAGGGTTTCACCCCAAGATATAATTAAAATGTCAAAAGTTAAAGGTAGAGAATCTTAAAAGCAGCAAGAGAGAAACAACTTGTTTACACACAAAGTAAACCCAGGAGGCTATCAGCAGGTTTCTTAGCAGAAACTTTGCAAGGCAGAAGGGAGCGGCAGGACATATTCAAAGTACAAAAAAATTGCAACCGATAATACTGTACCCGGCCACTCAGAATTGAAGGAGAGAGAGAATTTTCATATAACAAAAGCTAAAGGACATCATTACCACTCAGCCAGCCTCACAAGAAGTTCTAAAGGGACTTCTTAAAGCTAAGAAGAAATGGCACTAATTAATGACAAGAAAACATATGAAAGTGAAAATCTCAGTGGAAAAAGGTAAGTATATAGTGAAGGTAGTAAATCATTTATAAAACTAATATGAAATTCAAAAGACCAACATAGTAAAATTAACTAAAACTACAATCATTAGCTAAGTAATACATAAAAAGTTGTAAAATGTGACAAAAAACCTAAAACATTAACAGAGGGGGATGACAATGTAGAATTTTGGAATGTATTCACATTTAAGTTGCCATGAACTTAAAACACATCATTATATACGTACGATGTTGTATCTGAACCTCATGATAACCACAAAAACTTTCAATGAATACACAAAATGAGAAAGGAATCTCAACACTAAAAGTTATCAGACATCAGGGGAAGAGAGAAGGGAAGAATAAAAGAACAAAAACTGTAAAAACAGCTTGAAAACAATAACAAAGGGCAGTAAGTACATACCTTTTAAAATTAAATGTAAATGAACTAAATTCTCCAATCAAAGGATGTAGAGTGACTGAATGGGCTTCTAAAAAAAAAAAGTCTCCTCCGTATGCTGCTGACAAGAGACTCAGTTCAAAAGTAACGGCACACAGACTGAAGGTGAAGGTATGAAAAAATATATTTTATGCAAATGGAAATGAAAAGAAGGCTATGGTAGCTTATATTCACACAAAATAGACTTAAAGACTTATAGAAAATAAAGTAGGGCATTAAATAGATAATGATAAAGGGGTCACTCCAGCAAGAGGATATAATATTTATAAATGTATATGAACTCAACATAATGTTTAATGAACCCACAAAATGTTTAAAGGAAATATCAACAGACATAAAGGGAGAAAGAGACAGCGATCCAATAATAGGAGGGGACTTTAACATCCCACTTTTGTTAATAATTAGATCATTCATACAGAAAGTCTGTAAGGAAACATTGGCCTCAAATGACACATTAGACCAGATGGACTTAATAGATCTATATAGAACATTACATTCAAAAGCAGCATAATATGTTTCATCTTGAGTGCACACGGCACACTCTTCGGGGTAAATAACATGCTAGGCCACAAAAACATCTCAGTAAATTTAGCAAGATTGAAATCATCAAACATGTTTTCAACCATGATGGTGTAAAACTGGAAATCAGCTACGAGAAGAAAATTGGAAAAACCACAAAAATGTGGAGATTAAACAACATGCTACTGAAATGAAGGGACCTTTGAAGGAAAAAAAGGAGAAATTAAAAAAAAATACCTAGAGACAAATGAAAAACATATCAAAAATCTACAGGATGCAGCGAAAGCAGTTACGAGAGAGAAGTTCATAACAATACAGGCCTACATTAAGAAGAAAAATCCCAAACAGCCTAACTTTAAACCTAAAGAATTGGAAAAGAAGAGCAAATGAAACCCAAAGTTAGTACAAGGAAGGAAATAATGAAGATCAGAGTGGAAATAAGTAAAATAGAGACTAAAAAGACAACAGAAAAGATCAATGAAACCAAGAGCTCGTTCCACAAAAAGATGAAATTGGTGACTAATGAAGAAAAAGAGAACTCAAAATCAGAATAAAAGAAGTTATAACTGACACCATAGAAATATGAAGAATCCTAACAGAGACAACAGTCACACACAGGCAAACCGGACAACCTACAAGAAATGGATAAATTCCTAGAAACATATAACCTAGCAAGGCCGAATCATGAAAAGGTAGAAAATTTAAATAGACCAATTACTAGTAAGGAGATTAAATAATAATCCAAAACTTCCCAACAAAGTCCAGGATCAGAATTCACTGGTGAATTGCACTAAACATTCAAAGAATATTTAATACCTAGTATTCTTAAACTCCTCAAAAAAAAAAAAAAAATGGAAGAGGAATGACAGCTTTCAAAGTCATTTTATGAGGCCATCAGTTACCCTGATATCAAAACCAGAGCATACCACAAAAATAAAATTACGGGCCAATATCCCTTATGAACATACATGCAAAAATCCTCAACAAAATATTGACAAATCAAGTTAGGAAATACATTAGAAGGATCATACATCATGGTCAAGTGGCATTGATTTCAGGAATGGAAAGGTTCAACATCTGCAAAACAATGTGACATACTGTGATACACCACGTTAAAAAAAATGAAAGATAAAAGTCGTATCATCTCAATAGATGCAGAAAAAGCATTTGACATAAGTCAACATTCATTTATGATAAGAACTCTCAACAAAGTGCATATGGAGGGAATGTACCTCAACACAATACAAGCCATATGTGACAAACCCACAGCTAAAATAATATTCCAACTTTGAAAAGCGAAAAGCTTTTACTCTAAGGTCAGGATCAAGACAAGGGTGACTACATTTCTTAGCAGAGAATTGGAAGTCTTCGCCACGGCAGTTAGGCAAGAAAAAAATAAAAGGCATCCAAATTGGAAAGGAAGAATTAAACTGTTATTATTTACACATGACATTATACTATGTATGGAAGAATAAAGCTGTAGATATTGCAATCTCAGATTTCAAGATCCACTACAAAGCTGTAGTGATCAAACAGTATGGTACTGGCACAAAAATAAACATGTAGATCAAAGGAACAGAATAGCAAGCCTAAGAGTAAACCCACGATTATATGGCCAATTAATCTTCCACAAAGGAGGCAAGACTATGCCATGGGAAAAAGTCTGTTTAACAAATGGTGTTGGGAAAACTGGACCACTTGCTTACACCACACACAAAAGTAAACTCAAAATGGGCTAAAGACTTGAAAGTAAGAACTGAATGCATAAAACACCCAACAGAAAGTAGGTGGTAAACTCCTTGACGTCATTGTTGGAGATGTTTTCTTAGATCTGACTTAAAGGCAAAGGCAGCAGAAGGGAAAGTAAACAAATGGGATGGCATCTAACGGAAAAGCTTGTGAGCAATGAAGGAAGCCATCAATAGAATGGAAAGGCCAACTACTGACTGGGATAAGATGTTTGTAAATCATATATAATGAGGAGTGAATATCCAAAAAAAGAAAAAAAAAGGAATTCATACAACTCGGTAACAAAAATAATCCAATTCATAAATGGGCAGAGGATATGAAGAGGCATTTTTCCAGGACCTGCATACAGGTGGCCAACAGACACATGAAAAGATGCTTAACATCATTAATCAGGGAAATGCACGTCAAAACCACAATAGGATATTACCTGCTGCATGTCAGGATGACTATTATTAAAAAAAGAAATCACAAGAATTGATGGGGATATGGAGAAAAGGGGCCCTCGCTCACTGTTTGTGGGAATGTAAACTGGTGAGGCCACTATGGAAAACAGGATGGAGATTCCTGAAAAAATTAAAATTAGGACTACCAAACAATCGAGCAATTCCACTTCTGGGTATCCTAAGAAAATGAAAAGACTACTTTGAAAAGATAATGCACTCCTTTGTTTCTGGTGGCTCTATTTGCAATAGCTAAGACATAGAAACAACCAAAGGGCTCTCACTGATAGAGATGAATGGATAAAGAAAAGGTGGTACCTATATACGACAGAACAGTACTCAGCCAGAAAAAAAAAAAAAAAAAAAGAAATCTTGCCATTTGCATCAACACGGATGGGACCCTAAAGTATTCTGCTAAGGGAAGTAAGACAGGGAAAGAACTATACCACATCATTTCAAGTATATGTGGAAACCGAAACAAAACCAAGACTCATAGATACAGAGCGCAGAGTTGTGTCTTGCCAGAGGGGAGAGGTGCTGGGTGGGGGATGAAACGAGTGAAGAGAAGGTACAGACTTCCCGTTATGAAATAAGTCACAATGATGGAATGTACAGCCTATGGAATACAGTCCGAGTGCTGTATTAACCATACGGTCACAGATGATAACTACATTTATTGTAGGCATCAGTTCACAATGTCAAATTACTGTGTTGTACACCTGAAACTAATATAATACTGTATGTCAATTATACTTTGATACAGTTTTCTTTAGATAAAGGAAGCTTACCCATTTAGGTATGAAAACGCCCATCTTTTTGGATAAATATTGTAAGAAAAAGATTTTTTTATGGTCAGGTTTAAGTTGACTATAATGACCTTAATTTACCGTGTATTTTTCATGCATTGATTCATTAAATGAGTATCTATTGAGAGTTTGCAAGAACCACGCATTGTTCTGGATGCTGGAGAGACTCTGTTGAACAAAACGGTTGTCTTGCTCTCAAATGTCTTGTAGTGGGTAAGAGGTAAAAACATCAGTACGTGGAATACCAGGGGCAGAAGGAATGTTATAGAGGAAAATAGATCAGAATTAGGGGGCTGGGGCGGCTTGGTTCGAGATCATCACTTAATAACTCATCTAGTTCTGAGTGACACGGCGGGACAAGGACAGCAGGGTTTCTGCGAGTCTGATCCTTCACACAGAGGTCCCAGATTTGTTCTCCTAGTGTTTGTACCTGGCTTTTTAATTTCCTTTTGTTTCGTGTGTAGTCGACACCTGATGTGACATTAGTTGCACCACGCCGCACCCGTCCCCGAACAGAACGGTGCCGTTACCATAGTTTTTTTGTTTCTAATGTATGTATTTCCTTGTGGTCTGCTGCTACCTGGTGGAGACTAGGAGAAGAGATGTCATATCTTAAATGGTTACATTTGATATCAAATAGTTGGAATAACTAAGAACCTGAGGAAGTTTACTTGTACAAGAGAAGTGAGTGGATTTTGTAGCAGAGAAGTTACTCACTTACAAAACAAGTATTTATTGTGTACTTTTGCTCCACCGTTCTGGGCACTGGAGGTATCCTGGTGTAAAAAACGTACAATGTCTGTGTTCCTGTAGAACTTCATTCTAATGGAGGGAGATAGATAACAAGTAAATAAATAAGATTATTTCAGCTGGTGACAGGGGCCAGAAAGATAATAAAGCAGAGATGTGTGGTTGCTACTTTAAGTGGGACGGCCAGAGAGGTGCTCTTTAAGCGGAGGCCTCACCCATGAGAAGGACACGTCCACAGGGGGTCTTGAGGGAATAGTTTAGACAGAGCACATAGCAAGGCCGGAAGTTGGGAGGCAGGATCAAGGTCGCCGTGTATCCAGAGGTAGAGATGGTGCCGCTGACGCCGAAGTGTCGGAGAGGTTGGTCCGCAAGGACGCGGGCTCTGGCTGTCTGTGCGAACCTGAGTCACATGCCGCGTGGGTGACTGAGAGTTCTGAGAAGTTTGTCTTCAAGAAAATAGATGATCATCGCATCCCTGTAAATTAGGTGCCAGTGCAAACTGTCATCATTGGGCTTTCCACCGTTATCCTTGCCTTGTAACACATGCTTGGGGTTCGCTCCGTTCTAAGTAATTTCAATTGATTAAGCTTTTGAAGCATAGTTGGAACTGGGATGAGTCATCTTCTAGGACATTTAGCATCAGTAAGTGCATGGTCAAAATGGTTCATTTTTTTAAAATTCACGTTAATCAAAGTATAAGTTAAAGTTTACGCAGATTAAAACCTATAAATTCATTTGATTTAAAAATTTTATTTTTAACATTTTGTAAAGTTTTTTTTTTTTTATGACTAATAATTGTAACAACATGTCAAGCAGAAAAAAGGTGAATCTGAAGGGTTAGTGGCTCACAGAGGCGACGTGCTGTGTCCGGTGCAGGGGGGGTTAGCGGCTTATGGAGGCGACGTGGTGTGTCCAGTATAGGGGGTTAGCGCCTTACAGAGGTGATGTGTGTCTCGTGCAGGGGTGACTTGAGCTGCAGTGCCCGCCTTTTACCTCGTGGGCCGTCCCGGAGGACTTGTGCCATGGCCTGGTGTGGACACTCATCACACTGTCGTTGGGGTGATTCGTCTGGTTTCCAGGGTTCTGGAGTCCTGAGGTTCTGTGACCGGATGGAAGTGAGACGGGAACTTGAATGCCTGTTGGGAGCCTGATTTAGGTCACGTTACCAGATCTGAGGTGTTTCTAAGGCCTTGGGTGTGCCTGTTTGTGTGACATCATGGGACGCTTTCTGAACTGCTTGCTTGTCCCTGGGGCTCCTTCAGTCTTCTGTGGTTCAGAATCAGCCAGGAAGATAGGCTGGTTCCGATTGGCCCCTCAGGCGGTCCTCTCCCAGTTGGCTCTTGCCTGCCGCGTAAGGAATCTCGCTTTGGCAAACAAGTGTCACCTTGAAAGTGTCATCAAGTGTCACCGTTACCATCCTTCTCAGACGGGTTCCTTGAGGTTTTAAAATTACAAATGCATCCTTTCAAAAACATAAATTAAATATCAATATGATATACACTATCTTAATTTTTTATTTACCAGTATACAGTGATTTCTTACCAACGTTACTTTTCTTACCACTGAAAATTGAATCTTGACTCTTCTCGAAATAGAATCTCTTTTAAAACCAGTAAGCAGGGGCGCCTGGGTGGCTCAGTCGGTTAAGCATCCGACTTCAGCTCAGGTCACGATCTCGCGGTCCGTGAGTTCGAGCCCCGCGTCGGGCTCTGGGCTGATGGCTCAGAGCCTGGAGCCTGCTTCCGGTTCTGTGTCTCCCTCTCTCTCTTCCCCTCCCCCGTTCATGCTCTGTCTCTCTCTGTCTCAAAAATAAATAAAAAAAACGTTAAAAAAAATTAAAAAAAAAACCCAGTAAGCTAATAAAGGTATAAGGGAAAAGAATATGTTTTTATAGATTTATATTAATTGGGATGTGATAACTGTTAGGGTCAGGCGTAGGCTAGGGTAAAGGTAAGAGTCAAGAACTATAAGTTTTAGCAGTCAAAGGCTTTATTGGGAACTAAGGTCCCGGGCGAGGTTCCGTGACTCAGGGAGAGAGAGAGAGGAGTTAGGGAGGTCGCGCCCGGTTGTGGTGGGGTAGGGCTTTTAAGCTGCAGCGTTCCGGTTCCGGGTGGGCCTTTTTCGCGCCAGGTCATGCTGTCGCTCGGTGATTGGTTGACCTCCAATTCGTTCTGGCAGCTACTAGGGGCTTTTCATTGGGTTGCACTGGCAAGATGGCCGTCCCCTCCGCTGTGGTTCCAGGGACATCCTAACAGTAACTAAACTAATTATGTGTCTATGAGAATTATAATGAGTTTTGATGACGCTTACTTTCCTCTGTTCTGTTGATAGTTTGGGAGAGAAGTGATGTGGTCTGGTATTTGCTTTAAGTAAAGTTTATGATGAATGCAACCTGTTCTAGGAAATCTAGGATTTCTAAGACGTTACTAAATGTATTCCAAACCATGAGAGACTCTTACAAACTGAGAATAGACTGAGGGTTGATGGGGGTGGGGGGGGTGGGGGGGATGGGTATCGAGGAGGGCACCTGTTGGGAGGAGCGCTGGGTGTTGTGCGGAAACCAATTTGACACTAAATCTCATATTAAAAATAAAATAAATGTATTCCATATAAATACATGACTTACAAATATAGAATGTAAGAAATATCTTTCCTTTCAGAATTAATAAAGCATTTGTTACTTGGAAATTGAATGTTAGAAGAATTAAGACAGAGAAGAGCAGGTAAGCTTAAAGAGGCAAATGCATTTTTAACTATGTTAAGGGGAAACCTTATTTTAAATATGTAGTATGGAAGCAGGTATAAATCACTTTTCACTCAGTGATTGGAAAGTCACATCACGGTTATGAGTAGGTTTAGTCAATCTTACTTTCAAACACCATTTTTGTATATCACACGTGATGATAAACACTGACGACATTTCCCAGTATGTCAGTCTGCGGCATGAGGAGATGATAGTTCTGTGAACAGCTTACGATGACTTCCCCTGGTCGCTTGATTGACCTTTCTGCTTCCAGAAAGGGGAGTGACTACGTCATAGGAGTCAAATGGCTGTTAATCCTGTTTTACGGGGTCTCTGGCAGCCCCGTGTTGTTGTTGTTGTTGTTGTTGTTGTTGAACTTTGTACTTTGAGGTAACTGTGATTGAACGCAGTTGTAAGAGATGATGCCGGGAGACATCCTGTTTCCCCCAGAGGTAGAACCCCCAAACTTACTGTACAACACGGCAGCCAGGACAGTGGCACTGACGTCATCAGGATACAGAAGACTGGTCACCGCAGGGTCCCTCGTGTTGCCCCTGTACAGCCATACTCGCTTCCCTCCCAGCCCCACCCTCTTCTTAGCCTGTGGCAGGCACGACGCGGGTCTCCATTTCTGTGAGTTTGTCTTTTCGAGAATGTTGTATAAATGCAGTCATGCAGTATATGACCTTTGGGTTGGGGTTGGCTCTCCCCTGAGCGCAACTCTGGACTTCCGTCCAGGCTGCCGCATTTATCCGGCGTTCCTCGATTGCCGGGGAGCGGCGCGTGCTGGGAGTGGGAAGTACACCTGCTGTTCTCCAGCTTTTGTTTATTAGAGATAAAGCCCTCTAAACCTTCATATGTAGGTTTTTATGGGAACACAAGTTTTCATTTCTCTGGGGTAAATGCCCAGGAGTGCAATCCTGGGTCATACGGCGATTGCACGTTTAGTTTTGTTTTGTTTTTTCCATCCCCGACAGCAATGTGGGAGTGATTCAGCTTCTCTACCTCTGTGCCGCCATTTGGAATTGTCACTGTTCTTTTGTTTTAGATATTCCGGTAGTTTTCTGGCAGTGTCATGTTGTGGTTTCAGTTTGCGTTTCCCTAATGATGTTGAGCATCTTTCCATGTGCTTATGGGCCATCTGTGAATCTTCTTTGGTGCGATGTCTCTCTATGTCTCTCTGGTGAGATGTCTCTCCATGTCCCTTACACATTTTCTGGTGGGATTGTTTATCTTTATACTGTTGAGTTTTTAAGGGTTCTTTTTATAGTCTAGACACGAGTCCCTTGTGCATGGTTTATAAACATTTTCTCCCAGATTTGGCTTGTCTTTTTTTTTTTTTAATTCAAAAATATTTAGCATCTCTACATGCCAGGCATTAGGCTAGAGTTAGCCTGCTTTGTGAATGGGTTAACGTAACTTTCTAGCCTCACTGCTTCATTGGCCTGGGTGGCTTTGATGCGGAGAGCTGAACTCCTCCTCTGTTCAAGGGACACCCTTTGCTACAGGGGTGGTTGGAGGGAGGGATGTGGGTGAGGGGTTGGGAGGAAGGGGGGTTGTTGATGGCCATTCATTTCTAGGAGACAGCATATGGTTTGATCATGTTTTCAGATCCGTCTGCCAATCTCGGTCTTTAATTGCTGTGTTTAGACCCTTTACGTTCAGTCTAATTATTTATTCGTTAGGGCTTAAGTTTGCCATTTTATTTTTTGGTTTCTGTTTCTTCCCTCTGCTTTTTGTCTGTTTCTTCTTTCTGTGGATTCTTTGAATATTCAACTATAGCAGTATTTCTTAGAATTCTATTTGGATTTTTCTATACTATTGTTTAAAGTATGTCTGTGTAGCTGTTTGGTGGTTGCTGTTGGCGTAACATCATACATACGTAGCGTGCAATTTACTAGCGTTGCATTTTATTAGTTTGAGTGAACTGTAGAAACCTTACCTCTGTGTGTCTCTGCCCTCCCCCATTTACAGTATGACGGTCTTAAATGTTTCCTCCACTTGCTTTCGGCACTGTTACCGTTTTTGCTTCCACCATCAAATATACATTGTAAAACTCGAGAACGAGAACGACAGTCTATGTGTTTTTAAAATGTATTCAGTTTGGTTTGTTTATCATGCTCTTGCTTCTCAATGTCGCAGGGCTCCTTGGGCTGTTTTGTTGTGTATTTCTGTTGCGAGAACTTCCGTTAGCCATTCTGTTAGGGCAGGTCTGCGGGCAGCAAAGTCTCCTGCTTCTCCCGTGTCCGAAAACATCTTCTTTGTTTCTCCGTCATCGAAGAAGATTCTGCTGAATATGGGATTCTGAGTGGACAGTTCTTTCCTCTGAGCCCTTCTCCTGGCCTCCATGGTCATTCGAATTGCTTTTCTTCCGTAGTTGGTTTTTTCTCTTGCTGCTTTTGACACTTTTTCTTTTGGCTGTAGTTTTCAGAAGTTTGACTTTGATGTGTGGTGGTTGGACTTCTGTCTTTATCCTGTTGTAGTCACCCTGGCTTCTAAACCTCTGGCTCGTGCATCCGTTGACAAACTTGTTGCATTTTTGTCCATATTTCTTCAAGTGTTTTTAGCCCTGCCCTCTCCTTCCTCTGCTTCTAGGACTGGGGATGCAAATGCTAGATCTTTTTTATGGTCCTTCTGGTCCCTGAGGGTCCGTTTATTTTTTTCAGTCAGCCTTTACTCTGTTGTTCAGATTGAATGCTTTCTGTTGTTGTTCTTTCAGTTCGCTGATTTCTCTGTCCACTCCGTTCTGCTGTTGAGCCAACATACTGAGTTTTTCATTTCAGTCATTGTATTTTTTAACTTATAAAATTATATGTCTTCTGTTCTCTGCTCACCACCACCCAGGGAGGATGACCTTCCCTATTCCCTGCTCAGCTTTCCCTGAAAACCCCCAGAGGACCGCTAGGGAAGCTCACTACCAGTTGCCCGGGGCACGATGCCAGGCTCTCCACGTGGCCTTTCCCCCCTGTGGTATCTCGCTGGGATAGAATGGTGGTTGTTGAAAAGTTTTCTGTCTTGCTCGGCTGCCCCTTTCTGGCCCTCGAGCCAGACAGCAGGCGTTTCTGTCCGCACCTGTTGGCATTTCCAAGCCTGGGCTGTAGAAGGCAGAAGACGACGCGCCTGATCACCCTGTCACTCCTGGCCGGTCTGTCTTCTCTACCTCTCAGTGTCTTCTCCCGTTCACTTCATATGTAACGTTCACAGTTTTTAGTTGTACCTAGAGGGAAGAGTAGTGGAAAGTACACTTACCCCATTTTTAGAGGAGCCAGGACCTGGGTTTTAAGAGATTTCTGTGATATATGTTCTAATGCCAAGCAGTTCAATCTTGTGAGTCAAGTTTGCGAGAATGTATTTAGCTCTCTAGTACGATACAATGGAAGTTTGTTGGTGAGTTCCTGGTAACACCTTTGCCTGAATAGTCATCAGATGATGCATTATTTTTCTCTTGTCAGATCTCACCATCACAGTTCTAAATGTTTTCATGCTTTCCCCCCCTATAATTGTTTTCACAATGAACCCTCCCTAGTTTCCTCATATCTGTGTTAAAATACACACATAAAGTCAATTATATTTTTTTAAAGGAAAGAAGAAAGCTTTAAACAATTCTGGGTAATGTGGATTCATTACTATGTGAATCTTCATCATCATTCTCTCGTGAATAGATCCCAAGATGGGGTTTGATTTTTTTTGTGGCGGTTCACTTTTTGGAATGTGCCATTTGTCTTTAGTATGATTTCTTTTCTTCCCTGTACTAGATACCCAGGGGAGTGTCCGTGAACAAATTCCACCTCTGTGAGTAGCTCCAGGTTATGCGAGGCCTGTGTCATTTGAGGAGGCCTTTATGACAAAGACCACAAGGCCTTGGGGAGGGGAAGGGCAGTGAGAAAAAAGGGCCCAGGGAGCTTCTTCATGGTGGATAAAGCTTTCGCCAATAAAATGGAAAGACAGGAAAAGGCTAATTTCTGATGATTATATTTTTATATAAAATATACCAAAATCAGCTATAAAAGTTAGCCGCCCACAAGGGATCGGTGAAGGGCAGAAGCCCCCCTCCCCCCCCCCCCCGCCCCCTTCTTTGATACACTGTTGCACAGGGAGGTTCGCTTTTCTTGATCCAGTTTTTAAGGAGCCTGATCTCTTTCACTTTGCTCTTTTCTCCTTCAGTTCTGTCTTGTGTTGTTAGAAGTGATAATACTCACCTTTGTGACCACGATCGGACCGGCAGAAAGGGGCAGAGGAAAGAGCAAGGCTCATCTTTTCTATTCTAGGATATAGGTGGTTGGAGAACTTAAGAAACATTCTCCAAATGGTTCCCAAGTCTAGCTAATTTTTCTTCCTGTAATTGGGGAAAACATAAATTGAGGAAAAGTATTTAAATTTAATAGGGGAAATATAACTTATGTTGTACATCGCTGCCTACTGTTTCAAAGTTGTTAGAACTCAGTGGCATAAAATTATATCATCACTTGTTTGCCCTCGTATTTTTTTACTCAACACACCCGATACCAGAACCTTGCTTTCAACATTATCAGCCAAACAAACCCCATTATGCTTACTAACGTTTATTAATGTCATTTAAAATACAGTAGATATAATACATATGGATACAAAACCAATTACACAGTTCCGTCTAAGTGAATTGTATTCATTTTGAACAGGAGCCAGATAAGTCTGGAAAGTGTTTACCTTTCAGGTCATTTTTGTGCCGCCATCTTTTTGGGGCTGATGAGTTATTTCAAGGCTGTCTGCTCTGTGTGAAGGGACTTTGTGAAGATGCAATTGATCACAAACGTGGAAAAGAATATGAAGAAACCCCGTCTGCCATTTGCCTCATCAAGGTGAGGAGCAGCACACTGCCGTTAGTCTCTGTTTGCAGGTAGAAACCAGGAGGAACAAAAGGAGTTTTGAACCAAAGGAATACCTGTCTCTAGATCCGGAAGAAACCATCACTACGGATGACTAACATTCCACAATAGTTGCAAAGAACATCGTTTCCGTGGATAGTCATTTTTAATAATTAATAACATTCCTTATTTAAAAAAATTCTTTTAAGTGTATTTACTTGAGAGAGAGTGAGCAAGCAGGGTAGGGGCAGAGAGAGAGAGAGAGAGACAGAGAGAGAGAATCCCAGGCAGGCTCCGCACTGTCAGTACAGAGCCCGGTGAGGGGCTTGAACTCACAAAACGTGAGATCATGAACTGAGCTGAAATCATGAGTTGGACGCTTAACTGACTGTGCCGCCCAGACGCCCCTAACAACATTCTTTATACATAGTTTCATCCCTCAATTCAACCTAAGTCTGTTATGAGGCCCTTTCTTTATTTTCAAAACTCTGAATGTGCAATATCATTTATAAATAGTAATTTCTAATATATAATTGTCAGCTACCTGCGATGTTCTTCTCTCTCAAGATTACATGGCAAGAAATTGTCATAAGTTGCCACTTGGAGGTTTTGCTTCAATTTATGGGTTTTTCTGTTCCACAGTTCTAAGAAAGGGTGACCTTCTTTTTAAAAAAATTTTTTTAATGTTTTTATTTATTTTTGAGATAGAGACAGAGCACGAGCAGGGGAGGGGCAGAGAGAGAGGGAGACACAGAACCTGAAGCAGGCTCCAGGCTCTGAACTGTCAGCACAGAGCCCGACGCAGGGCTCGAACTCACAGACTGTGAGATCATGACCTGAGCTGAAGTCGGATGCTTAACTGAGCCACCCAGGCGCCCCAGAAAGGGGGAGCTTCTTCCTGAATGTTTTAGTTTATATAGTTCTTTCTTTTTTTTTTTTTTAATGTTTTATTTATTTTTGAGAGAGTGACAGAGTGAGGGTAGGGAGCAGAGAGAAAGAAGGGAACAGAGGATCGGAGCGGGCTCTGTGCTGAGAGCAGGGACCCTGATGCGGGACTCGAACTTATGAGCAAAACCATGAGAATGTGACCTGAGCCAAAGCCAGACACTTAACTGACTGAGCCATCCAGGCGTCCCTAGCATAGTTCTTTCAGAGAGGTTAAAGTATATAGAACTATATGTTTTAAGTGTTTAGTATACAATTGAACAAGATTCTAGCAGCTTTTGCTTCATTTACCCACTGTGTGAAGGAGGTACTAAAAAGTAAAATTGATAGTCATCTAGACTTAAAAATAGTGAAAGGATTTGATAAATCAACTCGAATTTGATAATCAACTAAAAAATTAATTGTGTTGACTGTATATGTGTAATATGGTTAATACCTATAAATCAGCGTATTTTTAGAATTGATTATATATAGTGGCTGATACGTAGATGCTTAATAAGTAGTCTTCGAGTGAATAAAAGAATTAATGAAAAAATGAATTATTACAGATGAAGTGTATTTTTTATAACTGTATTGAGATTAATGTTTCAAAAGGATTAAATTCAAGTTAAGTATGAGACATTTCATTGAAGAGTACTTTTATATGGTTTTATTCTAGAAGGAAATTGGTTGGACAGCTATATTAGATTGTTTTATGAGTGACTGAGTCACAGAATTTACCAGTTAATGGTGGGCGTTAAGGCAAAGGAAACTTCAGTATATCTGTGAAGGCTGTGCCTCATGGATGGTCATGCTCACAGAGTGACAGAGAAGGGATGATAGGACTCTTCCCTGGAGACCTTAGACCCTGTAAATATTTGTCAATTACCTATTTTATGCAGAGGAGATGGGTAAAACTAAAAATGAGGTATTGTTAATTTTCCTTTGCTCACAGTTTATTGGAAGAGATGATTCTTTACATAGAAAAATGATTGCTAATTCTAGAGGTAGTCCCTCAATTTTGCTAATCATTCTAGCCAACCAGGTAGCAAAATAGAAGGCAAGGAGGATTTATCGGCAAACAATGCTTGTGAAATGCTCACGCCCCAGAGATTCAGGGGAAGCAGAGATCAGCCTTTGCAGTGGAAGTCTAGGCGTGTTGCGGGAAAGGAGGACGTGATGAGCTGGGCCGTGCTGGATTTGAGGAGCTGGGGAGCTGGGTCGGGTAGGGGGGGGTGTATGTGAATGTGAGGAAAGCGCTCAGTTTATGTTCGATTCGAAAGTTAGGTTGGGTCTGAACGTTGGGCCAAGAATAGCAGACTAAGGGAGAGCTAGGAGCTGAAGCTGCTGTGAGCGGGGGCGCTCCTGGTGGGGGTCGTGAGGAAAGGTCGCAGGGACAGGAGTTCCTGAGACCCACTGGAGAAACCAGGCCCAGAAGGAGGGACAGCAGGGATTCGTAGCCTGGAGAACCGAGTCGGGGGTCAGGAGTCAGAAGGTGGACTGCTGGGGGCGCAGGTACCAAGGAGGGGTCCCCGAGGCAGGTGTGCACGTGCTGTGTGGACGAGTGTGTGCCACAGGGCCCCAGAGCGTCCACAACAAATGGGAAAGGGCCTGCGTTCTCATTTCGTCCAGACCTAGGGAGACCGGTTTATCCAAGGCCATAGAACCAGCTGGAGAGTTGGGATTTGCGTTCAAGAATAATTGTGTCTTGGGGGCTCAGTACTTTGCCTTGTGCACATGTGACTGTTTGTGTCCCACCCCTGGCGGGGGAGAGTGCAGTGGGCAGTGCTAGTCACCTACACGTTTCACAGGCTCCCCGCGCGGTTCTTCTGCAGAGTAAACTCTGAGAATTATTCTTAACAGTGATTGAAAGTTTCTGAACATGTCATTTTAGGAAAATTAATGTGATGTCACTTTGTGGGGGCAATGGAAGGCAGGGAGAGGCAAAGAGATGGTTAGAGCACTAGAATAATGCAGGTGTGAGCAAGAGTGACTTCAGTTAGTGGTTGGCAGTGAGCTCAGAAAGGAAGCGACATTTTGAGACACCTTTACTGGAAAGATCAGGGCCTGGTAACCAGAAAAAGGACGAGGAGAGGGAGCACACAGAGTTAATCCAGAGTTTTAAGGTTAGGGGAGCACTTTTCAGTTTTTTTTTTTTTTTTTTTTTTTTTTGCAAGCCTACACTTACCAAGTATTAGAGTACCACTAGGGATAAAGGTGCGTGTTTGTTGATGAAAATGCGTTTTGGTGAGAGAATTAACACATGGTGGGAAAAACAGGAAAACACCGCAAGGAGGAAAGACACTGGGCTACCGTGAGTGGGCGAAATGTCTGTGTGCTGTGGGGCCCAGTAGCACAGCCGCTGGGATTTCCCCCGTGCTGCATGCCGAGTGAGCTCATGCACACTTCACGTCATTTGGATTATTTAATTTTAGCCTCTTTATCTGACGTTTAGTGCTCACATCTGTAATTTTACACGCAATCGAGATTTCAAGGGTAAAAGCAGTTCCTGGGTTTGGTGGCTCCCCGGGGCTCAAATATTTCAAAACACCTCAACTCCTGAGTTCTTCTGCTTAGGCTTAATCTTCGTTACAGTTAAAATAATAACGTATTTTTCTGTGTTTTATTAAGATGTAGTTTAACTGAGTGTGTGGATTTGAAGAACACGGAAAGCATTTGGTGTATAAAGCATAATGTGTATGAAAGAGAGTTTAAAATATGCTCTTTATGACATGAAAGGATGACCAGAATGTTTCGTGTCTTTTTTTTTTTTTTTTTTTTTTTTGTAACAAACTTTGACTTTCCAACATTCAACATCTATCGGGTGAGTAGCTGGATAGGTCCCGAACGTATTCTCTGGATGGATTTTGTGAAGAACAGGCACGGCAGGCTACCCAGGCAGTGAAACAGCTTGAGGATATCAGAGAGAAGGCTATTTGCGAAATGAAACGTACATTTTTAAAGGTAATTCTTTCATTCTCTCCTCTCTCTCTCTCTCTGTCAGCCTGTAACATACTGACCGAAGCAGCGTCTCCGGGTTGCATGCCTGGAGGCAGAGTTAGAAATGGGCAGGCGGAGGGACAGAGGTGGTTCCTTAGGCCAAGCAGCTAATGCCGCATGGTCGCCGGGCATGGGACACTTTGCAGGGGCCGTGTGGGGTGCAGGTGTACGCGCGTGCAGGTATATCCCCACCCCCCGCCTTGTGAAAGTTCATTTACGCCACTTTGCTTTACAGCAGATGTATATGCATAGCTGGTTTGTTAGCTGAAATCCAGAGAGGATGTTGCTTTTACAAAAAAAAGGCCAGAAGCACAGAGAACCCGCCGCGTCTATTACAGCGGCGGTTACGGGGCAGCGAGGGCGCCGGCCCAGCGGCCCAGCTCCTTCCCCAGGCCCCACGTGGCCGGGGCTGCCAGCGGAGGCGTCTCTGAGCATCAGTTAGTTTTGTGCAGCTGTCAGCAAAGCCTTTTGGGGTGTGGGAAGGCTCGAAAAATTTCCATATAAATTAATGGTAATGGCTTCTTGGCTTTATGCTGCTGCGGCTTTTGGAAGGTTTCGTAGCAACTCTACCTTTGGAGAGTGGGGAAGCCTGCATAAGAGTGTGTGTGTGCGCGTGTGCGTAAATGCACGCGTATGGATGTTTACGTATGTACCTTCAAGATACTTAAAATCTAACCCGACCTGGCATATATAGGGAAATACGATTTGTTACAAAGTTCGGTGTTTATAAGACAAAAACTCATTGCTCAAGAGAAACACAACCAGATGAGACAAAACTTGCCTGAGGATTTTATGAAAAGGACTCAATAATTCAATGAGCAATGTCCTCAGAACATTGTTCTCTGAGATGCTGTGACTCACTTGACAGGATTATTTTACGGAGCTTCCCCGGTCGGGGAATGACAGTGCATGGAAGCGTCATTCACAGACGCCCTTGGATGAGGGACTGATGCCGTGTTGTCTGGTTACAGGCTGGTGGCCTCTCTCCGCTGCTTTGGCCGAGTCCAGGAGCACAGCGGAGGCTCTCCGGGGGAGAGGTGGACCGGGTCCCCCTCGGTTTTCAGACCGAGTTTCTCTGAATTAATTTCTGGTGGAGACTGGGTAGCAGTGAGTTCAAGGCTTCGCCTGTTGACAAGAAGATGCAGCGCGGCTGTTTTTCATCAATGGAACAAGGACTCTCCTTCCTCATCTGCTTCCTCAGTCACCCTAACTTCCTGAAGCCCAGTCGTGTCCCAGGCAGACTCCGGGACACTGGCCAAGGGATTAACGGCATCTGTCTTGGGACCCTGGTTACGGATTACTCGCAGTCTGGTTTCTCCCATTCAGCTCCATCAGGGTCTCGTCATAAATATTTGTTAAGAGGTTTCCATTTAAGTCGTGATAGGCAACAAGTCCTCCCTCCTACAGAAACTAGTTTGATTTGGTTTATATGACTTATAACTGAAATGTTTAGACTTTTTTTACTTTAAGTTTTTATTTAATTCTCGTTCATTAACATATATGGTAAAAATTGGTTTCAGGTGTAGAAGTTGCTTATTCGTCTCTTACATACAACACCCAGTGCTCATCACAGCAAGTGCCCTCCTTAATGCCCATCGCCCCCACCTCCCTCCATCAACCCTCAGATTGTTCTCTATAGTTAAGGCTCTTATGGTTTCTCTCTCTCTCTCTCTCTCTCTCTCTCTCTCCCTCCCTCCCTCCCTCCCTTTATTTTTCCTTCCCCTATGTCCACCTGTTTACTTTTTTTTAAATTTTTTAATGTTTATTATTTATTTTTGAGAGACAGAATGTGAGTGGGGGAGGGGCAGAGAGCGAGGGAGACACAGAATCCAAAGGAGGCTTCAGGCTCCGAGCTGTCAGCACAGAGCCCGATGTGGGGCTCGAACCCACAAACCACAAGATCATGACCTGAACCAAAGTCGGATGCTTAACTGAGCCACCCAGGTGCCCCCCCTATCTGTTTTGTTTCTTAAATTCCACAAATGAGTGAAATCATATGGTATTTGTCTTTCTCTGACTCACTTACTTTGCTTAGCATGATACACTCTAGCTTTATGCACATCATTGCAAATGGCAAGATTTCATTCTCTCTTCCCCCTTCCCCCCCCTTCCCTCCCTTTCCCCTCCCTCTTTCTCTCCCTCCCCCCTTCTCCTCCCTCTGCCCACTCCTGCATGCTCACTCTCTGTCTCTCTCTCTCAAAAAAAAAAAAGTTGCTACAGCTGAGGTCAGAAAGGTTGCTGCCTGTGTTCTCTAGGATTTTGATGGTTTCCTGCCTTACATTTAGGTTTTTCATCCATTTTGAATTCATTTTTGTGTATGGTGTAAGAAAGTGCTCCAGTTTCATTCTTATGTGGTCACTATCCAGTTTTCCCAATACCATTTGTTGAAGAGACTGTCCTTTTTCCACTGCATATACTTTCCTGCTTCGTCAAAGATTAGTTGGCCATACGTTTGTGGTCTATTTCTGGGTTCTGTCTTCTGTTCCATTGATCTGTGTCTGTGTTTGTGTTAGTACCATATTGTCTTATTGGTTACAGCTTTGTAACACAGCTTGAAGTCCAGGATCGTGATGCCTCCTGCTCTGGTTTTCTTTTTCAGTATTACTTTGGCTATTTGGAGTCTTTTCTGGTTCCATAAAAATTTTCAGATTGGTCTAGCTCTGTGAACAATGCTAGTGGCATTGTGATGGTGATTGCATTAAAGATATAGATTGGTTTGGGTAGTACAGACATTTTAACGATGTCCGTTCTTCCAGTCTGTGAACATGGAATGTTTCTCCTTTTTTTGCGACATCTTCAATTTCTTTCATAAGTGTTCTATAGTTTTCAGGGTGCAAATCTTTTATCTCTTCAAGTTAAGTTTATTCCTAGGTATTTTGTGGGTTTTGGTGCCATTGTAAATGGGACTGTTTTCTGAATTTCTCTGTCTGCTGTTTCATTATTGTATAGAAGTGAAACAGATTTCTGAACATTGAGTTTGTATCCTGCGACTTTGCTGAATTCATGTGTTCTAGCAATTTTTTGGTTGAGTCTTTCAAGTTTTCTACAGAGTATCATGTTGTCTGCAAATAGTCAACGTTTGACTTCTTCCTTGATGATTTGGTAGTCTTTTATTTCTTTTTGTTGTCTGATTTCTGAGGCTAAGATTTCTAGTACTATGTTAGATAGTATTGGTGAGAGTGGACATCTGTGTCTTATTCCTGGCTGTAGAGGAAAAGCTCTCTGTTTTCCCCCATTGAGGATGATATTAGCTGTGGGTCTTCCATATATGACCTTTATGATGTTGAGGTATGTTCCATCTATACTTTGTTGAGAGTTTGTATCATGAAAGGATGCTGTATTTTGTCAAATGCTTTTTCTGCATCTATTGAGAGGATCATATGGTTCTTATCCTTTCTTTTATTAACATGGTATATCAGGTTAATTGATACACAATTAGTGAATCAACCCTGTAGCCCAGGAATGAATCCCGCTTGATCATGAGGAATACTTCTTTTAATGTACTGTTGGATTCGATTTGCTAGTATCTTGTAGAGAATTTTTGCATCTGTGTTCATCACCTGTTCATTCTCCTTTTTCGTGGGGTCTTTGCTTTTGGAATCAAGGCAATGCTGGCCTTGTAGAACGAGTTTGGAAGTTTTCCTTCCATTTATATTTTTTTGGAACAGCTTGAGAAGAATAGGTATTAACTCCTTTAAATATCTGGTAGAATTCCCCTGAGAAGCCATCTGGCCTCGCACTCTTGTCTGTTGGGAGAGTTTTGATTACCGATTCGATTTCTTTGCTGGTTATGGGTCTGTTTAAATTTTCTATTTCTTCCTGTTTCAGTTTTGGTAGTTTGTATGTTTCTAGGAATTTGTCCATTTCTTCCAGATTGCCCAATTTGTTGGCATGTATATATTTTTTTAAATTTTTTAAAGTTTATTTATTTTGAGAGAGAGAAAGCTCACAAGCGGGGTAGGGACAGAGAGAGACAGAAAGAGAGTTCCAAGCAGACCCTGTGCTGTCAGCACAAAGCCCTGTCTGGGGCTTGAACTCACAAACCATGAGATCATGACCTGAGCTGAGCTTAAAGTCTAATGCTTAACCAACTGAGCCCAGGCACCCCTTGGCATGTAATTTTTAATAATAGTCTCTTATAATTGTTTATATTTCTGTGGTGTTGGTTGTGATCTATCCTCCTTCATTTGTGATATTATTTGGGTCCTTTCTCTTTACTTTTTGCTAAGTATGGCTAGAGGTTTATCAATTTTATTAATTCTTTTGAAGAACCAGCTCTTAGTTTTGTTGATCTGTTCTGTTTTTTTGTTTATGTCTACATCATTTATTTGTGCTCTAGTCTTTATTATTTCCCTTCTTCTGCTGGCCTTAGGCTTTATTTGCTATTCTTTTCTAGCTCCTTTGAGGTGTAAGGTTAGGTTATGTATTTGGGACCTTTCTTCCTTCTTTTGTTAAAATTTTTTTTAACGTTTACTTTTTGAGAGCAAGAGAGAGAAAGTGAGCGCAAGCAAGCGGGGGAGGGGCAGAGAGAGAGAGAGAGCGAGACAGAAGATCCAAAGCATGCTCTGTGCTATTAGCACAGAGCCTGACGAGGGGCCCGAACCCACAAACCGTGAGATCATGACCTGAGTTGACGTCAGACGCCTAACTGACTGAGCCACGCAGGTGTCCCCTTTCTTCCTTCTTGAGGTAGACCTGTATTGCAGTATACTTCCCTCTTAGGACTGCCTTTGCTGCATCCCAAAGGTTTTAGACTGTTGTGTTTTCATATCCATTTGCTTCCATGTACTTTAGTTCTTTAATTTCTTGGTTAACCAGTTCATTCTTTAGTAGGATGTTCTTTAATCTCCATGTGTTTGTGGTTATCCGAGTTTTTTCTTGGGGTTGACTTCAAGTTTCATAGTGTGTGGTGTGAAAATATGCATGGTATGATCTCAATCTTTGTGTACTGTTGAGGCCTAATATTTGATCTGTTCTGAAGAATGTTCCATGTGCATTCAAAAAGAATGTGTATTCTGCTGTTTTAAGATGAAATATTCTGAATATATCCATTAAGTCCATCCGGTCCAGTGTGTCATTCAAAACCACTGTTGCCTTGTTGATTTTCTGCTTAGATGTCGTGTCCATTGCTGTTAGTCGGCTGTTAAAGTCCCCTACTATTATTGTATTATTATCAGTGAATTCCTTTATGTTTGTGCTGAATTGATTTATATATTTGAGTGTCTCCAAGTTTGGGAATAAAAGTTTGTAATTGTTAGATCTTGATGTATAGACCTCTTAATTATGATATAACGGCCTTCTTTATCTCTTCTTACAGTCTTTGGTTTAAAAATCTAGTTTGTCTGATACAAGTATGGCTACTCCAGCTTTCTTTTGACTTCCATTAGCACGATAGATGGTTCTCCATTTCCTCATTTTCAATCTACAGGTGTCTTTAGATCTAAAATGAGTCTCCTGTGGGCAGCATATAGATGGGTCTTGTTTTTTTTTTTATCCATTCTGATGCCCTGTATCATTTGATTGGAACATTTAGGCCATTTACATTCAGAGTGATTATTGATAGATATGAATTTGGTGCTATTGTGTTATCTGTAAAGTTGGTGTTTCTGGTGATATTCTCTGTTCCTTTCTAGTCTTTGTCACTTTTGGTCTTTTTTTTCCCCCACTCCTAAGAGTCCCCCTTTAATATTTCTTGCAGGGCTGGTTTAGTGGTCACAGACTCCTTTAGTTTTTGTTTGTCTGGGAGACTCTTTCTGTCTCCTTCTGTTCTCAGTGACAACCTTGCTGGATGTAGTATTCTTGGCTGCATATTTTCCCCCTTGAGTACGTTGAATGTATCCTGCCACTCCCTTCTGGCCTGCCAAGTTTCTGTGGGCAGATCTGCTGCGAACCTGATCTGTCCTCCCTTGTAGGTTAAGGACTTTTTTCCCTCGCTGCTTTCAGAATTCTTGCCTTGTCTGTGTGTTCTGTGAATCTGACTATGATATCTTGGCAGTGGCTGGCTTTCGTTGAATTTGGTGGGAGTTTTCTGTGCTTCTTGGACTTCAGTGGCTGTTTCATTCCCCGGATTGAGGAAGTTCTCAGCTATAGTTTGCTCAAATAAACCCTCCGCCTCTTTTTCTCTCTCTTCTTTTGGGACTCCTATGATACAAGTGTTACTGTGCTTTTTCCCTAAGTCTGTATTTGTGATCCAGTGCCTTTCTTTCCCTCTTCTTTTCTGAGTCATTATTTTCCATAGTTTTCCCTTCCATGTCACCAGTTCGTCCCCGTGCTGTGTCCGTCCTCACTGGCATTGCATTCAGTTGGGCTTGCAACTCAGTTACAGCATTTTTAATTTTGGCCTGACTGGGTTTTAGTTCTTTTATCTCTGCAGTAAGGGATTCTCTGGCGTCTTCTGTGCATTTTTCAAGCCCAGCTAGTATCCTTATAATTGTTTAATTCTAGTTCAGACATCTTAATTATGTCTGTGTTAATTAAAACCCTATCTGTTACTTCTTCCTGTTCTTCCTTTTGGGGTAAATTCCTCCATCTGGTCATTTTGTCTACATCACTGTTTTTTGGTGTGTGATTGTTAGGAAAGCCTGAGAGTGCTGGCTATATTAGGAAGAGGTCCAGAAAAGAAGGGGTGAGGCAGCCCCTCTGCACTCTGCTGTCGTGTTCTGGCTGCTCCTGCCCTCAGGCCAGTCCTTTGCAGGGTTTCTCCTTGCCTGCATGGGGGGTGTTTGGACCTTGTCCTTTCACCGTATGGCAAGTTTTAACTAGATGTGTTTTGGTCTGCTCGTTAATAGAAGCTAGGTCAAAAGAAAAAGAAAAAGGAAGCTAGATCCTGTTTGCCCTAGAGATGAAATTTGCAGCCTCTTTGATGAGTAGACTTGATGCGTGGGGGAGGTCTGTGCTGGTCTTCTCCGTGAGGGGCCTGCAGCGCTGACTCTCAGGCGGACTTGCCCGAACGAAGATGCACCTGCAGGGCACAGGGGCGCGGGCGGTGTAGGTGGCTCCTGTCTCCACTGGGGGGTGCTGTGTTCACTGAAGTTCATCAGTGCTGGTGGGCTGGAGCTGTGGCAGTGGCAAAATGGTGTCCCCCCCCACTCTTGTCCCCAGAGTGGCGAGTTCGCACCTGTCACTTTTCAGGAAAAGCAGACAATCACCCCTCTCGCGTCCCCAGCTTCCGTCAGATCCCTGCCTTCGCCCTGTCTGCGTCCGAGCTGTGTGCCAGGCGGCACAGTACTCCTGTGTGTTATCTGAGGCACGTGGCTGGGTGTCAGAACTCCACATTTTAAGGTCCCACGTGGCGCAGACCCCCGCCGATCCTCTGGAGGAGGGTCTCACTGTGCTTTTGCCATTTGCCGTTTGCCAAGGAACCTTTTATTTAGATTTGACTCTCCCCCGTTGGCAGCTCTTAGTGTACCTGAGGAGGGTCCCTCTATGCAGGAATGCTTAGGTAATCATCAGTATGTACTTCCCGTTGGACTTCCATAAACTCGTCTGCTTGTAAGGGACACCCTGAACTTCATAGGCCTCTTTTGGTCTGCTCTTCAAATACAGTGCAAACATGAAGTTTTTGAAAGTTGTCCTAATAACGTTGAGTTGCAATGTTATTTAGACTAATGGAAATACTATATATTAGAAATCGTGCTGTATGCACATAGAAAGTTGTCACTTGTTTCTCCATTGTTTATTGAATTGTAGGTGGCAGAAAAGAAAGAAATTAAAGAATATTTTGAGTCAAACCTCTCTGAAGACTACACAACACATTTCAAGCTGTCTGAATATCGACGTTTATTAGAAACAATTTTGAGGTTTCTGATGCTGGTTGACTACATATTTCAGGAACTCATCCGTCAACTGATGAACACTGCCGTCACACTGCTTTTGGAATTATTTAATAATTCTGCTAGAGTGCCATTTTCAAGGGAAAGAAAGAATGAAAATCTCATCAAGTAAATCGCACTTTTTTGGCTTGTAAAAAGAATTTATGATCATAATGTAATATGTCGCCACTTACGGAGGAGATATCCAATAACTTAAGCTAGAATTTGAAAATTCTCCTTGTAAATTATATGTACTCAGTTTTTGCAATTTTCTGAACTTCTTATCTGGTAATACCTTCCTTAATACTGTCCACGAAATTTAAGAAAATTTCCCTTTTCCCCTTTCCACCCCCAAATTCTGCATAGGTTAGCTTGCCCTTTGAAGTACATGATGTCCAGTGAAATTTGAAATTCAGATTAACAATGAATAATATTTTAGTACAGTATGTCCCAATATTACCTAAATTATTGTTTATCTTGGAGTTCAAATTTAATTTGGTGTTCTTTATTTTTAATTTGTTAAAGCTGGCAATCCTATGGGTAGGTATACTGTATCTTCAAAGTTCAGAACTAGCCCTTAAAGATGTGTGAGGATGATTCTGGAAGTAGCCACAAGGTTCATTTGGAATTTGGGTCAATTCCAACTATCTACTGAAAACAAAATGTTTTCACCGTCTATTTAAATACTGCCGTTAAAACATTTTTCTTATTTGCCGCAACTGGATCTATCACTGTGCCTTGTGAGCCATGGAATATGAACTGAGACCGTAGGATACTTTATGTTCAAACTGTCAAAATTTAGCAATATTATTTTAAGTCAAATCAGAGTTTTAGTATCATAACTGGAGAGTGAAAAATATATCAATTCATAAAATTTTGAAGAATTTTAAATATGTTATTTCTCTAATTTATTATTGGATCCAGCAGAGCTTAAGTCATTGATCTAAGGCCTCATAAGTGATTTGAGTCAGTGCCAGGACTTTAACCTATATAAGAGCACTATTTAGTAATAGCACATTATAACTTTATTTCTCCTAAAACTACAAGTATGTGTGTGTGTGTGTTTGTGTGTTTAGGAGAAGTTTTTAATTTGGAACTAACTAACTTCCTTCCTTCCTTCCTTCCTTCCTTCCCTCCTTCCTTATTTATTTATATTTTAGTGTTTATTTTTGAGAGAGAGAGAGAGAGCACAGGCAGGGGAGAGGGGGACAGAGGATCCAAAGAGAGCTCTGCACTGACAGCAGACAGCCCAATGTGGGGCTCGAACTCATGAGTCACGAGATCATGACCTGAGCCAAAGTCAGACACTTAACCGACTGAGCCACCCAGGCGCCCGAACATAATTTTTTAAAATATATATTTATTATTATATTAAATTGGTCATATAATAGAAAATATTGAAAACAAAAATTACCCTAATTCCATCACTTAAAGACAATGTCTTATTGTTTTGGTACAGTTTCTTCTAAATTTTTCCTATGTATTTTTCCATGGTACTATTTCATAGCTTATTTTAAAAATACAACATGCCTTGTATACTTTTTTTTAATGTTACAGGAGAAATACTTGTGTATTTCAAGTATACGTATTTTTGGAATCATACCACCTGGGTTAATCCCTGTTTCATCTCTGACATGTGTGACTTAGGTTAGCTAGTAAACTAACAGGTTATATAAATTCTTTAAACCTCAGTTTCCTCATCTATAAACTAGAGATAACAATAATACCTATATCATTAGGTTCTTTGAGAATAAACAGATTAAATGCCTGCTAAGTAGGTGCTACCATTACTGAATCCGTTCCCACTGACCTCCTTAACAGTATTGGTTTGTATTTCCGTAATGACTAATGATATTGTGCATCCTTTGGTATTATTGGCTATCTGTATATCTTCTCAGATAAAATGTCTGTTCAAGTCCTTTGTCCATTTTTATTTTTATTTATTTTTTAATGTTTATTTTTGAGAGAGTGCAAGCAGAGGCAGGGCAGAGAGAGAAGGGAACAGAGGATCCAAAGTGGGCTCTGTGCTCTCAGTGGAGAGCTTGATGTGGGGCTTGAACTCGTAAACTGCGAGATCATGACCTGAGCTGAAATCAAGAGTCAGACACTTAACTGACTGAGCCACCCAGGTGCCCCCGTCCATTTTTAAATTGTGTTGTCTTGGGGGACCCTGAATAGCTCAGTCGGTTAAGCATCCGACTTCGGCTCAGGCCATGATCTCACAGTTTACAGATTTGAGCCCGCATCGGGCTCTGCTGACAGCTCAGAGCCTGGAGCCTGCTTCAGATTCTGTGTCTCCCTCTCTCTCTCTCTGCCCCTCCCCCATTCATGCTCTATGTCTCTCTATCTGAAAAATAAACAAACATTAAAAAAAACTGTATTGTCTTTATTGTTAAGTTATAAAGAATTTTAAAAATATATTTTGGGTACAAGAGCCTTATTATTATCAAATAATTACTTGCAAAAATTTTCTTTCATTCTGTACATCATCTTTTCACTTTCTTGATAGTATCCTTTTGAACACAAACGTATTTAATTTTGAAAAAGGCCAATTTATTTTTTCTTTGATTGTACTATTTTTAAAAATTTTTTTAACGTTTATTTATTTTTGAGAGAGTGACAGAGCACGAGTGGGGGAGAGACAGAGAGAGGAGAGGGAGACACAGAATCCAAAGCAGGCTCCAGGCTCTGAGCTGTCAGCACAGAGCCCGGCACAAGGCCCAAACGCACGAACTGTGAGATCATGACCGGAGCTGAAGTTGGACACTTAACTGACTGAGCCACCCAGGCACCCCTCCTTGATTGTACTTTAACTGTCATATAAAAGAAATCATTTCCCAATCCAAGTCATGAAGATTTATACCTTTATATTCTCCTAAGATTTTTAATTTTAGCCGCTGCATTTAGATCTTTGATCCATTTTGTTTTAATTTTTGTATACGGTCTGAGATAAGGGTATAAATTCATTCTTTCCCGCGTGGATATCCAACTGTTCCAGCACTGTTTCTCAGAAAGACTATTCTTTCTCCATTGAATTGTGTTGGCATCCTGTTGACAATCAGTTGACGATAGATGTATGGATTTATATATGGACTGTAAATTTTGTTCAGCTGATCTCTATGTCTGTCAGTACCACAGTCTTGATTACTGTAGCTTTGTAGTAAATTTTGAAATTGGAAAGTGTGAATTTTATAACACTGTTCCTTTTCAACATTGTTTGGACTATTCTGGGTCCCTTGCATTTACTATGAACTGTAGAATAAGATTGCCAATTTCTATCTAAAACAAAAACAACAACTGGAATTTATGTAAGGATTGCACTGAATCTTTAGATAAATATGGGGAGCATTTTTATTTTAACAGTATAAAGTTTTCCAGTCCATGGATGCGAGATTGTCTTTGCATTTATATGGGTAGTCTAATTTCTTTCAGTAGTCTTTTACGGTTTTCAGTGTATGTGTCACACTTCTTTTGTTATGTTTATTTTGAAGTATTTCATTCTTTTTGATGCTATTGTAAACACAATTATTTTTTAAGTTTTATTTTGGATTAATTGCTAACGTATTGAAATATAGCTGATTTTTGTATATTGATCTTGTATCCAGCAACCTTGCTCAACTTGTTTATTAGTACTAATGGTGTGTGTGTGTGTTAACTCCTTAAGATTTTCTATACAGGATTATGACACCTGTAAATAGAAATCGTTTTACTTCTTTTTTCCCCAGTCTGATATCTTTTATTACTTTTTGTTGCCTGATTGCCCTGGCTAGAATCTTCAATACAACGTTATTAGAAGTGGCAAGAGTGAACATTCCTGTTTTATTCCTTGTCTCAAGAGGGAAACTTTAAGTCTTTTATCATTAAGTATGATGTTAACTGTGGGGTTTTTGCAAGTGTTTCTTATCAGGTCGAGGAAGTTCCCCTCTACTGTTAGTTTGTTTAATGTTTTTGCATGAAATGTTGGATTTTGTTAAATGCTATTTTTCTGTGTCAGTTGATCATGTGTTTTTTACTTTATGCTGCTAATATGGTATACTACATTATGTTACATATATACATTTTTGTATGTTGAACCAACCTTGCATTTTTGGGATAGTTTCCACTCAATTATGATATATAATCCCTTGTATAGGTAGCTAGATTGAGTTTGCTAATATTTTGTTAAGGATTTGTGTGTCTCTATTCATAAAGGTATTAGTATTTCCTGTAGTTTTCTTATGATGTCTGTGTCTAGTTTTGGTTTCAGGAAAATTCTGGGCTCATAGAATGAACTGGTATAATTTCTTTCTTAAATATTTGACAGACTTCATAAGGAAGCCTGTCTGGGCCCAGGGCGTTCTATTTTGAAAGCTTACAAATTATTTGTTCAGTTTCTTTAATAGATGTCCTATTCAGATTATCTGTTTCTCTGATTTTTGTGACGGGATGTGGAAAGATTTTTTAAAATGTTCTGTGCCATTCTCTTGCTGCCAGAAGCTCCTAATAGTTTTATTTTCTGCCCTTTTCACCTTAAATTGAGATGCCTATCTTATTATGGTTAGATATTGCTTTTTAACTTAATCCAATAGTTTCTGTCTTTTAATTAGGAAATTAAACCTATTTAGATTTAGTAACTGGTATGCTTTGCTTTTGCGCCTCCCATTTCATTTATGCTTATTATTTATTTTACTTTGGTTTTTTTCCTCTTTCCTTTTCTGTTTTCTTATTTTTCTTGATTCACTCAAATGGCTCTTAATTCCCTATGCCTCCTTCTTACCTCCTTGTTTTAGTGTTTCTTATGCTTTGCAGTGTGTTTACGTATTCTCCATCTTCCTAATAATTATTATTTAAATTCTATTTCCCTGTTAGCTTATATTTGTAAATCTTTACTTTTCCATAAAAATGCTTCACTTATTAAAAGCTTATTTTTAGACAGAGGGAGACAGACGAGCAGGGGGAGGGCAGAGAGGGAGGGACAGAATCCCAAGCAGTTTCCATGCTTTCATCGCAGAGAGACTTTCTGTCTATGGATTTACCTACTCTAGGTACCTCATTTGGTGGAGTTACACGATATTTGTTCATTGTTTCTGGCTTATTTCTCTTAGCATAATGTTTTCAAGGTTCATCCATGTTGTGACACGTACGAGAATTTCCTTTTTAAGGCTAGATAATCATTGTATGTGTATACTAGATTTTATTTATCTGTTCATCTGTTAGACATTTGGGTCATTTTCACCTTTTGGCTATCGTGAATGATGTTGCTATAAACATTGACGTGTAAATATCTGTTTGAATCACTGTTTTCAGTTCTTTCGTTTATATGCCCTGAGCTGGTGTTGCTGGATCACCTGGTAATTCAACAGGTAACTTTCTGAGGAATTTCCCCGGTATTTTCCACAGTAACCGCCCTATTTTAATTCCCACCAGGAAGCACCAGGATTCTAATCCTCACCAACACTATTTTCCTCTTTTAGAGAATAGTAGCCATCCTGTTTGGTGTAAAGTTACATCTCATTGTGGTCTTGATTTGTATTTCCCTAATGATGAGTGATGCTAAACATGTTTTCATGTACTAATTGACCATCTGTATATCTTCTTTGGAGGAATGTCTAATTATTTATGTGTTCTGGATATTAGTAAGATATCAAAGTTTAGAAAGACTTTTTTTTTTCTTATTTCTTAATCTAGAATATACAAGAATATCTTTACTTTCCCTGGAAAGATAACAAATGATGGTGAAGAATTTGCTGGTAATTCAAATTTACGTGCCACTCCTGTTTCAAAGTCAGAAGTGAAAATGGAAGCAGATATTAATGAGGTAAGTGGTCTTTGAAAAATATAAGCACAGATTTTTAATGTAAAATGAATAAGTTTTGTAATTAAAAATGTGACTTATGATTACTCACAATTGTTGGCGCACCACACACACATACACGTCCCTCCCACTGTAGAAAGCTGTAATGACACTCATCTCAGTTGGTTCATTTGTTCACGCATTATCGAGTACTTAATATACACCGGTCACTGGGCTCGGCTCTGAAATTCACCAGCGGGTGGAACGAATTCCCTGACCTCTTGGAGCTTATATTCTGCGCCAGGAGAGACAGGGACTGAAGTGATGAGTGCAGGGAGGAAGCACAAAGGTAGACAAGGGAATGCGGAGTGCTGCCGTATGCTGCTTTCACACGGGACTGGTGCGGGAGGGCCACCCTGTCTAAAGTAGCAGTTACCCCCTCCGCCCCCACTATTGTCTACCTTTGACTCTTTACCATTCTACAGAAAACAAATAACAAAAAAATGTTTTGTTATTAACTCAAAAATGAGACAAGCCAAATATGAAAACTCTTAACAGAATCCTAGAAAAACTTACACTAGGAAATCTTTTTTTTTTTTAATGTTTGTTTATTTTGAGAGGGAGAGAGAGTGCACGTGAGTGGGGGAGGGGCAGAGAGAGAAGGAGAGCAAGAATCCTAAGCAGGATCCATGCTGTTGGCACAGAGCCTGATGCAGGGCTCGGTCTTACGAACCATGAAATCATGACCTGAGCCCAGATCAAGAGTTAGATGCCTGCCTGACTGAACCACCCAGGTGCCCCGGGAAATCTTTTCTTGACATGAGGAATTGTATCCTGCCCCCGACAATATTTTCTCGGGATTAAACTTTATACAGTAGATACTTTTCCTACTTTGCAAAAGCAGCATTTTCATGAGATAGCACTGTATAATATGTATGTTTTACATATTTTTTAATATTTTAGGTAGATTTGGTAACAAGGGAAAATGTTCACATTTTAAATTTCAGTTTGTATTTCTCTTATTAGTAGCTTAATTCTGTATTTTTAAAAATACGTTATTGGAGGGGCGGCTGAGTGGCTCTGTCGGTTGGGCGTTCGACTTCGGCCCAGGTCATGATCTCACGGTTCGTGAGCTCAAGCCCCGCGTCAGTGTCTGGGCTGACGGCTCGGAGCCTGGAGCCTGCTTCGGATTCTGTGTCTCCCTCTGTCTGTCCCTCCGCTGCTTGCACTCTGTCTGTCACATTGTCTCAAAAAGAAATAAACGTTAAAAAAAATTTTTTTTTAAATATGTTATCGTAGACTCATATTTTGTCTTCTATGTTTTTTGTCCATTTATCTGCTGAATAGATTTTTCTATTATTTTGTAGGAATTCTTCATATTTATATTGCAATGATCTTTTCTGCTAGATGGCTTGCTACTTTTATTCCCTCATGGTAATTTTTATCCATAATTCTTCATTTCAGTGTAGTGGAATTTATCAATCCTTTTATTTGTGTTAGTGTTTGAGATTAAATTTGCCATCCTGAGTCATAAATATATTTTCCTTTATTTTCTCATAGAAGCTTTAGAGTCTGGCCTTCACACGTATCTTTAATGTGTCTGTGTGTGGTGTAGGCTGGGGTCCATTTTCAGGTATTTCTGTGCGAGTAGCCATTGCCCAGACGTAGTTTCTTTACATCCTTTCCCTGCTGATCTGCACTGGCAGCTCTTCCTTTATCATTTACCATCCGATTCCCATATGTGGGTCTTCTGTTCCCCAGCTGTTACTGTCCTGTTGATCTGTTTGCCTCTCACTGTGCCGATCCCACACTGGATTAATGGTATATAGCTTTGAGATAAGTCTTCTTTTATTCTCAGCCATTTGCTCTTCTGTATACAGTTTAGATTCAAACCCTATTTGGATTTTGGTTGAAATTGCCTAGAAGATGGGGAGAGTTAATATTTTCTGATATTGAATCTTTCCGACATGATTGTGCTATTTAAGTCTTCTTGAATTTTTTCAATGTCTTTTATAATTTCTCCATAAAAATCTTATATATTTTTTTGTTAGATTTAACCTGTGAGCCTTGTAGCCCCAGCCTGTACTGGGAGTTGTTATTTTATTTTATTTTATTTTTTTAATTTTTAATGTTTATTTATTTTTGAGAGAGAAACAGAGCATGAGCAGGGGACAGGCAGAGAGAGGTAGACACAGAAGCTGAAGCAGGTTCCAGGCTCTGAGCTGTCAACACAGAGCCCGACACGGGGCTCAAACTCACAAACCGCGAGATCATGACCTGAGCCGAAGTCGGACGCTCAACCGACGGAGCCACCCAGGCGCCCTGGGAGTTGTTATTTTAGATGCTTCTACTAGTTGTTTATGAACACTTTGGAATAGAAATATTTTTAGATAAAAACACATGCACTGTTTTTTTTTTTTAATTTTTTTAATGTTTTAAAATTTATTTTTGAGAGAGAGAGACAGAGTGTGAGTGGGGAGGGGCAGAGAGAGAGGGAAACACAGAATCTGAAGCAGGCTCCAGGCTCTGAGCTGTCAGCACAGAGCCCGATGTGGGGCTCGAACCCATGAGGTACGGGATCATGACCTGAGTTGAAGTCGGAGGCTTAATCGACTGAGCCACCCAGGTGCCCCTGCACTGTTTTAATTTTTTCCTTAGGATTAATACTCAATCAGCACAATAGGCCTTTTTGCAGTCTTCCATTTGCAGAGTATCTCTTTAGACAAGGTTATACTGATTTCTATTAAAGAGTGCCTTTTACATGTATCCTGTTTTATACTGACCGTTGCTTATTGATAACTGAAATCTCAGATTAACTGATCTTTTTACTTATTACTTGTAGTGGGTGTTTTTCTTATACTTATTAGCTATTTGTATTTCTCATTTTTATGACCTTTTGATGTTCTTTCCCATTTTTCTTATGGCGTTTTCTCTTCCTTTTTCTTACTGAATTACAAAACTATTTATAAAGTACCGACCATAACCATTTGTTATATCATGAAAATGTAAATCTTAATGCATTGTTTTTTGTTTTGTTACTAGTGTTTCCAGTATGAGGAAGATTTTTTTTGAGTGATTAAAAACCTGCCCCACCTGGGTTCACTGGTAAATTCTACCAAACATTTAAGACAGAAATTATACCAATTTTCTACAGTCTTTTTCAGAGGAATGCAGAAGATAGAATACTTTCTAACTTATTCTATGAGACCAATGTTACTTTAATACCAAAACCAGACAGACAGTACAAGAAAGCTACAGACAGATATCTCTCATGAACACAGATGTAAAAATCTTCAAATCATAATCCAGCATAGAATTGTACACCAAGTGGGATTTATCCTAGGTATGTAAGCTAGTTCAACTCTTGAAAGTTAATGCAATCCATCACATCAGTAGGCTAAAAAAAAATCACATGCTCATATAATAGATGCAGGAAAAGTATATGAGAAAATATAATACCCATTCATGATAAAAGTTCTCAGTAAACTAGAAAGAGAAGGTAACTTCTTCAACTTGATAGAGAATCTTTACCAAAAAACCTGTAGCTCACCTTATATTTAGTGGTGACAAGCTTGGAGCTTTTCTATTAAGATCAGGAACAAAGCAAAAATGTTCCCTCTGATTAATGCTTTTCAACATTGTACTGGAAATACTAGCTTATGCAACAAGACAAGAAAAGGAAACAAAAAGTATACGGTTTGGGAAGGAAGAACTAAAACTTCCTTTGCAGATGACATGCTCATCTATGTAGAAAATCCAAAAGAATCAACAAAAAATCTGGAACTAATAAGTGATTATAGTGAGGTTGCAGGCTACAGGGTTAATTTTAAAAGGTCAGGCACTTTCCTATATGCCTGCAGTGAACAAGTGAAATTTGAAGTTGAAAACGATACTATTTACGTTAGCACCTTCCCAAATGAAATACTTGGGTATAAATCTTACAAAATACATACAGGGTATATAGGAGGAAAACTACAAAACTCTAATGAAAGAGATCAAAAGAGAACTAAAAGAATGAAGTGATAGTCCATGTTCATGGATGGGAAGACTCCGTATTATCAACATGTCCGCTTTTCCCAACTTGATCTATAGTTTCAATGCGATGCCAATCAAAATCCCAGGGCCTATTTTGTGGATCATGACAAACTAATTCCAAAGTTTATATGGAGAGACAAAAGACCCAGAATAGCCAATACCATACTGAAGGAGAACAAAGTTGGAGGACTGACACTGTCTGACGTTATGATTTACTTTAAGGGTATGATAATCAAGACAGTTTGGTATTAATGAAAGAACAGTCAAATAGACCACTGGAACAGAATAGAGAGGCCAGAAATGGATTCCCATAAATACAGTAAAACCTTGGTTTGTGAGCATAATTCATTCCAGAAACATGCTTGTAATCCAAAGCACTTGTATATCAAAGCAGATTTCAAGAACCATTGGTTTAGTGGTGATCATGTGATCTTTGGTGTCACATACTACTCGTACTGTAAGACATCGCTTGTTTATCAAGTTGAAATTTATTAGCAACATTTGCTCGTCTTGTGGAACGTTTGCAGAACAAGTTACTCACAATCCAAGATCTTACTGTATAGTCAACTGATCTTTGACAAAGGAACAAGAGCAATACAGTGGAGCAATGATGGTACTCAATAAATGTGCTGGAACAACTGGACGTCCATGTGCCAAAAAAAATGAATATAGACTCAGACTTCACATCTTTCACAGAATTAACTCAAAATGGATCATAGACCTATTTGTCAAATGCAAAATTAAAGAAACTCTTAAAGGTAATATAAGAAAAAACCTAGATGACCTTAAGTGTGGCAGTGACTTTTTAGACACAACACCAAAGGCACGATCCATGAAAGAACTGATAAGCTGGACTTCATTGAAATAGAAGACTTTTTGGGTCTCCTGGGTGGCTTATTCGGTCAAGCATCTACCTCTTGGTTTAGCCTCAGATCACGATCTCCTGGTTCGTGAGTTCGAGCCCCACATCGGGCTCTGTGCTGACAGCACGGGTCCTGCTTGGGACTGTCACTCCTTGTCTGGTTCTAAATTGTCCTTGCTCTAAATTGTCCTTGTTCTAAATTGCATTTCTCTGATGACAAATAATGTGGACCACCTTTTCATATGCTTGTTTGTCACCTGTATACTTTCTTTGTTGATGTGTCAGTTAAGGTCTTTGACTCATTTTTAATTGGGTTATGTGTTTTCTAACTGTTGAGTTGGAAGGGTTCTTTGCATATTTTAGAGAACAGACCTTTAGCAGCTATGTCTTTTGCAAATGTTTTCTCCCATCCTGACTTGACTTCAAGTCTTGTGGCTTGACTTCACTCTTGTAACTTTGGCTTGACTTCACTCTCATACCTTTGTATTTTGCCAAGAAGCTTTCTATTTTCTATTTATTTATTTTGCAAGAGAGAGAGAACGGGCAAGGGAGGGGCAGACCCATGACTTCTGCCTTACCACATGCTGGCAATATAGCCTTTAACAAATTAATACCAGATTTTTTATATATAATAGTAATAATTTCTGTCCAGGTTGCTGTGAAGATGAGGTGAGGGCAACTTGTTTACTCTAGCGCCTAGGACATGATAAGCACTCACCCAAGAGTAACTGTGTCCAATAATAGAGTGTGCTAGGAGTATACTGTATCAGGTATACTCAAGCAGTGGACACAGATACAAGTATGCCGTATCGAATAGTAGTTGTACTACGTGCATTTCAGGAATGATTCTACGCCAACTATTTGTAATACTGTAACATTAGAAAGTGTGTAGGGCTCAAGGTCCAGTCGTTACCAGGATTAGAGGTTATTTTCCAGAAGAAGCTATACAACGCATCATGTTTGTTTGAAATTGTCTTTGAACTTCTTGATTGTGATAAAACATACATAACATCCACTTGCCCGTTTCGAGCATATTTTACACGTGAAATTCAGTGGCGTTACCACACGCGCGGTGCTGTGTGCAGTCACCATTACCCACTCTGCAGCAGTGTGTCACCCCCCGAAACTCCCGCGTTTATTTGTGTACAACCTCTAAAGATTGCGTGTCCCCTTCAGCATCTGCTCAGGCTCTTCCTTAGCGGCTTCACAGGGTGCTAACGATGTTTGTTTACAGTGTCAACTGCCTTTATTCGTTATGGAGTAGTTGAGGTTCTGGCAGGTGAGTGAGACAACCACTCTGAGAAACCCTGGATGCCTCCAGAACAGCGGGCTGTGTGTGGGTAAGAGAGATGGATACGTTAGTTGAGAACACCTGCCTGGACAGAGCCTACGAGCAAATACATTGTCTAAGAAAGGTATTTATCCGAGAAATAGTCTGGCTGTTTCTCAGTAGGGACAGGTGCCCGTACCAGAATGGGCATGTTCCAGCAGGGACGCGTACCTGTACCAGGATGTGCATATTCTCAGTACATATGCTCTGTACCAGGATGTGTATACTCCAGTAGGGACGGGTACCCGTACTAGGATGTGTATACTCCAGTAGGGACAGGTACCCGTAGTAGGATGTGTATACTCCAGTAGGGACGGGTACCTGTACCTGGATGTGTATATTCCAGTGAAGAAGTCAGACCTGCAGCAGTGGTTTTGAAGGAGAGTCCCGATTTCTAATTCTCAACCGTGAGTACACAGTAGACTCACTTGCACAGCTTTTAAAGGATTCATATTCTTGGTATAAAATTGTTCAATCAATGTATTGTACACCTGAAACTAATATAACATTGTATGTTAATTATACTTTAATTACAGAAAGATTCTTGGGCCCTGCCGCAGATCTTTTAACTCAATCTCTGGGGATGGGGCCCAAGAATTTGTATTTTTAATTTTCTTTTTTTTACATTTATTTATTTTTTTGAGAGACATAGAGCACAAGTTGGGGAGGGTCAGAGAGAGAGGGAGACACAGAATCTGAAGCAGGCTCCAGGCTCGGAGCTATCAGCACAGAGCCCAACACGGGGCTCAAACTCACAAACTGTGAGATCATGACCTGAGCCGAAGTCAGATGCTTAACCGACTGAGCCACCCAGGCGCCCCCAAGAATTTGTATTTTTAAAAAAAAATTTTTTAATGTTTATTTATTTTTGAGACAGAGAGAGACAGAGCATGAACGGGGGAGGGTCAGAGAGAGAGGGAGACACGGAATCCGAAGCAGGCTCCAGGCTCCGAGCCATCAGCACAGAGCCTGACGCGGGGCTCCAACTCACGGACCGTGAGATCATGACCTGAGTCGAAGTCGGATGCTTAACCGACAGAGCCACCCAGGTGCCCCCAAGAATTTGTATTTTTAACAAGCTCCCAAATGATCAATATGTAACCACCCTGGTGTTAATTTACACAGTCTTTTGGGGGAACTCCTGCATTACAATGCATCGTGTATTTTACATTACCTTATTTTAACATGCAAGTATTCATTACACCAAAGTTATTGTTTATCATTTAAAGTTTAGGTCTATATTATCCTGAATTGAAAGGAATATTCTTTCGGTTATATATTGTCACTGTCACTCTAATATCTATTAATTAGATTTTGAATCGTATCAAAGTGGAGAGCAATTTGAGAAAAGTATATGCACCAGTATTTGAAGTGACTCTACGCTTGAGGTCTCCTGAAGAGAGTGACTCTTCAGAAACTTCCACAGAGAACTTTCATGAGTCTGACAATGGCTCTGAGGAACCTGGGGTGTGTGAACAAGAGGAGGCACCAAAACATGAAGTCAGTTGTGTCATAAAACAGTCGAGTGAAGAAATGCCAATAATGAAGAAACCAAAAAAAGTTTGTTACAACCGTGAAGAAATACCTTCAGGTAAGATGAGTGAGACTATTAAGAAGGAAAGGAGATAGCTAACAGCCGGAAAAGAGCAAATGACAGAAAATTTTAGTAGTTTATCTATTATCGCTGACCGGCGATAATAAATATTAAGAAATAATATCACTTCTCAGCAGTATAAATGTTAAGAAAGCTCTAAGCACAAGCTCAGATCATCTGTGGCGCATGTAAGCGATAACACCGTTACTCATTCTGGTCTCCTACGCACACCATTCTCAGTCCTGGGGCCTGATGACCCCCTTCCTGGCAGTGAACACCCCTGCGTGCTTGTCAGAAACCCAGGCCCTCAGACCGCAGCTCGGCCCTCATTATCACAGTCCGGGGTGCGGTGGAGTGCTAGAGTGCTACCTCTTAGGTGACCTTCCCGCGTATTCTCGGATGTCTGGAAAGCACTGCCACGTAGCAAGTGGCCACCTAGCTGGTTTAAATACCAATCAGTGTTTCATTCTCTCTTTTTTTCAATGGACTCTTGTAGACATAGAAATCATGACCGAGTTCGAGAATAAATACATGTATGATGAGTAAGTAGCAGACCTTTTTGATATTACAAGTAATTGTAGTCTCTGGTGGTTACTGCATTTTTCTGAAATATGCTTTTATTTTTTTTTTCAGGTTTTCAGAATTTGCTACAAATCTCTTCATAGTTCCCAACAGATTAGATTTTTCAAGAAAAATTCAAAATATGGTGACTGACATTGAAAAACGTATAAGTGAGTGTTTTTAAAGCGTAGCTAGATACACTGTCTCCTTTGGGAATATTCTCTCAGGCTCAGGCACCTGATGTTCACACCCAGTGGTGGAGCGCACACCACCGTCCATTGGGATCGGGAATGTGCAGTCTTTGGGATCAGCCGATGTGAATTTGGGATTATCTGAGGATGTGTGACTTCTACACGTGACTGTAGAGTGCATAAAAGACGGGAATTAGGAAAACAGTGTAAGGTTTGGGTTTTTTATATACCACAGAATTTTATAAGACTTAACTAAGTTATATCTTACTAGCATAACAGATACTGTTTCCATCTGAAACGGATTTCGATCAGTCCTTTTCTAGTTCTGTGTATCCAGTCTGACGCTACACAGCTATTACTAGCCTGGCCCCCGAACGTGTCCCTTCCTCTCGGTCTGAGTCTTAAAACATCTTAAAACAGCAGGACCCGTGGCAACTCTTGGAAGGTGTATGTTTCCTCTTGTTATTAGTCAGTTTGGGGAGGGGTATTTTGAGGTTGTCAAATATCTTTTTGTTTCCTCTGAAAATTTTACCCCCTAATTTTAGCCTTTATTAGCGGATCTTATCACCTTAGCAGATCCATTTCTTTATTCAGTTATTTATGTAAATGTGGACTCACTGATCTACATTCACATTTGTATATGTTTGCATACATACGTGCATTTGTGTGCATGTAAACTTACTGGAGAAAAAAATAAAAAATTTAAACCACCCCATCATTTCAGCTGCCTGCATATAATATGTGTTTTCACATAGTTTTTGCATTTTTACCTTCGTAAGCATACAAGAGTGAAAGTTACATTTAAAATGGTTTGTTATCAGGGTGCTTGGGTGGCTCAGTCAGCTAAGCATCTGACTCTTGATCTCAGCTCAGGTCATGATCTTGCAGTTTTGTGAGTTCAAGCCCCGCACAGGGCCGTGCGCTGACGGCTCAGAGCCTGCTTGGGATTCTCTCTCTCTCTCTCTCTCTCTCTCTCTCTCTGCCCCTCCCCTGCTCGTACTCTGTCTCTCTTTCTCAAAAATCAGTATTGAAAAAAAACTTTAACAAAACATTTTATTATCACTTAGCGTTATATTGGAGGCATTTTCCTCATTGCTGCAGTCGCTCTCATAATCGTCACTTAGATGGCTAGATAATACTCCCTTACGCTAACGTGCCATAATATGTTTAACCATGCATGCAAAATTAAACGTTCTCATTCCTATACCCAGTCATGAAGTTAACGTCTGGCACACGGCTTGTGGCTTCCATGGGGTCCTTCTCAGACTAAGTCCACAGGAGCGGCACTGATGGGGCAGAAGTCTTTCTCGTACTGCTTGGTAGTTCTTCTGGGTTAAGAAAATTAACCCTTAATCTTTAATATGAGTTTTAAGAAAAATAGGTCATTTGCCTTGATTTATGGTGATATTTTTTCCTAAGCAGAACATTATTTTTAAAGTATAACATTTGTAGAGCCTTTGGAAAAAGGCTTCAGGGCACTGTATCATAGAGACGCTTGCCCATATTATGATCACATATTATAAACAGCATTCTCCTACTTGTCTTCTAATTATGATTTCATTTTTATGTTTAAGCTTTCGATTGCTCTAAAATGTATTTGCATACACTGACTTATAACTTTTTCCCAAAGCACTCACTAATGATGTGTCTGTCCCAGTATCATTCGTTGAATAATCCATTCCTCACCCTCACTGACTTGAAACGCCACTGTGATCATTTATTGTATTTTAGTATTTTATTTTATTTCATTTTTGGACTGTGTCTGTAACTCGTGTGCCAGTACTGTGCTGTTTTAATTATGTCACATTTTGCCCCCAGGGATTTCCTAGGTTCAGGGATATTTGTGTTAGTCTGGGGAGTATAAAGAGAGTATTACTGTTACTTAATTTGTTGCTCAGGTTGGCCTTATTTTCGGAGAACCGCTCTTTCCGAATGGGCCCTGTGCCCTTTTGTGGAGAGCACTGTAGCTTCTTCGGGCACAGGAGGCTCACACCCATCTTGTGTTTCCTCGGGGACAGCCGCGGGACGGGCTCATTGTGGGAGTGGGGCCGCTTAGAGGCCCATCGGTGAAAAGACCTAGAAAGTAACATGGAAAGTAACAGTGTAGTTACTGACTTGTTATACAGGTAAAATAATGTCAGAATGGCTGCTCCGCACCTGTTTGAGACGCAAATGTATCAACCAGAGTGTTTGCGGGCGGTTTTTTTTCCCCTCTGTCCTTAGAGTTTTCAGTCAAAACACTGCTCTCCAGAGTCTCCTTTGTTACCCCTCCTCTTGAGTCACTAGTAACACAGCAGGCTACTTTGTCACCATCCGTATTCGTGTTGGGTTCTCCCAGCATCCTGCTTGGCGTTTTAAGACCTACTTCGTCACTCTGTGCGCCATGCAGTTTGTGGGTTTTGACAATTACATATCCGCCATCCAGGTTCCATACAAAACCACTCCATCACGCCCAGGTTCCCTGGTGCTGCCCCTTCGTGGTTGGACCCTCCACACCTCTTACCCCCGGCAACCTCGGATCTGTTTCCTGTCTTTATAGTTCTGCCTTTTCCAGAAGGTCATACAAGTGGATGCGTAGGTAGCCTTTTGGGTCCGGCTTTTTTCGCTTAGAAAGGTGCATTTCAGATTCGTCCATCTTGCTGTGGGGGACAGCAGCCTTACTCCTCTTCATTGCTGAGTCATAGTCTACTGTCTGGATATACCAAAGTTTCTTTCTGCAGTCACATCTGGGTCATTGCCAGTTTGGGGCAACTATGAATAAAATTGCCGTAAACATTCACATACAGGTTTTTGGACAACGTAAGATTCCTTTTTTCTTGAGCTGATAACCAGGGGTGGGCTTGCTGGGCCATATGGTAGGTGTATGTTTAATTGTATGAGAATTATAACGTGGTTCTATCATTTTGCATTCCCGCCAACAGTGTATAAAGCTCCAGTCACTCTGTATCCTTGTCACCTCTTGGTATTGTCAGATTAAAAAAAAAAAAAAAAAAAGAGCCATTCTGGTAGGTTGTAGTGGGTCTCATTGTGGTTGTATTTTGTTTCCCCGTTCATCTCTTCATGAGCTTATATGCATATGCTTGGATACATTTTTTGTGGTCGGATCTTTACGTCTTTTGCTTATTTTCATTAGGATGTTTGTCTCTCTATTGTTGGGTTGTGAGAAGTCTTTATATGTATCGTTGATACAAGTCGTTTATGAGATACAAGATTTGCACACATTTTCTCCCAGTCTGTGCCTCATCTTTTCATTCTTTGTCACAGAGTGAACCTTCTGAACTCTGATAAAGTACGGCTCACCACTTTTTTTCTATTATGGGTTATGTTTTGTTGCCTGCAAACTCTTTGTCTAACTCACAGCCATACAGATTTTTCCTGTATTTCCTCTTGGAATATTAATAAAGTTGTGCTTTATATTTAGGTATACGGCTTATCTTGAGTTCATTTTTGCATAGTGTGTGAAGTGTAGGTTAAAGTTTTGTGTTTGTTGGTTGGTTGGTTTTTGCCCATGGACACCCGGTTTTTCAGCTTGTCTGTGAAAGCACTGGCGGTGAAGCTTTGTCTCCCGTTCATCCCCTCACTGTGCTGGTCTAATGCTGTCCACGTGGCATCACATAGCGTGGGCATTGCAACTACTTCCTAATGACTTTCCTTAGCTTCTGTTTAATTGTGCCTCGCCCCAACACCACCCAGTACCTGCGAGTGGTTCTGTTGTTTCCAAAATATTAAATCCAGACTTTTGCACTGTCTTACATTCCGTTTATCGGTATAGAATACTGTTTGGCCCTCATAATAAATTAGCTTCAGTCCAGTGGTTTCAGATGTCATGGATAGTTTTAAGGTGTTGTTTTCAGTGGGACACGAGAAAACATCAACTTTCGAATTATGTATTTCAGCCAAGATTGTTCCTCTTTGCCAAGATCCCCGCCTGTCTGTCTTTACCGAATCGGTTTTAATTGTGAATTTACCTAACAAGACTGAAAGTGGCATTGCCTGTAAGAAGACAACCAGATGGCCAGATCGTCAGGTTCTTTTTGAAATGGATCCTACCTACCAAAACAAAGTGAGTGTAAGAACGATTTGTCTTAGGGAACACTGGGCTGATTCTTAGATTAAAGGGATTTATTGAAAAATTTGAGTATCCTAACTTAGGACAATTGAAATGCCATTTCCATCTTCTCTCCCGTCTGTCCCACTCATGTGCTTTCAGCTCGGTTCTTCTCCTTTGTTCTTTTCCAACTTCCCCTCCGAAAATGAGCTTTCTGTTTTATGGTTCCAGCATGATATTGACTTCCAGTCGTTGACCTGCATTGGCCCCTACATTCCCATTGCCACCTGGCTGGGTATTTTTGTTCAGATTTACAGGAGAATCTAATTGTCTTCACTTGGGTCAGATGACTCCTCGTCCAATAGCTGTGTCTTGGGGGAGTTCACACGGTACATAGAGGTGCCCTGGTGCAGGGCTGTGCACAGTGTCTATTCTGAAGTGGGATGTCAAGCGAGGGAATGAGGGATTGGTGTTTCTAGGCCACGGCTCAAGACAACATGCTGACGATAAAGATGAATGGCTTGGTAGGCCTTTTCAGAAACACCACATATTTAAAAGGCTGTCTTAATTTCTTAAAGTCTTATGTTTCCAACATAGTTCTTTAGTGTAGGTTCCCAACAAAATGAACTCCACAAAAAACTATGGTTTTAAATAGTTTAATAGAACTACTAGCCCCTTAGAGCATAAGTTTTTTACTCTTAAAATTCTGACTTTTTGACATTTTTATTTACAGATTGCCAGTCTCCTGACCGTTATTGGTAACTCAATGGGCCTGGTTAGTGCTTACAGCTGCCAGTTTAGAAAATACTGTACCATCGTACAGAGTGCCAAAGTCATGAGTATGAAAATGTCCTCTATGGAAGAATTAACTCCAACACAGTTTAAAACTATACTAGCTAAATTCAGAAAGTATCTGAAACACATTGTCAACATGGTCATTGAGAAACGCATTGGTATCTTCAAAGTTACAAGTCTCGATTATCAGTCAGAATGCTTACCATATGTTGAGAATATCATACGTCTGAGTCACGACCTCCTGCGATCTGTAATTGAAAACAAGAGCACAAATCTATTAGAAGTAAGTGTTTTTGGAAATGCCTCTTGCGTGAGAGTCTTTACGATCATCGGGTTATAATTTTAAAAGACGCACTTCGGAAACATACTTGATGAGTGTTATCCTCAGAAATGTGATACGTATTACATTTGTTTGGGTCTTTGATCAGATGTCATTCCCTCAAAGAAACCTCCTCCACCATCTCCAAAATTGCACCCCACGTTTTCCCTTTTTTCCCTGCTGGGAATCGTTGCAAGATTATAAATGTGAAAACGACATGATACCACTTTCATTTCTGCAGGGACCACTCTGGCTGCAGCATAAAGAATGGATTCAGGTGGGATGAGACGGGAGGAGAGTGGTTTCTGGACCCTAGGGGAGAGGTGACGAGCGCTCGGACAAGGGCAGTAGCCGTGTGGAGTCTGGGGAGCAGAGGGAGTTGAGATCTGTTTCAGAGAGACAATCGACAGGTTCAGCGATTGGCAGAACGTGGGAATAGGAGAAAGTCAGGAATTAATGACACTTGCAGCGTGTTGGTTAGGCAGCGGGGCGGGCCGTGGGGCGCAGGAGAGGGAGCACCGTGCTTGCCTCACGGTGCCGTCCTCAGGGAGAGATGTGCACGTGTGCACGTCCGGCCAGCAGGAGGGAGTCGGTACGGGAGCGCACATTTAGCCACCGGCACGCAAGTGGTCCTAGAGGTCGTCAGAGTGAATGGGAATGCCCCGGTCATGTGTGTGGTGACGATGGAAAAGAGCCCCCAGAACGTCAATATTTAGGAGGTTGTTAGAGGAAGGGGAGCCTGCAGGGTGACCGGAGAGCTGGGGAAGCGAGGGAGTGTCCGCAGGAGGAGGGAGCGTTTAGTAGTTGTTAAATCCGTGAAGGGTGAAGAGGATCGCACGTGTCCGTTAGACCAGAGGCACTGTGTGCTGTGTACGCTGGGGTTCCCGTCATCTTTACAACCACAGCAACCCTGAGACACATGGGAAGTCACTTCTGGCTCACTCGGGACCGAATTCCCCCAACAAGGATCCGAAAGCCCAGAAAAGGCCATTAAACGGCGGGTTTCTCTGTCTCGTGCGAAAACAAGCCTGGGTGCCGGTCGCCCAGGCCGCTCCGATGGCCGCACGTGGCCAGGAGCCCAGCGTCTTGGCTCTTTCCGCTCGGCTCCCGTGGTGGGGACTGCTCCACGCGCGCCGCGCCCTCACTTAGGCAGAAATTCGGGGAAGCGGCAGCGCTGCATGTGACTGCACGTCCCCGTGCCGCCTCCGCCCCCGGCTGCAGAGGGACCTGGCCCAGTGGGCGCGTCTCAGGCTCCTCTTCCGTGGCGGCGGAGGGAGGCAGGCCAGAGAGGGGTGGCTTGAGCGTCAGGTCTGCCAGTTCACGGCGTCCGCGCACTCGACGCCTTGGCTGTCCGCACCCTTCTTCCCGTGTATCGAGATTCAGGGGGCACGGTAAATATTCCCACTCTTACCCGGCTGGGTACTGAGCCAACTGAGAAGTAAGACAAGGTAAGGCAAAGGGAGATGAAAATAGTTCCTTTGTTGTTAACTGATAAGGTGGACCTTGGGGAAGATGGCTTCTATTTATTTAAAATTAGCCCTCCCCAAACTGAAGGTCAGAATGAGGGAGAGACTCAGCCCTCTCGGCACCGGCTGCCCTAGAAACTTTGGCCAGCCCCTGGCCTTGTCCAGCAGTGAGCAGAGGGGAGCACACGGCCTTTGTGGGGCAGGCTGGCTGGCTGAGAAGAGGTACCTGTGCTGAGCCTGGCGCTCCCTGCCCCCACACTCCGCGTCGCGGGAGTCACTCGGCTTCCCCGGGACGTGGGTGCGAAGCGGTGGGACACCAGGGGGCTAGGCGAGCGGGGCTCCCTACTCGTGGACACCTGAGAGGTAGGGGTGAGTGTGGGCCCCGCGCCACATCCGGCCCTCCTTATCAAGTGCGACCTGGCCGCTTAGTGTTCTGGTGATCCGTAAATAAAGACCAGGCTGCAGCCCCCCTGGCCCGGGGTAAGATGGTGAAGGGACAGGGTAACTGTAATTAAAACTTCCCTGCTATAAAAAAAGAAAATGGAGAAGTAGCTATCTTAAGTGGTCTGCAGCTAATACCGAATCTTGGTGGACAGAAGGGACAAGAATTTGCTTCTCGGTAGACTAATTTCTGTGCTGAGTCAGTCTGGCAGCCTTCCTCTCAGATCTCGGGGGAAATCTCCGTCTCTTGTCCCCTGCGGCCCCGCTTGTGCCCGTAGGATGACTCTCCGGGTGTATCATTCTGCGTGACCCACCCCATCCGAGCCGGGCATTGGTGAGGTTGTGCTTGCTGGGCACTGAACAAGTATGGCAAGGGCATGAGTTTGAACACCTGGGTGGGCCTTAGTAAGCATCACTGATGACTATTAGGCTTGGACTTTCTTCCTTAAATACTTTTTCCCTATCTGCTTCTGGTTAATTGCATACAAGTCCAGGTGTGATTTTTAAGCCTGAGACCTTTTTATATTTAGCTGCTGTCTGTGCTGCACACTTCCCCATCCCCCCTAAATGTACGGTTCTGTGTGTGGTGCTGTTTGGAACGTGGACTTGGGGGAAAGTTACACCCTTACTAGTCCGCCGGCGAGCTTTCTGCCCGTCCTGTCGTCCCACCTTCGGTGAGGGTGCTCGGTTGAGGCAGGGCTCTAGTCACCTCTCCTGCTAAGGCCACCCCTGAAGCCGCCTCTTTCATCGAGAGCTCAGAAGCGGTTAGCTGTCTCAACTTCTACGGCCTTTGTCTTCAAGGATCCTCAAGTCGACCCTGTGCAGGAGGCAGAGGAAGATTTTCTTACCAGAGCTGCGGTTCCCTCAGTCTCTGCCCAGCTTCGTGTGGCGTGAGGTCACCTCCCGGGGTTTCACTGAAAGTAACAGAAGAGACAGCACGCGATACCAAGTTTTCCTACTATTCGCCCGAAGCTGTGGCTTTGGTCAGCACACGGGATCAGCCCCAAGCAAGAGCAGGCACCATCGTGACCACCATTTTGCCACCGCCTGTAACAAACGCGGCTTCCCAAAAGAAGACGGTCGCCAGATTCAAGTGTTCCCAGCGTCGCCGTCCTCAGGGAAGTCCGATCCACAGGGAGGTCCCACCGCACTCCCGTTTCAACGGCTACAATTGAAGAGGCCGACAATAGCACGTTCTGAGGAGGACGTGGAGGGACCAGAGCTTCCAGCCGTTGTTGGTGAGAACGAAGCAGGTGCAGCCCCTCGGAAAACTGGCCCTTTCTTATAAGGGGACGTGTTTACCGAACAGGAATAAAACCAGGTCCACACACAGACTTTGACTCAAATACTCGCAGAAGCCTCGCCCACAAGTACCACACCACAGCCTGTAGTGAATCCAGATTCCCCGCAAGACGTGAGCAGAGAAAAGGCGGCACGTTCGTGCGTGGGCGTAGCGTTCACCGGGGAAAAGGAGCTTAACTCCCCCTATGTGCGATTTGGATGAATCTCAAAAATACGTTGACCGAAAGAAGCCAGACACAAAGGAGTGCCTGCTGGACGACTCCGTGTGTATGTCACGTGACAAGTCCGAGATTACCCGTGGTCACAGCAACCAGAGGTGGCTGTGTGAGGCCAGGGGCAGGAGAAGATTGGGATGGGGCCCGAGGGGTCTCAGGGCAGTGAAAGCTTTCTATGTTTTGATTATGGAGGTAACTACACAGGTGCATAACTGTGTTAAAACTCACCCTAACGTTCAGTTAGCATCTTTTATATGTAAATTTTGCTTCACCTGATTTTTTAAAAAAAAATCTTGGCCTTTCCGTTTCCTATGTGGAAGACCTTAGTTAATATCCTTATTCTCACCCTACCTCAGTTTCTTTATCTGTAAGTTGGGGATAATATTAGCCACTCACCTGGAGAGGTCGTAGGAGTGAAATCAGGTACCGATCGTAAAGCTCTCAAACGCTTCCGGAACACAACCCTAAGACACACGTGAGTCTCCGCAAACCGCATCTCTGCGGCTGGAAGAATCAGGGTTTTTTGTTCCAGAAAACTCTCTGAGTTGTAATTGGTTTAGGAACCTGTGCTGAAAGTTCTCTCTGTTCATCCTCTCTCTGGCTCCTGCATGCTCCCTGGTGTGTTTTTATTATTTATTTCCTGAGGCTTCGGGTAGCTTCCCTTGATGTGGTTAAAGCAGTTCCCCTATCTGGATGAGAGTTGCTAATCTGACACGAGTAATTTTTATCAGAAATGAATTTTATTAAATGCTTATTCTGCGTCTATTGACATAATCATGCAGGGTTTTTTCTTTAAGCCTTTAACGTGGTTGTTACATTAATTGACTTTCTTAGGTCGCTCTTGCCTCCAGACTGCCTTAGCGGCCAGCATGCACGTGCACATACACGAACTTTATATTTTTTTTAATTTTTTTAATGTTTATTTACTTTTGAAGGAGAGGGAGACCGAGCATGAGTGGGGCAGGGGCAGAGAGAGAGGGAGACAGAGAATCTGAAGCAGGCTCCAGGCTGCAGCCCAACGTGGGGCTTGAACTCACAAACTGTGAGATCATGACCTGAGCTGAAGTTGGACACTCAACTGACTGAGCCACCCAGGCTCCCCTACAGGCATTGTTTTTAAGACTTTTGCATCTATTCCCATAAGTGAAATTTGTCTGTGACTTTCTTTTACCATCCTTATCGGTCTTTGATATCGGTGTCCTACTAGTGACATAAAGGAAGCTTAGGTATATTCCACCTTTTCCTGCCCCCTCTTGCGCAAAATTGGAATTATCTGTTTTCTTTGTGATACAAATCTACATTTTAAAATGTTTCTTTTCTCTGGCATTTAAATGGGATTTGTGGGTAAAGTCAAGATAGCTGTGTTTACTTGGTCTTTTGAACATTGTCAATCAAATGTGGAAGTTTTATCCTCAGAACTATAGGTGAAGACTCCAAGTTTATCAAGGTAAAGCTACTTGCTCAGGGTCACACAGGAAGTGCTGGAGCTGGGATTCAGACGCAAGCCTCTCCGTAAAGCCTGCTCATGTGAACTGCTGGTGGGTTAACAGTGGTGATCTCTGAGTGATGGCGTAACAGGGACTTTCTCTTTGAAAAGCTTTTTTGTATTGCGTGTTTTGTACGAACATCTATTTGACGATCAAAGAGAATATAGTGCTTGAAAAATTAGACACGTACAGTCAATTAATTCAAGCCTGTGAAGTTGAAAATGGAAATGACATTGCTTCCAAAATCACGCATGAGTATTCATTAAGAGCCTGGAAATCGGAGACAAAAATAAAAATCGTAATGTGAGTATAGAAATGCAATTATTTTGAAGATTTTCATGGAATGATATAAATACACTTAGGAGAAGTATTGATGTTATGCATATAATTATAATGAATACTTACAATGGATAAAAATAGGATTTGGAATCATGTCTGGGTGAATCATAGCCCTGTAGCTCACTACATCTTTGCCTGCAGTGAGGTCAAAACTGAATCCCTCTGAGACTCATTTCCTCCTGCATAAACTGGAGAAGATAACACCGAATGAACCAACACGCGATCAGAGCAAAGCGGGATCACGTATACATAGAGCTGGAATGTACACGCTCCAAACATGGCGGCAATTCCGCATCATCCACATGGTAGCCACACCCTTCCCATCGTTGTTGCGTTCATTTCTTAGGGACAAAATTATTCACGATATTACTTCCTTTGTATCTTCGCGTTCATTTTATATGCAGGTACCTTCACGTTCCCTCTATTAACAATAGAGAGGATTTGAGCGTGTTCATGCTCCAGTGTTTAAACACTATCTAGAATAATGTCTGGGCGATGTCTTCATTTTCTTGTGAAATTATAATTCTGTAAGGTAGTGACAGATGCTAAGAGTAATCAGTCTTCTAAAACAGTGAACAATCCTCCTGTAATGACAATTGATGTGTTAATGATCCAGGTTGTGGAGACCTCACTGAGGAAGATGGAGTGCGATCCCACTGAAATTGAAGAATTTGTGGAACATTTTGCTTTTTTGGAGGGGATTTCCTCAAAGTTGTCTGTGTTAGAGAAAGAACACTCCATCGTTGCTCAGCTGCATTCTGTTGTAAGGTATTACCAGGTCCAGATTTCAGGAGAGCAAATTGCCATCTATAAAATTCTTCTTGTCAAGTTTGGGCAACTAAAAACCTCCATGAAGTTAAGGGAGATGAATAAAGACGCCGCTGTTGCTAAATTCAGAGACAATCTGGAAGCTCACATCACGGGTCTGCGAGTTGACGTCAGCAACTTGAAGACCAAGGTCAGTGTGTGTTTTTCATCAAAAATCAGCTGGTTCTTAGTTTCCCGTAGGCCTAATAAGCATAGCGGCACTTGCTGCCTACAGAATCTTAGGTAAATAGTTTAATCCAAGTATTCCTCACCTAGACTCCGCAGACAGCACGTTGGTGACTTGTGAACCTCAATGGGAGGAAAAATTGCATGTCTGTTTTCACGAACCTGTAACTGACATTTAGCATCGTCTTCGGTGATGAACGCATGCAGACCACGAACAACAGCACAGTGGTGACTTTTTCCGTAGGATTCATCGTTCTGCCACAGGAGGCCCCTGGCCCAAAGAGCTAGACCCGTGAAGTCTCTCTGGGCCTTATTCCAGGCCGGCGGTAACGAGTGCTACCACTTGAGTCACTTCAGAGGAGCAAAGTGTACGATAAACACCCTCCCCGAGTGTCAGAGATGCTGTGTGCCGAGTGCTTTACGCCTGTACCTGCCGGCAAATAACAGTGAGATTTAAGGAGGTCTAGTAGCTTGCTGAAGGTCACACAGCAAGTCAGAGCCAGGCTCCCGAGACCGTGCTTGTGTGCACCTCTCTGCCCTCAGCACCACCCCAAGTTGTGAGTCCCACGGACTGTGCCTCGGGCACAGTGTCATTCAGTGAGATTATGCCTGTTCAGTTTCTCCACCGACACGGGCGATCTGTACTGTTTCACACAGACACAGGAAGGTGAAACACGTTCCTCATGAAGGTGCTTGGTGCACACATCCCACCTGCGGTCTTTCAGGTATGACTGAGGGGCTCTTGGGGGCTCAGGTGGGCGACCGACTTTAACTTCGGCTCAGGTCCTGATCTCCGGGCTCGTGAGTTGGAGCCCCGCATCGGGCTCTGGGCTGACAGTGTGGAGCCTGCTTGCGATTCTCTCTCTCCTTCTCTGTCCCTTCCCCTGTGCACTTATTTTAAATAAACAGTACTCGAAAGTTACAGGCCCTTACACAAGTGTCCGGTTTACACAATTCACATTTGTTAAAGTGTGCAAGGTGGGACACCCGACTGAGACCGGGGCCTGTGTTGCAGGTCGTCTGCACCAGTGAGCAGAGCTGAGCTCAGCAGGTACCGACCTGTCTCCACCAGACACCCGGGGTGGGGCCTCCTTACCGCCTTCTGACTTGACCTGTAACGTTTCACACGATTTATGTGCCCGAGGGCTGAGGTCCTTCTGTGAAGATCTCAGTTGGAAAAGGTAGCAGACGGGGCTGCAGAAACCGACCGCCTGTGGGCCAGGAAGACCCTTTCTCCAGCTGCCTCTCCCGGAGGTTCCTCATCGACAAACACAGACGAATGTTCACAAATGGAAAAGTATGGGAGACGCCTAAGGAAAACTTTACTATATACGCATGACGCGGGCATCCCTCTTAGTACATATTAAGCTCTATCCATTATCACCAATACCGTTTAGTAGTTTTATACAGCGTATTACGTTATGATTGTTCTCAACGTTTACTGGGTGACCACACTGCATATGACACAACGTCACACACAATTCCATTCTACATTTTCTGTACAAGGTTCCATGAGGTGTTCAGAAATAAGTGGATGAAACTGTCCATCTTGAGAAGCTGATAATTTAAGAAGTAATAAATCAGGGAAGACCTTTACTTCTATCTTTGTTTGGAGGTCAGTGCTGCAAATGCCCACCATTTCATGTGCGGTAGTCAAACCCAAATACAAGGCAGCGTGTGACAAGCGCCCTGAAAATAGTACAAAGTTACAGAGTTACGGGGTGCCTGGCCATCTCAGTTGGGTCGTGAGTTCAGGCCCCGCATTGGGTGTAGAGATTACTTAAAAAAAATAAAATCTTTTTAAATTTTGTGTAATGTGTATTTTTGAGAGAGAGCGGAGAGGGACAGAGAGAGGGGGGGGACACAGAATGCGAAGCAGGCTCTAAGCTCTGAGCTGTCAGCGCAGAGCCCAATGAGGGGCTCAAACTCACGAACTGTGAGATCATGACCTGAGCCGAAGTTGGATCCCCAACTGACTGAGCCACCCGGGTGCCCCTAAAAAAATAACATCTTAAAACAAAAAATTGTACAAATTTAAATAGACTCAGAAAAAGGAAATGACTTCAGGAGCCAGCCATACCCTGAAACTGCCACTTACCATTTGATGATGGGACAATTATTGATAACTAGAACTTCCCTGAAAAATTACGAAAAATATTAACTCCTCTCAGGATTGTTGTCCGGATTTAGTAAGTAAGGTAATGTGTTACTTAAAGTTCCACAGTGCCCGAGAGAGGGAAGGAACACGACAAATTATTGCTACGATGGTAATAATGATTAAAAGTCCTTCTGATAGACACAAACAATTATAAATTAAGGACAGTCCTTGCAGATGATGACTGTTTATTAAAACTTAGGTCACATGCTAACCTGCTGTCAGTAAAACACGTTGGGGTCCTGAACGTTACGGTCTCTTAGAATGTCTTCCTGCCGTGTTTCAGATCAGAACTCCTGTTCTGCTGTGTGCCGAGACTGGCGTGGCCAGCGCCGTGGAGATGATGCGGACGCTCACGGAGGAAGCCGCGGGTCTGGCTCACAAAGCTAGAACCTACTCCAGCTTCCAGCACTGCTTTGACGACGCCCAGTCCCACATGCACTCCCTGAACATGGAGGACGTCGCGCAGATCGTCCGTGCGGAGATCGCGGACATCGAGTATGACCTGACCTTGAGGAAGACACTGTGGGCTGCACAGGAGGAATGGAGAACGCTCCTTAGGGAGTGGAGGAACAGACCTCTCCACAGTGTCGACACAGAATCCATGCAGAGAAACGTTTCAAGATGGATGCATGTGATCTCCGTGCTAGAGAAAGGTAACGGCATCTATTTCAAGCTTTCCCACCTAGAATTACGCACACCGACCTTAACCGCTTTGCCTATTCCCAACGCCTGGCCATGAGTGGCTGGAGAGGCAGCACAGGAGCGTAGGGGCCAGAATCGTTTCCTGAAGAAGAGAAAGATTGAAATTTGGTGGGAAAAAAATTTTTTTTGAGTAATAACAATTTTGTGTATTCTTTGGAAGCCATTTCCCTAGGCCAGACCGCAGACGCTTCACCACGATCGCGGCTCTGATGACAGAGGCCCACCCGTACGCGGAGGGTTCACCCAGATGCTCACTGTTTTCGCCCACAGCTTCCCTTGGCCAGTGGGAGAAATAGCTAAAAAGTCCCTTTGAGAGGTTTCCCTTCTGCGAATCCTCAAATTTGAAATCTTGCCGACACTGATGTTCCTGTTCCAGCGATTCTGTGAGACCTGTCCTCTCCGCAAGGCGAGTGTCTCACCCGCCTGGCAAGGGAGCACCTTCGCTCTTGATGCTCCTCCCTTACCCTCAGGACGCTGCAGACTGCAACCTCCTCGCCAGAAAAATACTTGACCTTGCTCGGGTTTGAATTCTACGAGAAATAATAACAATATCACGAAACATTTAGAAAAGAGGAAAGTCGGGGACAGACCATCCGTAGTGTCACTGCTGGGACGTGACGCTCATTTTGCGAATCCTCTCCCGGCGCCTTGTCCCTTCTCTGCCCCAGCGAACGGTGTGTGAAGTAGCAGATAGACACTGCTTCTCTTATCCACAGTTTCCCAGAAAAATCTTGCTCTTTTCCAAAATGTAGCCTTAGAGAAGCCAAAGCTATTCTCTTTTCCTTTAGGCCTCTAGAAACATTTTATCATTCAGCATGGCTTTATAAAAGAAGCCCCATCTGGACAGATTGGATATTCAAGCATATAGGTGTAGTTTTTGGGTTTTCTGAGTCCCCGTCTTTGGCTAGGCCTCTGTCTCCTGTCTTTTTCTTTTAGGAGGTTTGCATCTTCAGCAGCAGAGGTTTTGAGTCCCATCTGGCAAGGTTTGCCAGGGCCAGAGGACAGACTGGCCCTGGTCTGTGGCAGAACTTTGACCTACGTGCCTATGTTGCAGAGTTAAATATGTTCTTTATGAAATGCTAGTGAGGGACCCCCGCCCTTTGATGGTCCTCCTTACTGGGCAGAATGTAAAAGCCCCAAACCTGTAACAGTCTTTTGAATGTGTATATGTGTACTAGTCCGTATATCTAGTCAGTAAAAATCTGGGAAACTTTATGTTAGCTGGCGTCAAATTTGCCAAGAAAACTTGGCTTTGCTGGTCTCGGGTTTTAATCATCAGTTCTGATAACTGTTCCTCTTTGTTTTTTCTTTTAATTTTGTTTTAATGTTTATTCATTCTTGAGAGAGACAGAGCATGACTGGGGGAGGGGCAGAGAGAGAGGGAGACACGGAATCTGAAGCGGGCTCCAGGCTCCGAGCTGTCAGCACTAGAGCCCGACGCGGGGCTCGAACTCGCGAACTGTGAGATCGGGACCAGAGCCGAAGTTGATGCTTAACCGACTGAGCCACCCAGGCCGCCCCTCTTGCTCTTTGTTTTAATCCACAGTTGATTCCTCTGGGAGGGTGATGTTAATAAAACTCACTATTTTAGTACAGCCTAATAACTGCAAAACTAGAATTATGTTAAATAGCAAACTTGTTTTCTGGTTTAAAAAGTATGATTGGTTGTTATTTGCAGGTTTACCTAAAAACGACCTGGTGACCCATCTTAAGCAATCAGTGACAGAATTCAAACAAGGGCTGCCTACTATCATAGCTCTGGGAAACCCCTGTCTGAAGCCAAGGCACTGGGATGCTCTCCAGATTATTGGAAAGTCAGTTTCTCTTGATAAGAACTGCACAGTAGAGAATCTTCTAGCTCTCAAGGTAAACAAAAATTATTTGAAAACAAAAATAGGTTGAAATACCAGAGGGGCCAATTTTTTAAGCAAGTGAGTAAATCTGCAAGGAATAGGAATTAGAAAAGGGAGACGTTGGTTGACCGTCCGTGCAAATGGGTGTGAGGCTGGCAGGGGACAGGTGGTCAGAAACTACGTGTAGCTGCAGGTACGGGGTACGCCGTGCCGTTGCACCGTGATCCCGGTGATTCGAGAGCAGCGGCAGTGGTTTGCCTGTGTGACAAATGAGATTAGCGTTTTATTTTTTAGCGGGGCTACTTCTCACAGAGAGCACACCTTCTAGGAACAGAAACATCAAGCTGCTGTATTCCGTTTCACGTAAAATGAAGAGCATGTTGGGATGGCTCTGCCGGTAACTTGATATGATACTTCAAATACACAATTAGGAGCTATTTGCTTTGCCATCTAGGGTTTGTTCTAAAAATAGAATCCATGATTTATATGGTTACAATTTTTTCTATTTTCATAACTAGTTTGCAGTAAGCTTCATTTTTCTTTCAGGCTTCGTGATTAACAGCGTCTGTTGTCATTTAAAATAGTATTTTATAATTTTCTGCTAAATGATCTGTTGCAATGAGGAAATGGGGGGGGGGGATAGTTTAAGGAATTTAAAAAGAAGAATTTTAAAAGACACCTTTAGGTGATCTTTAAAATTAGATTACCGCATCTGTCTTGCCCTGACCTTGGTTTTCCCCCTGAACTCACATATCCGCTTCCCTATTTAGTAGGTGCACTTACGGGTCTCAGAGACCTCCCAGGTAGCGTTCTCCGTCTCCCAGACCCCACTCTTCCTTCCCTTCCCCATCTCAGCACATGGCGCCTCCATTGTTTTCCACTTGCTTAGCCTGAAAGTGATGAACTAACCTTTCAGTCTTCTTTTGCTCTCTCCATCCTCATCCCGTCTAAATCTCTTACCCTGTCCTGGGTCATCATCAGGCCTCCTAACTGATCTGTGTGCCAGCGGTGAATTCAGCAAATCGTCTAGATAATTTGAGAACTTATATGTCAACGTCATCGGCTAGGTGTATCCAAAACAGCATTCCAGAAACATAGCACGACTGCAATGACATTTTCCTTTACAAAGTCTTGGGCTATGGGAGTCATCATCCCTGGGCAAGTCACGTAAAGGGTGACATTTGGCAGTCTAGCAGCAAGCACTAAAAGTGAGGGCAGACGGGCCTCGAGGGGATCAGCTGGTGGGCTGGTGGCTCCAGAACCGGAAAGGGTTCCAGCGTGCTATCCCTGTATTTCTAATGTGAATAGATAGTTTAAAAAGGGATTCTCATGCAGTTTTCGAAGGATCCAAATTAAGACAGTTAATGCAACATCTGAACAAAAGTGAACAAGGTCTTCAGCCTCTGCAACGCTGTCGGCGGGAGTCAGAGGAATCCTCTCTTCCCGAGGTTGATCATTGCAGTGGTCAGAGGGGAGAGCAGGCCATCAGCTGCTCATCTTAACTGAACTCCAAGAGTTCCTGGAAGATTTGGATCATCCCGTTTCTGTTCACCAACTTACGTAGTAGAGCGTGGGTACCTAGATGGACAGGATTGGGCCTAGGGACCCAGCCTTCATTTCCTACAGGATGCGTATCACGTGGTTGACCCAGAGACGGACGGCGGTCATGCTGCAAGACTGCTCAGGACAGCCCGTGACAGGAGCCCACTTGTGGTCCTACCAGGTGGATAAATGATGACGTTATATGACAGCAGTTTCTGTCCAACATGTTATGTAGTCTCTGAAAAACCTGTGACGTGTCACAACGTAAATTCAGAGGAAGAGCTCGATAGTTTCCATAAAACGAACACAGTCACTTCGTGGTTGATCTTTTTCACTTTAGAAACCGTGTGCTTTATCACAGAGGCAGATAATCAACGATAGGCCTAAGACTCATCTGAAGCCTCCTAGATATTACCAAGTTACTTGGGAGATCCGACCATTGGTCAGTCGGGTCCCAGACTCAGACCATAAGGCATTGAAAGGGCTATACGTACACTTTGTTGAGATTTTGCCCTACACGTTCTCAGTGTTTGGAGTGGATTATTAGCAATTTCAGAATGTCAGTGTGACGCACAAGGTTCTTTGTTCAGCACAGAAGCTTGATGGTCCTATGGTTGCCTATCTGCCTTTGGCTGAATAATCTGCATCCAGAGGCACGCGTCCTTCTCAAACTGTCTGTTTAGGCCATAAGCATTCAGCTGATTTCATCACCGTGATGCCCGTCTCTGGTAGGTGATGAACACTGGTCGTGTTTTACCAAAACACAGGTTCGGGCATCACTCTTCAACCCCATGGAGATGACATGTGGGACCAGCGGGAGATCCTTTAAATGATAAGAGCAGTTAGCCCGTGAGTTAATTCTCCGATGTGGAGGTGCAAAGCTCTCCCAGTATCTCTGTGGCAGTGATTGTGAGATCTTGTATCAGGATCTTGTCTGTGGGGACTGGAAAGAAGGCCTACGCGTATGCTCCATCCACCGATGTATGTTCGAGCCGCTTATCCTCATGGAGATAAGGAAGGGAAGGGAAGCCAGGGAAAGCTGGGTCTTTCGGATTACGTTCTCTCAGATCGTCGTATCACGAGAGTTACTGTCAGAAGTAAGAGTGTGTCGCGGAGGGGTCAGGCCGTCGGCGTTAGTGCAGAGAAGGGAGAGCTGAAGGGGGTAGGGCCATCTGCACGGGTACCGAAGGTGGTGTCCACTGACCTTCTCGCGGGCTGCAATTAGAGGAAGTACACGATGACTAGAAACTTCACTGAGAGCTCAGAGTGGGAAATGGGAGATGGTTAGGAAGGGCCTTGTCCTGAGGGTCAGGCCGGGAGGGGCACGCTCACGGAAGTCCCGCATCGTAAGCGCATCAGGAATCCTTCATCCGCCGAATATTAAAGAGTAATGTTTCATTTCAGATGTTTCAGCACCAAAACGAAATAAACGAAATCTCAATCTCCGCCACTAAGGAGGCTATTCTTGAGAAAACGCTGTTTAAGATTATTGATCTGTGGAACACGACCCCGTTACACCTGGTTGTGCATCACTCCGAGACGCACTCCGTCCTGATCATTTCGTCCATAGACGACATACTCACTCAGCTGGAAGAGTCTCAGATCACACTGGCAACAGTTAAAGGGTCTTCCTCTCTCGGGCCCTTTAAGGTAAATATTACGGCAAAGGGAAAATACTGTCATTGTTTATAGTTTTATTTGTCACTTTAATTTTGTACATTTCACAACCTTTTGAATTGTGTAAATCATGTATATACCCATATAGAAATGAGATTATTTAGTATTTTGAATACTAGAAATAACTTTTTTGGGAAACATTAACTGTTCACGAAGAGTTGTCATAAACTTCAGTTTGGGCAAATAAAATAAGTTTAAATCATACAAAAATAGGACCCCGTAAGCCAGGACTTACCGGCAGTGCCACTGCCACTGGAAACATCCGTGGTTCTGGCGGGGCCCACGCCAGTTCCACTGCCTGCAGACTCTGCTTGCTGATGCAGTCGCTTCATTTCTGTTTCCTGTGCGGTTGCTCTTAAGATGAGTCCTGTGTGTCCACACCTGTGTGTGTCCCTGCAGCTTGCTAGAACGCATCATGGTTAGGAATTGAAACATCGGGTCAGCTCAGGTTCAGTGGTCCTGATAGTCCCTCTCTGCACGGCCCCACATCCGCTAACGTGGCCAAGAATCACTTAAAGAATTAAGGAAACTCAACAAGGCATGTAATAATATGAACGTCCTTAATAGCAAAGCTACCATAATTGATTATAGGTAGTGTGACAGAGAGAAATGTGTACCCATCAAATGGAGTTCATATTATTTGCAAACACACTAGCATTTAGGGAAGATGTCAGTTAATTGAACCTTAGAGGGGAAAAAAAAAACTCAATAAATTGCAAAAAAGGGATAAACCATATAAACCATATTCTCCAACCACAGACATTAAAATAAAAAACGAACAACAGAGAAACAACAAAAAATAGACAACAACAGCAGCAAAACTATCACAAAAAAACGAATTTAAAAGCATCCCTAAGAATATATAGGAAATGTACTAAAATATTTTAAAATTAGAAAAAGCAGAAAGAATTCTAAATCAAACCTTGTCACAATTGGCTTAGAGCCCTGTGAAAAGGAGTATTTAGAGCACCCGGTGCTTTCATTAAAAAGTAAAATGAAGGGGTGCCTGGGTGGCTCAGTTGGTTAGGCATCCAGCTTCAGCTCAGGTCATGATCTCACGGTTTGTGAGTTCGAGCCCCGTGTTGGGCTCTTTGCTGACAGCTCAGAGCCTGGACCCTGCTTCGGATTCTGTTCTGTGTCTCCCTGTCTCTCTGCCCTTCCCCTACTCACACTCTGCCTCTCTCTCTCTCTCTCAAAAATAAATGAACATAATAATTAAAAATAAATAAATAAAAAGTAAAAGGAACGTAGTGAATGATACATGGGGCGTACTCAAGCTGAACAACAGCACGCCTGTGTGCACACACACCCACGCGCGCACACACAGGCACACACACCTGCACGTGCACATACATGTACACCAGCGTGCACGCACATGCGTGCACACTGACTTCCGCTTCCAGGTGAGGGACCAGATTCACCTTCCGCCTGAAGTACCCACAGCAGAACAGAAGAAAAGAGACGGACCGTGCTTCCAGGGTGCGACATCAGGCATCGAACGACAGGACCCCGCAGAGAGGGGAGACAAACGAGAAGGGCCGAGGCGGCCCCCACCTGAGTTTGCAGGCCTTGCGTGGGGGGGAGCAGGGTGACCCGGCCAGAGCCTGGAAAGAGGAGGTGCTGCTGAAAGCTGGCCGGAGCCTGCAGGCTGCGGGACCAGGGGGGCCCAGCTCCAGGGGCCCGTGGAAGTACTGATGCTGGCACGTGAACTCCAGGAAACTCCTGGGCGCCCGGGAAATGACCACGTGTCAGGGTGAGGGGACCACTCACACCGGGCTGGGAGCAGTGCCCGTGTCCACCGGCCGCGTTCCGTGAGTTGTCGATGGAGCGCTTGAAGGGCACAGCAGTTAGCCTCGTGTTAAACGCTGCTCTGACACGCCTTGACAGCAAAACCCGTGAGGGTGAAACCGGTTCTAAGCAATTTAACAGCGCTCGGAACAAAGCTCAGGAATATTCATAGGAAAGTACTTATAGGAGTATTTACAGGAAAAGTACCCAGTACCCACATGATAAAATCACTGTGTCTCGAATCCAACCAAAAATTATCAGACATTTTAAAAAGTAAGAAAATAGGATTCATAATGAAAAACGTTTACTGGTGGAAATGGATCCTGAACCGATGCAGCAGTCTGAATTGGAGACGAGGACGGCGAAACAAGTAGATTGTGGAAGACCACGTACGTACCCCAGATACAAACGTGGAGACCAAAGTCACACTTGTGCAGATAAAAACTGTAATACCTTAGGTGACATACACACCCCGGGTGGGGGAGGGAGGGAATTGGCTGCAGGTCAGAAGGTGAAATGCACACTGGGGGGGATTGACCGCAGATCAGACTTTACAGGAAAGAAGATGGGTGACTCTAAAGTTTTAAAAAGAACAAAGTAGACGATCAACACTACCTGATATTAAGACTTCTTGTAAAGCTAATCAGAACAGTTCTTTGTATTGGCATAAAGATAGACAAATGGAACAGAATAGGGATTACAGGAGCACCGGGGTGGTGGGGGTGGGGCTCAGTCGGTTAAGAACCCAACACTTGATTTCAGCCCAGGTCATGATCTCACGGTTTGTGGGTTCAAGACCCACTCAGGCTCTGCACTGCCAGTGCGGAGCCCGCTTGGGATTCTCTTCCTCCCTCTCTCTCTCTGCCTGTCTCAGTCTCTCTCCCTCTCTCTCTGTCCATCCTCTGCTTGCACTCTGTGTCACTATCAAATAAACCTAAAAAAAAGAATAGAGATTACAAAAAAATTATGCGTGCGTACACACACACACACAGGCACCTGATGTTCAACAAAAGTGTAAAGACATTTCCAGAAAGAAGTCTTTTTAGCAATGGTGCTGACAAAGCCAACGGTTATATGCAAAACAAATTTTTAACATCCCCTCAAGCCATATCTTGTAGCACATGTAAACTTTAACTCAGAAGCAGATCATAAACCTAAAAGATGAGAAGGAATTTTTGAAACCTTGAGAAGAAAACAGAAAATTTTTGTGACCTCAGGCTAGGCACTTTTCTTCAGCGTGACACCCAAAGACTGATCAATAGAAGGAAAAATCTATCAACTGGATTTCATCAAAATTAAAAATTTGTGCTCCTCAAAAGACACTGTTAGGGCAAATATATATATAAGCCAGGACTGGAATGAAATATTTGCAAAGCCTATGTTTGGTAAAGGACTTCTTTCAAGAATATATAAAGAACTCTCAAAAAAACAAAAAAAACAAAAAAAACAGAAATGGGCAAAAGATTTAAGTGGATTCTTCACCAAAGAAAATATTTGGAGGGAAAATAAACATGTGAAAAGATGTTAACTTCACTACTCATTGGGGAAAAGTTGGATTCCCAGTGAGGCACCACTGCACGTCTTATGGAATGACTAAAACAAAAAAGACCGATCACCCCAAGTGTTGGTGGGAACTCTCGTACACTGCCACGTAACAGGTAAAATGTTATAATCACTTGAAAGGTTTCTTTAAAAGTTAAAAAATAGACCCACCACGTGATGCAGCCATTCCACTCCTAGGTGTTTACCCAAAAGGAAGGAAGGTTTGTGTCCATACAAAGACTTACACCTGAATATTCATGGCAGCTTTATTTGTATTAGTGAAAAACAGACACAACCTGGGTGGACGCTTGGTGAATGATACACGCATTGTCGTATATCTATACCGTGGAATACTACTCAGCAGTGAAAAAGAAATGCAGTACTGATCTATGCAACAACATGAGCAAATCTCAAAATAATTACGCTGAGTGAAAGAAGTCAGACCAGAAAGAATACCTATCATATGGTTTCATTTATATAAAATTCTAGAAAACATAAACTAGGGTGTCGTTTCAGAAAGTCAATCTGAGCTTGTTTAGGGATGGGAATAGGCAGGTGTAGGGGAAGGAATCACAGCAGGGCACAGGAAACCTTTCCAAGGTCAGGGTATGTTCCTTATCGTGAGGTGACTGCTTCACAGTTAGAAACACGTGTCACCGCTGCAACTTCTTACTCAACATGTCTCCGGAGGCAAGGGAGACAAAAGCAAAAGTGAACTCCTGGGACCTCGTCAAAATAAAATCTTCTGCACGGCGAAAGAAACAACCAGCAAAACTAAAAGGCAACTGACAGAATGGGAGAAGATATTTGCAAATGACATATCAGATAAAGGGTTAGTGCCCAAAATCTATAAAGTACTTACCAAACTCAACCCCCCAAAACCAAATAATCCAGTGAAGAAATGGGCAAAAGACATGAATAGACACTTCTCCAAAGAAGACATCCAGATGGCCAACCGACACATGAAAAAATGCACAACAGCACTCATCATCAGAGAAATACAAATCAAAACCACAATGAGGTACCACCTCACACCTGTCAGAATGGCTAACGTGAACAACTCAGGCCACAACAGATGTTGGTGAGGATGCGGAGAAAGAGGATCTCTTTTGCATTGGTGGGAATGCAAGCTGGTGCAGCCACTCTGGAAAACAGTATGGAGGTTCCTCACGAAACTAAAAAGAGAACTACCCTACGACCCAGCAATTGCACTACTAGGCATTTATCCACGGGATACAGGTGTGCTGTTTCGAAGGGACACATGCACCCCCATGTTTATAGCAGCACTGTCGACAATAGCCAAAGTGTGGAAAGAGCCCAAATGGCCATCGATGGATGAATGGATAAAGATGTGGTATATATATACACAATGGAGTAATACTCGGCAGTCAAAAAGAATGAAGTCTTGCCATTTGCAACTACGTGGATGGAACTGGAGGGTATTATGCTAAGCGAAATTAAAGAAAGACAAAAATCATATGGCTTCCTTTATATGAGGATTTTAAGGGACAAAACAGGTGAATGTAAGGGAAGGGAAACAAAAATAATATAAAAACAGGGAGGGGGACAAAGCAGAAGAGACTCATAAATATGGAGAACAAACTGAGGGTTATGGGAGGGGTTGGGGGAGGGGCGATGGGCTAAATGGGGGAGTGGCACTAAGGAATCTACTCCTGAAATCGTTGCACGATATGCTAACTAACTTGGATATAAATTTAAAAAAATAAAAAAGAAAATTAAAAAAAAAGAATGATTTAGATATACGCACAGGTACGTATATTAACATATTTAAATGTAACTATAATATCAAAAATGCAATTGTAGAATAATGCATATAGTACAATTCAATATTTGTTTTAAAAAAATCTAAAGTTATCTACCTTTTGTCTATATTTGTTTGAGTGTAGAGGAAAGCACCAAATGATTCATAGCAAACTACTAATAATGGTTACCTCAGCAATGTGTGAAAGAGAATTATAAGCTTTTTCTTAATATACCTTAGTACTGTTTCCATCATATGAAGACGATGTGCTACTTTTACAATTTTTAAAAATATAATACACTAAAGAAAAATGGGAGGAAATACCAGGAGCTGTCTCTGGGTGTTAGGATTTTGAAATTTTTAAAATTCTGTTTCCTTTCTTTTTGTGTCTCAGTTTTGCAATGACCATAAATGAATTAAATGAATTTAGTTTTAAGTAAATTTTAAAAATCAGAAGTCAACTATAAAAGAACTTTGAAATGTAAACAAGAAGCCATTGTACTCAGTGGAGCTTCACTTGCCAACCTGACTGTAATGTTTGCTCACAGTAACATTTAAAATGTGAAACTCATCAGATGGCTTTCCATCAGAAGAATGCAGTGTTTCTAGTCTATGAAAGTTTTGATATTTAAAAAAAACACACGTCAAAACATTAAATTGTGTGATTTAAAAATGCACCATTTACTGAAGTCCGTTATACCTTAGTAAAGGTATTGAGATGTAAAATGGATTTAGAAGGAAACACGGAGATACACAGCAAAAGTAAATGACTTATGCGTGGGTCCGTCTTACGAGTCCACGTTAGGGGGTGGGCCGGTCTCCTGGTTTGTAAGCGTTTTAGTACTAATTGGTTTTTAACCATTTTTCTCTTACTTTAATAAATATACTAGCTGGAGAAAGATGTGATATCCACAAAATGCTTACTATATTTTTTTTTTAATTTTTTTTTAACGTTTATTTATTTTTGAGACAGAGAGAGACAGAGCATGAACGGGGGAGGGTCAGAGAGAGGGAGACACAGAATCCGAAACAGGCTCCAGGCTCTGAGCTGTCTGCACAGAGCCCGACGCGGGGCTCGAACTCACGGACCGCGAGATCATGACCTGAGCCGAAGTCGGACGCTTAACCGACTGAGCCACCCAGGTGCCCCGTAATGCTTACTATATTTAATTAAAAGAATGCGGGGCGCCAGGTGGCTCCGTCGGTTAAGCCTCCGACTCTTGATTTCGGCTCGGGTCATGATCTCACGGTTTGTGAGTTTGAGCCCCGTGTCGGGCCCTGCACTGACAGCTCAGAGCCTGCTTGGGATTCTCACTTTCTCCCTCTCTCTCTGCCCCTCCTCTGCTCACGCGCTCCCTCTGTTTCTCTCGAAGTAAATAAATAAACGTTAAAAAAAATTTTTTTTAATAAAAAAAGAACTGTGAGTACTGATGTAAAGCCTCTCTAAAAGACACTGTTAGGTAAAAAAGCCAAAAAAACAAAACACAAAAAAGTTAGAAAGCAATGTGTATAATATGAGTGCATTTATGTAACATGAATGTAATATGTGCTATTTATGGTTACATAAATGCAGCCATATTATACACCTTGTTTTGTGACCATGCATGTGTTTATCTTACAGGATCTTGTGGAAAAGTGGGATCAGAACTTGTCTCTCTTCTCTTCTACTCTTGAGGAATCGATGAGTTGTCAAAGAAATTGGCTTTATCTGGAACCAATCTTTCATTCTGTGGAAATACAAAGGTAAAAAAAAAAAGGCTATATAGAGGTTAAAAAAACATATGGTGGGTATTTATTGCCTGTAATCCCTGAGAAGTCATTTGTTCAATGAACATTCTAAAATAATCTGCCACGGGCACAGGAGTAAATTGTGCTGAATTATTATTTTTTCTTTCATGAAAGTTTGCAAGCATCAGCTCTTTAAAAAAGTCCTGTTTCTCAATTTTAGATATAAAACTGTTAAGGATTGGGTAAGAAATGCCAGGTCATTGTAATCGCTAAACCACAATACCATGTGTCTACTTAGTTCTAGAACATTAGTGTGGTGTTGATATGAGCAATACACATGTTTTTAATAGTCTACATACACGAATGGTAGTTTGTTTCTTTGGACCACGTGAAAGAATGGAGGTCCTAGACAGTTGGGGGAAATTCTCCCTTTTCTTTTTATTCACGGCATTCAGATTGCTTGGTCTCTCTTTAAAGTCACTGGTCTTAAGTGTGCATAACTTGTGACATCTGTGACATTTACATCTGAAATAAGTAGGCATCACAGAGCGCGTGTTTGTAAGGTGTTAGAGCAGATGAAGGGAGACCTTGGATATCAGGTTAAGTATTGCGAAGTTTATTTTAGGGGCAGAGGGAGCTTCAAGCGGCTCACGAAAGAAAACTGTGTAGGTTTGAGTACTGCGTTGCAGAGAACAATATCCATTTTTGTAATACGTGTATATTTCTTGTCGGAGGACGGCTTTCTAAAGGGCTTGGGTCAAGCTCTAGTTATTGTGTAGTTCTCACGGGAAACCACATACCTGGGGAATGTGTCCTTTGTGGTTACAACTTAGCGCCTTAAATTCAAACTTCAGTAGTCCTCTTTACTAAAGACTTCTTAACCGATGGAGAGATACGACTTCTGGTTCAGAGTGTCACCATGTCGTTCTTCCCAGGCTATTCCCAGGGAGCTATTTGCTCCCTTTACATGAAAAGGGAGCATGTAATTAAGGGGTGCTGAAGACTCCTGCACCCCAGTGCGAAAGGAAAGGAAACACACGTCTGCCATGGCCCTGCCTTTGAGAAGTGCAGAAGGATGGTGGGCCCTGATTCCGGGGGGAGTGTGAAAGAGAGGAAGGGGAAGGGAGGTTCATTAGCAGGGAGAATTCCTCACAGAGACCGTGTGGGGGACAAGGATGCAGTCCATTCCCCTCTCTCCAAACTCCCCGTGAGGTCCCCCCAGAGCCTCCTGTTGCAGTCGGGAGGGTGCCCGACAGAGGGGAGGGTGAAGGCCCCTCCTCGATAGGATTTTTGCTGAGCTGAAGAAGAAGTTTCTAGGCCCATCGCCCCAAATGGGGAACGGGATAGTGGTGGGGGGCTCGTGGAAGAGCTTGACAGGTATTGCCCTGGGGTTGGGGGCATCGGAAATGAGGACCTGAGTCTTCTCTGGACAGAAGCACGAGAGCACCTAGCTGCTGTGGGCCACCGGTTCTCAACCGCAGGCGATGTTGCCCTCTCGGGGACATTTGGAGAAGCTAGTGCCCAAAATAGCTGCTTGGAGAAGCAGCTCTCTAAGATCCCATTTCCTCTAGAATTGCAGTAGCCTTTGTTTTCCTACATCCTAGGACACAAATCACTTTTACTCACGTTACGTGGAACTGTGTTTATCTGTCTCGGAACTCGCACCAAGTATAATCCCGTTAAATGACGGATGGATGTCTGGTTTGTCACAGATTTCCTACGTGTGCGTCGCTGTATATAATAAAATATCTGTAGTTAATGATCGGCAAAAATAAAACATGTCACGACATTTTTAAACAGATGACGTTCTCTCTTGTTCCCTTCCTAAAGGCAACTCCCTGTGGAAGCAAAACTCTTCTCTCACGTGATCTCCATGTGGAGAGAAATCATGTCAAAAATACAGAACAAGCTGGATGCTTTGCGGATCACCATTTCTGCAGGGGTCCTTGAAACTCTGCAGAATTGCAATCTGCATCTTGAACATATAATGAAAAGTCTTGAGGTAACACCGGCAATCCGAAAGTGGGGAATGATTGTATCTTCGAAATGTAACGTAGGGCATGACGGAAACGAATCCCAACGTGGATTTTCTGTACTGTAGCTGCCCACGATATTTCCAGCTCTCGCCAACTACAGGGTTAATGAAAATACTATCAAGTCAAACAAAGAAGTGGATAGACCGATCTAAATGGCCTGAGACAAAACCAATTTTTCAGTGCCTAGGTTTCCTTCTCTTCACATTGGGAATAATGGCGGTGCCTACCTTGAGGGGCTTTGTGTTAAATAAGATAATGCGTTTACAGCACGAGAGCTGGCACAGAGAAAGTATTTCATGAGTGCCAGTTATTTATAGTGGCACTACTGTTGCTATCAAATTGACAAAATCAGCCAAAGTTGAAATTGAAAATAGTTCGATGGTTTTATTTTTTTTAATTTTTAAAATATTTTTTAAAGTTTATTTTCAGGAGAGAGAGCGCTCAAGCAGCAGAGGGCCAGAGAGGGAGGAAGAGAGAGAATCCCAAGCAGACTCTGAGCCATCGGCACAGAGGCCGACTTGGGACTCAAACTCACAAACCACGAGATCATGACCTGAGCTGAGATCAAGAGTCAGATGCTCAATCTACTGAACCACCCAGGCGCCCCTTTAATTTGATCTTAAATCCAGTATAGTCAACATGGGGCATACTACTAGTTTCAGGTGTACGATATGGTGATTCAGGACTCCTGTATCCTACGGTGCTCATCGTGACAGGTGTACTTTAATCCCCTTCACCGATTTCACCCCCCGCCCCCCACCTACCCTCTGGTAACTACCTGTTTGTTCTCTAGAGTTAAGTGTCTGTTTCTTTTTTTTTCCCTTTGTTTATTGGTTGTTTCTTAAATTACACATGTGAGTAAAATCACATGGTATTTGTGTTTCTCTGACTGACTTCACTTAGCCTTTTACCCTCTACAAGTAATCCATGTCATTGCATATGGCAAGATTTCATTCCTTTTTATGGCTAATATTCCATTGTGTATATACACCACATCTTCTTTATCCATTCATCATTCAGTGGACACTTGGGTTGCTTCCGTAATTTGGCTATTGGCGATAGTGCTGTTATAAACATTGGGGTGTGTGTATCCTTTTGAATTAGTGTTTTCATATTCTTTGGCTAAATACCCAGTAGCGGAATTACAGGATCACATGATAGTTCTATTTTTAATTTTTTGAGGAACCGCCATGTTGTTTTCCATGATGGCTGTGCCTGTTTACATGCCCACCAACAGTGCCCGAGGATCCCTTTTTCTCCACATCCTCGCCACATTTGTTGTTCCTTGTGTTTTGGATTTTAGCCACCTGACAGGCATGAGGTGATATCTCATGGTGGTTTTGATTTGCATTTCCCTGATGGTGAGTGGTGTTGAGCACCTTTTCATGTGTCTGGTAGCCATCTGTATATCTTCTTTGGAGAAATGTCTGTTCATGTCTTCTGCCCATTTTTTATTTGGATTATTTGGGGGGTTTTTTGGTGTCAGGATATATAAATTCTTTATATATTCCAGATACTAGCCCTTTATCAAATATGTCATTTGGAAATACCTTCTCCAATTCTGTAGGTTGCCTTTTAGTTTTGTTGATTGTTTCCTTTACTGTGCAGAAGCTTTGTATTTTGATGTGGTCTCACTTGTTTATTTTTGCTTTTGTTTCCCTTGCCTCAAAAGACATATACAGAAGGAAGTTACTGTGGCCAGTGGCAAAGAGGTCTGTGTTCTTCTCTAGGATTTTAATGTTTTCATGTCTCACATTTAGGTCTTTAATCCATTTTGAATTTATTTTTGTGTATGGTGTGAGAAAGTGGTCCAGTTTCATTCTTTTGCATGTAGCTATCCAGTTTTCCCAGCACCATTTGTTCAAGAGACCATTTTTTTCCCCACTGGATATCCTTTCTTGCTTTATCAAAGATTAATTGACCATATAAGTATGGGTTTATTTCTGGGTTTTCTGTTGTATTTCATGGATCGATGTGTCTATTTTTATGTCAGTACCATGAAATCTGGGATTGTGATGCCTCCAGCTTTGTTCTTTTTCAAGATCACTTTGTCTACTCAGGGTCTTTGGTGGTTCCATACAAATTTTAGGAATGTTTGTTCTCATTCTGTGTAATGAGAACATCCTGGGAATAAATTCCACTTGATCATGATGAATGAATTTTAATGTATTGTTGGGTTCGGTTTGCTAGTATTTTGTTGAGGATTTGTACATCTATGTTCATCAGAGGTTTGGCCAGTATTTCTCTTTTTTTTTTTTCTAGTGTCTTTCTGTGGTTTTGGTGTCAGGGTAATGCTGGCCTCATAGAATGAATTTGGAAGCTTTCTTTCCTTGTCTATTTTTTGGAATAGTTTGAGAAGAATACGTATTAACTTTTTAAAAAACGTTTGGTAGAATTTACCTGTGAAGCTTCTGGTCCTGGACTTTTGGTTTTTTGGGAGGCTTTTAATTACTGATTCAATTTCATTGCTGATAATCAGTCTGTTCAAAGTTTATGTTTCTTTCTGATTCAGTTTTGGGAGGTTATATGTTTCTAGGAATGTATCCATTTCTTCTAGGTTGTCCAGTTTGTTGGTATATAATTTTTCATAATATTCCCTTATAATCTTATAATCCTCTGTATTTCTGTCTTGTCATTTGTTATTTCTTTTTCATTTCTGATTTTATTTGAGTCTTCTTTTTTTGGGGGGGGGATGAATCTGGCTAAAGATCTATCAATTTTGTTGATCTTTTCAAAGAACCAGGTCTTCTTTTCATTGATCTATTCTATTGTGGTTTTTTAGTTTCTGTTTTGTTTATTTCTGCTCAATCCTTATTATTTCCTTCCTTCTACTGATTTTGAGTTCTGTTCTTCTTTTTGTAGCTCCGTTAGGTGTAAGGTTAGGTATTTGAGATTTTTTTTCTTCATTGAGGTAGGCCTGTATTGCTATAAACTTCCCTCTTAGAACCACTTTTGCTGCATCCCAAAGGTTTTGGACCATTGTGTTTTCCTTTCATTTATCTCAATGTATTTTTTAATTGCCTCTTTGATTTCTTGATTGACCCACTCATTGTTTAGTAGCATGTGTTTAACCTCCACGTATTTGTGCTCTTTTCAAATCTTTTCTTGTGGTTGATTTCTAGTTTTGTAGCATTGCAGTCAGACAAGCATGGCATGACCTTGATTTTGTTAATTTGTTGAGACTTGTTTTGTGGTCTAACATGTGATCTGTTCTGGAGAATGTTCCCTGTGCAGTTGACAAGAATGTGTATTCTGTTGTTCAGGGAGGGAACGTTCTTAATATATGTTAGGTTCATGTGGTCTAATGTGTCATTCAAAGCCACTGTTTCCTTATTGATTTTCTGTTTGGATGATCTATCCATTGATGTAAGTGGATTGGTAAAGTCCCCTACTACCATTGTATTACTGTTGATTATTTCCTTAATGTTTGTTATTAGCTGATTTATGTATTTGAGTGCTCTCATATTGGGTACATAAATATTTACAATCATTCTATCTTCTTGTTGAAATATTCCCCTTATGATTACATAGTGTCTTTCTTTGTCTCTTGTTACAGTTTTCAATCTAATGTCTACTTTGTCCAATATAAGTATTGCTACCCTGACTTTCTTTTCACTTACTTTCTTGATATATGCTTTTCTATCCCTTCACTTTCAATCTGTAGGTGTCTTTAGGTCTGAAATGAGTCTCTTGCAGGCAAGATGGGTCTTGCTTTTTTATCCATTCTGTCACCCTGTGTCTTTTAATTGGAGCGTTTAGTCTGTTTCCATTCAGAGTAATTATTGACAGGTATGTACTTATTGCCATTCTGTTACTCATTTTGTGGTTGTTTTTGTGGTTCTTCTCTGTTCCTTTCTTCTCTTGCTGTTTTCTCTCATGGTTTGCTGACTTTGTTTAGTGATATACTTAGATTCTTCTCTCTTTATTTTTTGCGTATCTATTACTGGTTTGGGATTTGTGGTTCCCATTGGGTGTGTATATAACATCTTATGCATATAGAAATCTATACTAAGTTGATGGTCGCTTAAGTCTGAGCCCATTATAAAAGTACTAAATTTTTACTCCTCTCCACATTTTATGTATATGGTGTCATACTTTACATACTTTACTTTTATTTTGTGAATCCCTTGACAGATTTTTACATATATACTTATTTTCACTGCTTTTGTGATTCCTGCTTTTCTTACTCCTGTTTATGGTCTTTCCTTTCCACTCAGAGTCCCCTTTATCATTTCTTGTAGGGCTGGTTTAGTGGTCATGAACTCCTTTAACTTTTTTTGTGTGTAGGAAGCTCTTCATCTCTCCTTCTGTTCTGAATGATAACCTTGCTGGATAGAGTATTCTTGGCTACAGGTGTTTTCCTTTAAGCACTTTGATTATATCATGCCCCTCCCTTCTGGCCTGCAAAGTTTCTGCTGAAAAATCAGCTAATAGCCTTTTGGGGTTTCCCTTGTATGTTACTGTTTTCTTTTCTCTTGCCGCTTTTATAAATGTTTACTTATTTCTGAGAGAGTGACAGAGAGAATATAGGCGAGGGGCAGAGAGAGAAGGAGATAGAGGATCTGAAGCGAGTTCTGTGCTGACAGCCCAAAGCCCATTGTAGGGCTTGAACTCACACATGGCAAGATCATGACCTGAGCTGAAGTTGGACACTTAATTGACTGAGCCACCCATGTGCTCTCTCTTGCTGCTTTTAAAATTCTCTCTTGATCACTACTTTTTGCCTTTTTAATTACTATGTGTCTTGGTGTTGACCTCTCTGGGTTGGTTTGTTAAGGGTTTTCTGTGCCTCCTGGATCTGAATTTCTGTTTCCTTCCCCAAATTTCGGAAATTTTCAGCTATTATTTCTTCAAATAAATTTTCTGCCCCCCTTCTCTCCCTTCCCTTTCTGGGATCCCTATAATGTGAATGTTACCGTGCTTCCTGGTGTTTCTGAGTTCCCTTAACCTGTTCTCAGTTTTTATTATTCTTTTTTCTCTTTTCTGTTCAGCTTGATTGCTCTCCATTACTCTGTTCTCTAGGTAGCTGATCCATTCTTCTGCTTCCTCTAGTCTACTATGTATTCCCTCTCGTGTATTTTTAACTTCAGTTGTCTTCTTCGTCTCTGATTTCCATCTTTGTTGAGTGTCTCACTGAGATGCCCCACTGTCTTCTCAAGTCCAGTCATTTATGATGGTTACTTTAAATTCTGTCAGGCACATTACTTATCTTTCTTTCATGTAGCTCTCTTGATGTGATTTTGTTCTGTTCTTTCATTTGGAACCTATTCCTCCGTCTCCTCATTTTGTCTACTGCTGTGTCTGTGTCTCTGTTAGCAAAGTCATTTGTGTCTCCGGCACTTAAAGCAGTGGCCTTAGGAAGACGAGGTCCTGTAGTGCCCCACGGTGCAGTGTCCCCTCTTCACCGGAAAATGGTGCTTCAAGGGTGTCCCCTCTGTGCGTTGCTACAGGGGTGTCCTACTGTGGCCGAACTGTGTTCACCTTCCATCCGGTCGTCTGAAGTGGCTCTGCCTGTTGTGGGCAGGGTCCGGTCCCTGTGCGGTTAGTGGGTCGGTCTGGGGCGCGGCGGATCAGAGCAGGAGTTTGCTAGAGATGCAGTAGCTCCAAACTGCAGGGCACTTCCCCTGTGTGGTCCGGAGAAACTTTTATTGGTGGGCGAGGCCGCAGTCAGACCCGATGTCCGCCCCCAGCCCACCGCTGGGGCTACGGTCAGACTGGTGTGTATGTTATCCTCCCCTTTCCCAAGGGCAGGACTCACTGTGGAGTGGTGTGGCCCCTGTCTGGGCTGCTCGCACACTGCCAGGTTTGTGGTGCTGCTTCGATGGGGCCTGGTCACGAGCGTATTAGACAGGGTGGATCCGCAGCATGCACATGGATGGGAGCACTGTGCTACCATGGTCTGTGCAGGTGTACTGTGGGAGGGGACCTAGAGCTGAGGTCTGGCTGGAGGGGGTCTGTACACACCCGAATAAGGGGAGTTGCTGTTAGCAAGTTAGTTCCAGGAGGTGTCAGGATATCCAGGCTGTGGGGAAGGGCAGGAAATGGTACCTGCCAGCAACTTTGTTCCTGGAGAACTCCCGCACCGATCTCTGTCCCTCCAGCACAGCTACTGATTTTTAAAATTCTAGATTTTTTAGTCCTGTTGGTTGTAAGAACTTGTAAAATTTGACCCGTCTCATTTTCCAAGCCAGATGTTATGGGGATTTGTTTTTCTCATGCTGGCTCCACATGAGAGGCTCTGTTTCTCTCCCTTCTCTGTACCCATTCTCTCCTGCAGACAGACTCCTAGGTCCATCTGGGTCCTCAGCACCTCTCTGCCCTTCCTCTCTTCCCCACTGTGACCTCTTCTCTACATTTAGTTGTGGGGGGGGGGGGATTGTTCTGCCAGTCTTTGTGTCATTTTCTGAGTTATATATGCTGACGTGGGTGTTATCTAGGTGTACCTGGGTAGTGGGGCAAGCCCGGGTCCTCCTACTCTGCCATCATCCCTAGAAGTCCTAGTTTGATAATTTTATAAAGTAAGTTATTGATTACATACATTTAAATTTCCAGGGCACCTAGGTTAAGTGGCTTAGTCGATTAAGCATCTGAATCTTGGTTTTGGCTCAGGTCATGATCTCACAATTTGTGAGATCGAGCCCCACGTCAGGTTCTATGCTCAGTGCGGAATATGCTGAAGATTCTTTCTCTCTCCCTCTGCCCCCTCCCTGGCATGTGTTCTCTCTACATCTCTCTCTCTCTCTATCTCAAATAACAAAACAAAAAACACCTTTGCCAGAACATTAAATTGTCATCTAGACATACATATTTTTTAAAGATCAGGTTTTAATATTTGAGATTCGGGGTGAATATATTCACTTCATAAACCAACATCTCTTTCCAGTTTTTTATCTCTTTTTCCTTGTTGAACACAATTCACAGTGGTTGGAATGACCTCTCCAGAATACCTACATATGGCAGTTTCAGCCTATTGAAAGTTCTGTGCCCAGGAAGACCTTCTGCTATATGAATCCAGGATCTGAGGCCCCTCCCGGAGGGATCTGGTTAATAATAGCAAGTTTACTGAGTAGGGACTGAAATAAGTCTTCTCATTATTTCTAGCGCATCTTTGGACTATTACTAAGCATCATTACCACCCAGGGATTTTCCATTTATTCATGTATTGAGCACCTGCTTCATACCAGGCACTGCAGCTGCATACTGGGACTCCCCACATCCTCCCCTCCTATTACAGAACTCGAGATCTATTACAGGAACCAGAGTAGAGAGATGCTAGCATGTGATGTATGCTGTGATGGGTTGGATGGTATGGTCACATGAAAGGAGACAGATTCACCCCTTGCCCCGGGGGAAGTGAGAACTCACCTGGGTTTGGGAAGAAGTGTGTGAGTTAGCCAGGTGAAAGAGTCCGGGAGGGGGTGGCTGGGAGGAGCACCCTAGGCCAGGGGGAAGGACACGAGCAAGTGTGGCACGTTCGGGAGTTGTAAATGGGTTGGTACAGAGGATGCCTTGGTCGCAAAGGGGCAAGAGGGGAAAGGGGAGATTCTCCGGGAAGCAGGACCAGATGATGAAGGGCCTTGAATGTCATTGGATTTTGACTGGGGGAGTAAAATGACTTGATTGAGAAATGTGTCCGTAGACGGGAGCACAGAGTATGTCTAGATCGGGGGCAGTGGGAATACGTATACAGAAACCAGTTAAAAGGCTAGAAGTCCTGGGGGGACTGAGGGAGGACGATGGTCAGGATGAAAGAAGGTGGACCGGGAGCTTCAGGTGGGTGTGTGGAGGAGAGAGGACAGAGGCCCAGGGTCATGGCCACGGGAGGGGAAAGTGACTACACTGCAGGGATAGGAAGTAGGGGGAGGAGGCTTGCGTGGAAACAAGTGAATTCTGTGCATGTTGGAAATCTAATTCTTACGGGGCAGTCAAATGAACATCTTTGATCAGCATTTGGACGCGTAGGTGTGGGACACAGGGAAGTGACAGGAGCCACGGGCCAGGTGCCCAGCCGGGCAGGAAGTACAGTGGCAAGTGGGAGGAGAGAGGGGCTGGGGAGCGTGGGCTCCACAGCAATCCTGGAAGCAAATGGTCATGAGTGGCGGAGGGATGAAGAAAACAGGAGAGTGGCATCCCTGTCAGTCCATTAGCAGGGGGGCCACCGGCAGAGGGACCTTGTCCTCAATGGGACCACAGGGTCAGGCAACAGCAGAAAGGTGGGGCCTGGGGGCCCACAGCGCTTCGTGAGTGGTATCTGTGCACATGTGTTCACCTGCGGGACTTTTGCTTTTATTTTCATTTGTTTTAGTTTTGTTTATTAAGAATTGTTTTTAGCAATTTAAGCATAGATCCAGCACGGGTCACCCTTTTACTGCTAGTCTGCACACTGCAATTTAAATACTGTGGGTTTTGCGTGTAAACAGAGGCCCAAATGGGGAAGTGAGTCATAGCATAATTAATCATAGATTATGAACTCTCATTTCTTTTGGTTCTGGACAGGACTACCTTGAAACTAAAAGAATGATTTTCCCCAGATTTTACTTTCTCAGCAACACTGAACTTCTCGACATCATAGCGAATAGCAGAAATCCAGAGTCTATACAGGTAATGTCATCATTCCACGCTCAGCGATGCTATTTCCCAACCAGGTCAGAATTTCTCAGCGGTGCTGACATTCGTTTCTGGTCCATAGCCTCATCTTGCGAAATGTTTTGAAAATATAAAACAGTTACTGCTGTGGAAGCAAGAAATTGGGCCCCCTGCCGTCATAATGCTCATATCCGCTGAAGGAGAGTGCCTTCTGCTGCCCAAGTACGGTTTGTAGGTTACAGACTCAGCATTCCCAGCCTGTAAAACTTCTTTATTGAATAATCTGCTTGGACATTTCTGATATTTCACGGAAGTTTGCTGAGCCAATGATTTCTTCAAAACTAATGTACCTATGCAGAATTTTACCTTTCCATTTCTGTGTATTTGTTGCTATCGTCCTGAATGCCACCACGAGGTTTTATTCTAGGAACTTAGGAAGGAGATTGGCAATTTGCTTGGGGTTGTTCATGCTGCTTCCCCTGCCTCCTCCCCGACCCCGGGCCCCGTTGTGAATGTCCCCAAGTTAGCCAGGTCCTGCTGCCACACTGGTCCAGTTTGCCAGCCAGCCTTTGGCGTGTGCTTCCTGATGTGAGCCGATTAAAAAGGCTACGCCCAGGTGCTCCCATCACCAGCCTCCCTAACCCAGCCCTGCCCCAGGCCGGCTGTTGAAAAGAACCAGGGAGGAATACAAAAACGCTTTGTAATGTAATTTATCTACTTTGTCAGTTCACGTCTTACTGGAAACTCTTAATTTTGTAAACCCCTGGTTTCGACGTCAGGATTTCCTCAAGTTAGGTGGTATGTCTTCTGTGTAGATTTCCAAATTAAGATCTAGAATAAACAAAATTACAGATTTATGATCTTTTGGCCTGTGAATGTTATAAGTGTAGAAGACTTAGTCTACAGCCTTATCGAAGGAACGAGACGTGAATAAAAAGAATTCTTTGCAAATTATTTTTGAAAAAAATATAGGAAAATTCGAGTAAGAAGTGCCGTGGAACAGTGGCTGGTAAATGTGGAGAAAAGCATGTTTGATGTGCTGAAAAAGTGAGTACGATTTTTAAATCCTAAGATTACATTATATATATTTTAAACTCAGTTAATTATTTATTAATCTAAGTGGAAAGTATCCGCAGAAATGTATGGAGTAAAGCCTTTGAAATGGGCTTTGATAGAACACGATGGCGTATGGCTGAATGGAAAATAATCATTTTTACAATGTGAATGTCTGTTTGAGAGCATCATCACGGACCGCACTCAGGCGGTTTTTGTGTGCTTTGAGACTCGCAAGTATCTTCAAACTGGCCCGGACCTGAACTTGGGGTGGGCATCGCCACCTGCTTCCAAAAGACCCAGCTCGCCCGGCTTCTGCTTCCTCACACTGTTCGGTTCAGTCTTCATAATGTTCTCCTCCTTACATTTCAGTCTGTCGTTGGCTGCTGTTCTTGAAGGAAGAGCTTCAGAGTGGGAACTTGTAAAACTAATTTGACTAGAGCAGTCTTGTACATTTCTAATTATTTATGGTCGATTCTAGAAAGGCTACTTACTGGTTGGGGGGCGCCTGGGTGGCTCGGTTGATTAAGCATCCAGCTCTCGATTTCAGCCCGGATCATGATCTCATGGTTCGTGAGTTCGAGCCCCACATCGGGCTCTGTGCTGACAGTGTGGAGCCTGCTTGGGATTCTCTCGCTCCTCCTCTCTCTCTGCCCCTCCCTGGCTTGCTCTCTCTCTCTCAAATTAAATAAAAATAAACTTAAAAAAAAAAAAAAGAAAGGCTACTTATTGGTCTTGAAGTTTTAATATCTGTATTTATTAATATGATCCTGAATGCCCATGCAAGGCTTCTAGAGTAGAGTAGATTATTATTTACTTACATAAATAACCACAGTGGCTTTCCCTGGCTCTGGTTTTTCCCTGGGGTGATGTGATAAGGGCCAGATGTCATCTTATGTGTGAGGGCAGGAACTCCTGTGGGCAAGGACGCCCACCCCCCCCCCCCCCCGCCCCGCAAAAGGCATCTGGGCATTTGAGAGACCAACAGATTTCCACTTGTTACTCTGGGAGTTTTCTGGTTAGAGTGGTTAGAGAGTCTTGTCATTTGCTAATAATGATAATACTGCTACTAATGTCTCTTTACAGTCCTTTTAAAAGTGTCACTCCTTTTCATGTTGTTTAGGATGACAGATGTACAGTGTTGAAAAGCAGAGGTGACAGTGAGCATCCTTCTCTTGTTCCTGACTTTACTGGGAACATCTCTAGTATTTCCCCAGTTGTAACGATGCTTAGATTTCTGGAATATACCCCTCATCAAAGTAAAGAGTTTTGTTCTATTCCTTGTTTGCGGAGTTTTTAATAATTAAAGGATGTTTATTAAGATCAGAGGGTTTTTTTAATGAAACTATCAAGAATCCCAAATAGTCTTTCAACTTTGATTTGTGGTTGTCATGAATTACAATAACAGATTTCCGTATGTTGAATTTTCCTTGTTTTCTTGTTCATTCTTTGGTCCACTTACTTTATTTTTTAGAAAACCGTGTTAAACATTTCTTCCTTTTCTGTGGATTTTTATCCTTTTCGTATTTCTAGCATTTCTTTCTTTCTTTTAAAAAATTTTTAAAAAGTATTTGTTTATTCTTTGAGAGAGAGAGAGAGAGAGTGAGCATGAGCGAGAGAGGGGCAGAGAGAGGGGGAGACAGAATCCAAAGAAGGCTCCAGGCTCTGAGCTGTCAGCACAGAGCCCCACTTGGGGCTCGAACTCACGGACTGTGAGATCATGACCTGAGCCGAAGTCGGTCACTCAACCAACTGAGCCACCCAGGCCCCTCTTTCTTTTTTTTTTTTTTTTTAGTTTATTTATTTATTTTGAGAGTGCACGCATGCGTGTGTGAGCTGGGGAGGAGCAGAGAGAGGAGAGAGAGGATCCTAAGCGGGATCCACGATGTCAGTGCAGAGCCAATTCAGGACTCGAACTCACAAACCGTGAGATCGTGACATGAGCCCGAGTCAAGAGTTAGATGCTTGACTGAGCCACCTGGATGCCCAGCACTATTTTTAATAAATAAATGCTTCACCACCCCTGTTGCCTCCCTTAACCTTGCTGCACGTCTGCAGAGTCCCTTCCGTAAACTCCCCGAGTACCCTCGTGTGTGCTCCTTCCCGCGGTTTCCTGTTGTATGTCTTCTCGTGACTGGGCTCTTGGTTTCGGTGGGGGGAGTTCACTTACTGTTGTTATATTGAGTTTCCTCATCTCTTTTGGGGTTGACATGCCAAAGTCAGAGACACTTTTTCCTGGTGAATACTCTTAAAGTGTTAATGTAGTCAAAGCCTGTGGTAAAATCCGATTTGTCCCCAGTGTGCATGGTCACTCCAGAATGCCCTCCCGTCACCTCCGGAATCATGTGGGATTTTATTCCAAATTGAACTCCCTGTGTATGCATCTGTAATTCTCTAGTGTTAGTAATTTTTTGGTCTATTTGGTTTGGTTTTTGTTCATGATGGATTCATACGTCTCACACTGTAGACTTTAGTTTCATTCTGCTATATATTTCCAAGTAATTTTTTCAGAAAGCATCTGTGAGTGGCAAATATTTTTATTTTGCTCTCCTACTTGCATGCTAATCTGAATGGAATTAATTTCTAAGTTCAAATCCAACGTGTTGAATGCTAGCTCCCCCAAAATATCACCAAAGCGATGCGTTGGGGAGGAAGAGCTGAGCGGATCGGGTCAAGGAGAAACACCGCCAGACCCTCGGAGCACCAGGCGGGCAGGACAGAGCCGGAATGTCTTCTGGGATGCTGCAGTGTGGCCTCAGGCGGGCCTCTCAGTGGGGGGCTTGATGACACCTGGGTCAAGAGCAGGAGACAACAGCGCAGAGGTGGTGGACATGCAGGGTCTGCCCTCTTCTGCCGGGTTTTGGGAGAAGCATCGATTTTGTTCTGATACGTGACCATTCTGCAGGTCAGCCCAAACTGAGGTCTTCTCTCACCTTTGGAGAAGTTACTTTTATTTTATCGAGTGTTGTAGGACTTGGCAGTGTTCTGTCTCTCCAGGTGAGGTTCGTATTCAGAAGTGACACTCCCCTCTGGCTGAGCGATCGTCAGCCGCTGCCCACCCGTGACATGCATCGGGTCCCGGAGCCTCGGATGTCTGCTCGCTTTGGGAACGGAGCTGCGCGAGGCCGCGTGGGCTCCGTTCACACCGCACCCCTGGGCAGACTGGGTTATTCACGCTCACACCGGCGAGTCCCTGTCCCCCTGCGAGCAAACACCAGGGCGTAATCGCAGCGGGCCGCCCGCCACGGCTGCAGTTGGCAGGACGGACGCGGGGCCCAGTCCGTGGTGGCTCATCTCTCAGCGTCTGAAGATTCCTTCTGTCTCTCCCGGAGCCTGCACACCCCCTCTGTCACCTTGCAGGTCACCTCGCTGGTCCCGGAGTTCCAGCCCCGCTTCAGATCTTCCTCCTCTTAGGGGAAAATGCCAGGGTCCCCTTCCCTTGTTTGCTTTCCCTCCTTCTCTCCCCACCCCCACCCTCCCTTCCTCTTTATCTTCCCCATCCGTGGTTCAGGGTGTGTGCTGTGATTTCGGGCACTGCTCTGCTGCTCCCTCCAGCATTCGCCCTAGGACGCTCCCAACGCCCCCACCCCCGCCCGGAAGTCAGCACAGGGCGGGTGGTGGAGACACAGGCAGAGGTCACGGCTCTCGTGACCATCCGAAGATCCTCCCCGGGTGCTGTTGTGTCTGTCGCACCCGACAGTGGTGTTCTTTGGTTTCTCTGCTCTTCTTTCTGTAATTCAGTCCGTTTGCTGTCCGTCTGCGAGAGACTTTCCACGTCGCCAGTGTCCCAGAGCACACTTTGTTGTCGTCCAGTGTGGTGTGCATGAGTGTGCGTGTGTATGTATAAAATATGTAATATGTGTATTATATATAATATTCGCGTCTCATCTGTCATTTGAAAGAATATGGTTCAGGATGAAGACAGGATTATTAAGTCAAAAATCTTGATCCACTCACACTATAGACTATAAAAAAAACAGAATAAATATTTGCCAGATCCTGGGGGAAACAAAATAAAGAAAATACAGTGTGCAGTGGGTGGGGGGAGGGGGTCAAAATAAGAATAAGATCCTAATTAAAAGATCTTGTCAAAAGATAAATGGAACTGTATCCTGTTTGAGAGATACAGCCATGCTACAAAAAGTTATGAATAAAAGCAATAAAGACAGTTCATGGAATAACAAACCAAAAGAAAACAAACACTAAATGAAATAAAAGACCAATTTAATTGAGTAAACATACATTCGCCACTGATGTTGTCTTGAAATCTATAAAAAGTCACTATAAACGTATTTGCCCTCAGTGGCAATGATAAAGAAGAAAATAATAAAAACAGACACCATTTGCAATTACAGCAAAAATTAGAATCAATATTCATTTTAAAAATCAAATAAATTCCAGAGGCACCTGGGGGGCTCAGACGGTTGTCTGACTCTTGGTTTCAACTCAGGTCATGATCTCACGGTTGGTTCTCTCTCTCTCTCCAAATAAATACACATTTTTTTAATTAAAAAAATAAAAAAGTCTAAATAAAGATTGATAAATGAAGTATTAGAAGAAAACAGATTTAGTGTTGAGAATTTCTAATTTCAGTGAGAAAATGTGTGAGAATTTCAGTGAGAAAATGTGAAGAGTCATCAATTTGACTATATAGAAACTTAAAACTGTGAGTGAAAAAAACCCACCGTAACAATATGAAGACATATACTGATGGCACACATGAACTTTAGTCTTAAAGAAAAATTTCTACATATTTTTCATAAATCCTATTTTCTTCATTATGACTCATTTTTAAAGTTAAATGCAAGGCTTTACTGCTAAAGTTCATTTGGTGGTTTCAGCCCAGTACTCCATCTTGTACAAATTAGTATTATTTTTTAAACATTTTATTCATTTTTGAGACAGAGAGACAGAGCATGAGCATGGGAGGGGCAGAGAGAGGGGGAGGGAGACACAGAACCCAAAGCAGGCTCCAGGCTCTGAGCTGTCAGCACAGAGCCCGACGCGGGGCCTAAACTCACGAACTGTGAATCGTGACCTGGGCCGAAGTCCGACGCTTAACCGACTGAGCCACCCAGGCACTCTTGTACAAATTATTTTAAACGCTGACTTTGTCACTGATAGTATGAAATTCAAACCTAAATATGTGTCATCCCCCCCTTCCAGCTTTACCATCCCCAAAACTTGGTGGCCCCTCACTGGACAAGTACAGGTGGTATTAAAGAGAAGTTTAAGGAATATTCATTATGCATGAATTAAGGCTCTGTTATCTCTAGCATTTGGTCCCATACATATACCTAGAGTTAAAAAATCAGAGATCCTAAGGGAAAATCTTGTCATGCTTGATCATTAAGGGGCCACAATGATTACATGTAATAATGGAAATAAAACGTTTTGTTTATAGATTTGTAAGTCAAGGGGTCGAAGACTGGAGCTACCAGACTTTTTCCGTGTGGGTGGTGTCTCATCCGGGACAAGTGGTCCTCACAGTGGTAAGTTCATTTGAACTAGACTGCCAAGAGAGCAAAGTGTAGAAATAAACCATCATGAACGGTACTTATATGTGCCACTTACTTTGAAATGCATCAAAACATAAGATGGACGAACGGATGGATACATGGACAGATGTGCGAGAAAGCAAATGTAGCAAAAAATTAGCACATAGGTGGCGGGTATATGGGTATTCGTTTTATAATTCCACCTTTTCATGTTTTTAAATGTTTTCATAAGAAAACGTTGAATGGAAATAAATCGCACACTATTTTCTTAGGGATGTCACTCTGTTGCATTGTGTTTGTTTTCTACCATCGCCATTAGAGAGTTACCGCAAACTTAGCACACATTCATTACATCGCGGCTCTGCCGGTTCCAGGCCTCCCTGGGCTCACTGGCTAAAATCAAGGTGTCAGCTGGGCCACATTCCTTCCTGGAGGCTCTGGGGGAGCCTCCCTTTCCTCATCTTTTCCAGCTTCGAGAGACCACTGACACCCCTTGGCTTGCGGCCCCTCCTTCATTTTCAAAGCCAGCGGTGTTTGTGTCTCTCTGGCCGGTCTCCTTCGTCTGACCTCCCTCTGTTTGCAGGCAGAAAAAGTTCTCCCATGTGATCATATTGGGACCGCTTAGATAATCCGGAGTAATCGCTCCACCTCAAGGTCTTGATTTAATTAAGTGAGGTGCCAGAAGCACCTGGGGATTAGCACCTGGATATCTTTGCAGGGAGCCATTATTCTGGGCCTCAAAGGAGAAGAAGAAATAAACGCAAGGCACGTGTGGTACCAAGAAAGCCAAGGCAGGCAGCTCCTGTGAGCAGAGCCAGTGAAGTAATGGCTGAAGCTGAGAGAGTGTATAGAACCTGCAGAAAAAGACAAGGAAGAGGAAAGACCCCAGTGGACACCCACCTGTAACAAACAGAAGAAGGAGGGGGCTGTGCAAGGATGGAATCGAGCGCCCAGGAGGGGGGTCCTGGAAGCTAAGGGAGGAGAGAGGGAATTTGATGGACTTTTCTCTAGAAAAAGTGCATGGTCATCATTTTAAAATGCTCTAGAGAGGCCTGAAGAGTCCTCTGTGTCCGTTGGCGATGAGGGTCTGCAGGAACCACGGAGACCGTAGTTTTCCCGCAGTGGTGAAGGCGGAAGTCTCGTCATCAGGTGTTACTGTCGTCGAGTGGCTTTATTAAATCCTCTATTAAATGTAAAACCAACATCACCTCGTTTTACTCTGCCTTGTGCCACCACAGCTGCCGAGTCTCTGTTAAGAGAACCTGGGATTATGGACCCGAATTCCGATGTCAAATCCCCTTGGTCCCGTTTGTCGTCCCCTTGACTGAATATCGATCAGATCCTCTAAGATCCTGGGCTGAGGACTTGCTGAAGCTGTTGTCTGCAAAGGCGGCGAAATTGTAGTGAATCCATCTGGATGTTTCTGTGGTTTACCACGCATTCGAATGATCGAATCTGCTCTACGAAGAAAAGATCTTCCCCAGATCCCTGGTCCTCCAAAAATGTTACCAGTAAGAAGCAGGCTGGATCATTTCCAGAAATGCTTTATTATAGGCTTGAGCTTAAATCACCGAACAGACTTTGCCCCGTTTTCTCCCAAGCTGTCTACTGCTCATCTCTCCTCCCTGTACAGTTGAAAGCCTCCCTTTCTCCTGTGCACGTGACGTGACTGGGAACCTTCTCCCGGCAGACACCTGTGGGCGGGCGGGGGTGAGATGTTTGCACGCACTGGCCACCGACAGAATTCCAGAATCCCAGCGTGGGTTTATCCAAGCCGTAGCGAGTGAGGACTCCCTTCCATCCATCTACATAAATAAATGAAGATCTGGTTCCCAGTCCACCTCACTGGGACCAAATCCTCCTCCGTCCCCACTGCTGCAGCCCAGGGAGGGCACTCGGCCATTGGATGCTCTCCCCCGAGGCTGGGAATCTTGAATAGATGCCTCAAACCCAGCAGTGGGGTGGCTTCGGCTCTGGTAAGTGCTGTGGCCTCGATGACGGTCCCTGCCGCCTGGCCCAGACTTGCTCCCGCCTACTTCCTGAGCCTCCGTGTCCAGCCTCCTGTGGATCCACTGCTGTGGGTTACCACGTCCTTGAAGAAAGTCAGCCAGCAGCACCGACGGGTGCATCAGGTGTCCCATCCTCTACCCTCTGACCTTGCTCTGGGCAAAAGCTCCCCCCCACCCCCCACGCTATGCAGATTACCTCCATGTTAATTATTCCGGTATTTATTTCTTCACAGACTTACTTATATGTTTCTTAGGCACTTCAGATTCACAAAATCCCAAAACGAATTCACTGTCCCCTCTCACCCGCAGCACACTTCTCCCTCAGCAGGGCTATCCTAGTGACCGAAATCACGATTTATCTCATTATGGGGCAGAAGCCTACAAGCCTCCTGACGTGTCCCCTCCACCGACTTCCAGGTCAATGTGACGTTAATCCAGTAGCCTTCTTAAAACAGCTCTGGCGTTTATGGGAAGAGTGAGCGTCCGAAGATGGATCAAGCAACAAGTTATTCGGAGTTCCTGAAAATTATGATTGCAGACACCATATTCTAAGACTAGTATTTCTGGGTTCAACTGAGGAAACGGTGCTGACTTCCTGTTGGGGTTTTCTACCATTATTACTGTCCCTGGATTATTACTCAGGCTAGTGATGGTGGTTAAGAATACAAGATTTCAGGGCACGTGGGTGGCTCGGTCGATTAAGCGTCCGACTTCAGCTCAGGTCATGATCTCACAGTTCATGAGTTCAAGCTCCACATCGGGCTCTGTGCTGACAGTGTAGAGCCTGCTTGGGATTCTGTGTCTCCCTCACTCTCTGCACCTTCTCCACTCAATGCTTTCTCTCTCTCTCAAATAAATAAACTTAAAAAAAAAAAAAAAAGAATACAAGATTTCAAAAGTATAAACATTGGTGGTAAATACATTTCGGCTTCTTAAAAAACAAGGGCCCCACAGGCGTTAACCGGAGTTCAGTGTCTTACTCTCAGATACGTACAAGCGGGTAAACTTGCAGAGAAAACACACTCACGTGGTATGAAAACGTCTGGTTTAATTCATCAAGTTTATTCTTCACTCGTCATCTTGACCTCTTTTTCAGAGCCAGATCATGTTTTCTAACGATTGCATCAGAAGTTTTGCGAGTTCTCGTTCAAGAGAGGAGCTGGAGAAAGTCCGTGCTGGTCTGATGGGTCAGCTGGAGGAGATTTCGGAGCTTGTGGCGCTGGATTGCGGTAACGCGCGCACAAAAGCCGTCCTGGGGGCGCTGCTCACGCTGTACGTTCACTGCAGAGACATAGTGGGGGACCTGCTGCTGAAAGGGGTCTTCAGTGCAGATGATTTTGAGTGGACAAGGTAAGTAGGTGAGACGACAACACCACCTAAAAAAATAACTCGTCCCTCGTCCAGCGCTCCCTCTCGGTAAATTAATTCTCTGGCTCAGATTTGGTCGAACCCAAGTTTTACTTTTCCAGGACGTGTAGAAATTCTGAGCAAACCGTGTCGGTTTGGATACCGCGTGCCTCTGCTGCTTCCTCCTTTCCACTGTCCTTCCGCTTGGTTCGAACCTCTTTCTGCTCCATCTTCCTGGACTGGCTTCCTTCTTCCTGTGGTTGCGTTTTCTCTCGCCTTTCAGCCAGAGGGCAGCTCTCAGTGGGCAGTGACAGCAGCTCTCCCTCGGGCCTCCCAATTCCCCCCGTGCGCGCTCGATTCTGGGACACAAGTCAGGTGTCAGAACCCCTTTCTCCCAGCAGGAGCCTGGGAGCGCGTACTCACACTTACGTGGTGTTTCGTGTGCAAACACGACACTGTAGAAAACAGAACCACCGGCTTTGGGGAGAAAAGATCAAGCAGAAGAGTCCTGTAATGTGCAGTTTCAAACTTCTGAGCTAATTTTTCTCTACGGTTTCCTCTGTTCATAGAAAAACAACTGTCCTGCCTGCGTAAGGTCTTTGGTTCTTAAGAAAAGCTCACTGTTAAGAAATTCTGCGTTACTATAAATCTCCTTATTTTTGATGTAACAATTTCCTTAAACTCTAGGGAAAATGGAGCAGAGAGGCCGATATATTTGACTAACACCACTTGTGTATATCTTACCCGAGTACTTTCTATTTGACATGTATTCACACGTTCGTCTTCTGGCAGAAGTATAACGGTCTACATTTTTAATTGCCAAGGAAATACGCCATCTTTTTGAACCATCACCCCAGAGTTTAGTGTGTCATTGCGACTTTGCTAGTGACTCTCGGAGAGTGAAAACCAAGGGTGGAAGAGCATATGTAGAAAAGCAAAGTGGAAAAGACGTGATTCCAATAAACCCTGAGAGCACCTGTGATTCTAGGGCTACGGTTCCCAAATTACGGGCCAGCATGACCTAAGGCACCACAGGGAACTCACGGGACACCAGTGAGCAAAAAACGTTAAACTTTTGAAGGACTCGGAGGGATACAGAACACCTGTCAGACACCAGGCAAACTAGTAGCTCTGAGTAACTGACAGGTTTAACGTGAGACCACGCGATAAACGGTCAGTGATTTCTTATCCTTGCAAAGCTAGGTTTTGGACAGTTTCCCTGATTAATGAAAAAGGCAAGCACTAAATGAAAATTAACAAGATTGTGAATAAACAAGATTGTGAAACAAGATTGGCAGTATACTATCTGATTCTAAGGTTTGAGGAATTATGTAGTGCACAACACATACACACATCCCATTAGTAAATAACTGTGATTATTTAACAATGACAAAAAAAGGATTTTCTTTTGGGGCACCTGGGTGGCTCAGTCAGTTAAGCATCTGACTCTTAATTTTGGCTGAGGTCATGATCCCGGGGTCATGGGATCAAGTGGAAAGATAACCCATGATCAAGGATTGAAAAAAATTAATATTGTTAAAATGTCCGTACGACCCAAAGTGATCTGTGGATTCCATGCAAACCTTCTCAAAATTCCAATGGCAATTTTCACAGAAATACAAAAAAAAATCCTAAAATTTCTGTGGAACCACAAAAGACCTCTCAAATATACAAAACAGTCTTTTGAGAAAGAAGAACAAAGAAGGAGGTATCACACTTCCTGATTTCAAGCTATATTACAGAGCTATAATAATCAAAACACTATGGTATTAGCATAAAAATTGACACATAGACCAATGGAACAGAATAGAAAGCCAGGAGATATATATATATGTATAGACATGCATATAGACGTATATACGTGTATATGTATGTTGACGTATATGTAGTCAATCTGTGACCGAAGAGCCAAGAATAGGCAATGGGGAAAGGATAGTCTCTTCAATAAATAGTGTTTGGAAAACTGGACAGCTGCATGCAAAGAATGAAATTGGACCCCTACCTGATGCCACTCACAGAAACCAACTGAAATGGATTAAAGACTTGAACATAAGACTTAAAACCATAAAACTTCTACACAAAAACATGGACAGTAAATTCCTTGTTATTGGTCTTGGCAATAATTTTCGGATTTGACACCAAAAGTAAAGGAAACAAAAGCAAAAATAAACAAATGGGTCTACATCAAACCAAAAGCTTCTGCACAAGAAAGGAAACCATCAATAAATTTAAAAGGCAGCCTATGGGGGCACCTGGGTGGCTCAGTCAGTTGAGCGTCCGACTTCGGCTCAGGTCAGGATCTCTCAGTTCGTGAGTTCAAGCCCCACGTCGGGCTCTGTGCTGCCAGCTCAGAGCCCGGAGCCTGCTTCGGATTCTGTGTCTCCCCTCTCTCTGCCCCTTCCCCACTCACACTCTGCCTCTCTCTGTCTCTCAAAAATGAATAAATGTTAAAAAAAAATTTTTTTTAAGTAAAATAAAAGCAGCCTATGCAATGAGAGAAAATATTTGCAAACCATTAATCTAATAACGGGTTAAGATCTAAAATATATAAAGAACTACAACTCAGCAAAATAAATTTTTTTTATTAAAAAAATGTGCAGAGGAACTGAATAGACATGCAGTCAAAGGAAGAAATGCAGATGGCCAACAGGTATGTGAAAAGCTGTTCGGCACGACTCATCACCAGGGAAATGCAAATCAAAACCACAATGAGATATCACCTCATGTGTCACGATGCCTATTACCAGAAAGACCAGAAGTAACAAATTTTGGTGTGGCTGTGGAGAAAACACATTTATACATTGTTGGTGGAGATGTAAATTGGTGTACGTACTCTGGAAATGGATGGTGGTCTCTCATAAAATTAAAAATATAACTACCATGTGACCCAGCCATTCCACGTCTGGGTATTTTCCCTAATGAAATGAAATCACTATCTCAAAAATATATCTGTACCCCCATGTTCATTGTACCATTATGTATAATAGCCAAGACATTCATTAACTGATGAAGGGATAAAGAAAATGTAGGGGCGCCAGGGTGGCTTAATCAGTCGAGCGTCCGACTTCAGCTCAGGTCACGATCTCATTGTCTGTGAGTTTGAGCCCCGTGTTGGGCTCTGCTGACAGCTCAGAGCCTGGAGGCTGCTTCGGATTCTATGTGTCTCTCTCTCTCTCACTCTGCCCCTCCTCCCCTCCTTCCCTCTCTCCCTCCCTCTCTCTCTCTCTCTCTCTCTCTCTCTCTCTCTCTCTCTCTCAAGAATAGATAAACATTAAAAAATATTAAAAAAGAAAATGTAGCACATGGATAGAATGGGATATCACACAGCCATAAAAAATGAAGGAAATCCTACAACATGGATGGACCTTGATGGCATTGTGCTAAATAAAATAAGTCAGATAATCTATGACCCCACTTATATGGGAAACCCCAAAACACTGAATTCATAGAAACAGAGAAGAGATTGGGGGTTGCCAGAGGCCGGGGATGGAGCTGGGGTGGATGATGGATGAAGGAGGTCATAGTACCAACTTCCAGTTATAAATAAGTTCTGGGGATGGAATGTATAGCACGGCACCTGTAGTTAACAATTCTTTATTGGAACGATGCCAAGACAGTAGATCTTAAATGATGTCATCACAAGAAAATGAAGTTCATAACTGTGTGAATGAGGGATGTTACCTAAATTTATTGTGATTCTTTCGCAATATGTACGTGTATCAAATCGTTATGTTCACCTTTAACACAAAGGTATATGTCGATATCTCGTTAGAAATGGGGGGGGGGGGGGAAGAACACATACTGTAAAGCTACAGATTGGTCACAACTTTTACCCAGAGCCTCTTATAGAAGAGAAGATTTACAGTTACCACACAGTTGACGGGGTCATAAGATAAATACAATGGTTTTGTTCGATACTAAGAACAAAGAGCATTTCCCTCAGTTACCCTTATAGGAAGGGGCCTGGTTATAATGAGCAATGTCATAAGCCACGTTTTTATTGAAAACCGTAATAAACTTCATAGGGATGATTCTTGTATAAATCCTCCGTTAGTGCTGCCCACACCACACCAAAGCAGCGGCAAGATTCAGCAAGGCCATTTTCCTCGCCGGGAAAAGTGCTCGTAAGTTTGTAGAGTTCTGAGTCCTAATATTTCGTGTCTGATGTAGTCGTTGAATGATCTGTAACTCCTGTCATTTTTATTTTAATATTTGTACTTGTTTTTTAGTCAACATCCTGTTTTTGGTTTTTACTGTGTTTCTACATGTGCAAAAAAAACTAAAAATAATTTTGTCCAAATAACATGAACATTGAAAATACCGTTCTCAGACATTTGCAGTATCAGTGGAACGAAAAACAACAGCTGTGCTACGTGTCCCAAGGCGATGCCAGCTTTACTTATGGCTACGAGTACCTGGGCTGTACCCCCAGACTGGTCCTTACGCCCCTCACCAACAGGTGCCAGCTCACGCTCACGGGGGCTCTGCTCTTGAATCTCGGAGGCTGCCCCTCTGGGCCCACCGGGACGGGCAAAACAGAGAGTGTCAAAGATCTAGCAAAGGTAAGCGGTTTCTGTATCCAGAATAAATACACAGACCTTAACAGTACCTTAAATTTACACTGTTCCTGCTATTGAGATGTTCCTAACATTTAACAGACATCTCACCACGCTTATTAATTCATATAATTCGTCCTTTAATTTTTAAATGTCCACAGTGCACGGGGACTTGGCCTCTCTGCACGCCGAGCGTGCGTCGTGTTTGGGATTCCACCGGACAAGCTGACGCATGAACGGTGGTCTTGTCCCCCTTCATTTAAGGGTGACCCGTTTTGTTTGAGCCCCCCACACAGACTTTTACCTAGTCTTTGTGATTAATAGCAGTGTGTGTGTGTGCGTGTGTGTGTGTGTGTGTGTGTGTGTGAGAGAGAGAGAGAGACAGAGACAGAGACAGAGAAGTAACTGATGAACGCAAGACGTATTTGACGTCCCTGGAACGATGTCACTGGAATGCTTTTTTCTCAGTTACTTGTTGGTGCGTTTTAAAAACAGGACCTTAGCGTTCCACGTACTGATCAACTTAACAAACAGCGTATGCGCATTCAGACTCCACTCGGTTTTGAGTGTTTCTAAATTTGGTGGGTAATCCATGCTTATGTTGCAACGTTTTCTCAAAAGAGTAAAGACATTTTATTACTCTAGAAGTTTTAACATTAGTATTTCGCATCAGAAGCTGAGCAGTGTACTAAAATAATGTTGTTGTTTTTCAGTCGTTAGGCAAACATTGTGTGGTGTTCAACTGTTTTGAGGATTTGGATTATAAGGTAAAGTCTATTCATATCTATGCAGGAAAAAAATAGCATACATAGAAATAGTCATGGAGGATTGAAAGAACAAGGAAAATATTTCCCTTGGAGAGACACTGAATGTTAACAACGGCAAATGCTGTTAATTCTTTTAAATTAACGTAACTGAGACTTACAACATTATGCAGTTGAACTACCTAAGACAGTGGTTTTCAAACTTTCTAATGGGGGACTTTTCCAAACAAAATCTGATATGGGACGTGACTATATTAAGAAGTTAAGAGTACTGCTTTATTAATATAAATTTATAAGTTCTAACCTTATACCTTTATTTCCTGAAAAGGTAATCATTAAGAACAATGAGGCTATTAACACAAAAATGTGAGGCAGGGTTGATACGGAGGATTGAGTTTATGTCAGCCTTGTTATGATAGCACGTGACCTAAGGCGTAGCTCATAACATTCTGAAATATTTATTAAAATTTAATGTACCTCTGTGCCTGTCCCCAATTAACCTGAAGTTTCAAAACACTCTATTTTGTCTTGCATGTTAAGTTCCGGCCAGTTACCTTTTATGGCAGTCAGTTTATTTGCAGTTCAAAGTCCATTATCGGGAGATCTTGCGTTTTCAGTTTGTGCTCACTTAGCACATCAAGAATATCAGTGAAACCTAAACAAGCTGATTGCATCCTATCATTAAGACCCTTAGGAAGTAGTCTCTTGTCTCTTCCTGCGGTGGGGGCAGCAGGGCTGGGGGAGAGACAGGACTGAGGCGCCTGCCTGCCCATGCAAAACCTGAGGGGGAGCCGGGAAGCCTGCTAATCAAATAATATTTTAATGCAATACTTTTTTAGAATCAAAATTAGTGCCAAAAAACCCCACAATAAACCGAATATCAAAATTTTAAATAAAGACACGATGTGATTCCTGCAGCCAGTGGGGAGAACCAGGCCCTGTGTCCCACCCGGAGGGGCTCCCACGTGCGCTCCCATCTCCCATGCCCCAGCTCACACGGTCCCTAGCCTGTCTTCGTCCACACAGGTTGCTGGGCCTACAGAGTTTTCACTTGTTTCTGCGGCCAGCATTTACCCATTGGTAGGTTCCAGACCGTGAGTCTCCCGGGAGCGCCGAGAGCCCCGGGCACTCCGACCTGCACCTGCCGGGGCTCTGGGGGGCCGCCCCAGCGTGGCCCAGCTCCCGCAGGTCCTCGGGTGCGTCACCCAGCAGCAGCACGCCCTCCACTCAGCCCCAAGGCTGTGGCTGCAGGAGAGCGGATGTGAGGACCCCTGTGCTGAGCCTTGAGCTCCCCAGAGCGCCAGCCTGCCCTGCGGGGTCCGAGCACCTGCCGCGCGCACGGAGCCATGGCCCCGGGAGAGTGTTCAGCTGTGTAATAATTGTTTTCAAGATAATAGGGAGACTCTTCCTCGGACTGGTTCAGTCGGGAGCGTGGTGCTGTTTGGACGAGTTCAATCGGATCGATGTGCAGGTCCTCTCTGTGATTGCGTCGCAGATCCTAACAATTAAGGCCACAAAAGACAGCTATTTGGTCAGGTATCGGTCGAATGTGTTTGGTTACTTACTATCAAATATTTGTTGTACGGTAAGTGTTTGGGTTTGGGTTCTTCCCCCCTCCCCAAACATAGACCGAAAAGAATGACATTTGTCTTGAATGTCCCCTTTGCTCGTCAAGTAACGTGTGAATATATGTAACGAACTTTCATGCCAACCTGGGGGTATCCAGGCTCTTGCCCAGCCTTGGAACGGTCTTGGGAGCCACCAGGACAAGGTCGCAAATATGTTCCAACTAATTTTACTTTAGGGCTTAAATTCAATTAGTACCGATTTCACGTGAAGAAACCAAAGACTTTTTCTTTAATTCTACATCTTTTTAAAAAATAAAATTATACTGGCCACACACCTGAAGCCCTCCCTTATCCCATTACTCTGAATTAATAGATTTGTATTGAAAAAATCCTGTAAAAATACTATTTGTATGTTCAGATTACTAATGTTTACTAATCCAGGCAAAAATGTCTTTCTCGTCAGATAAATTCAGGAGTTTACATGATTTATGGGTGTAATTGGACTTGTGGGTTTAAAATGTCTATTACAATCTTTTAAAAAAAAGTGTGGGGGGGGTGTCCCCAGGCTTTGTTGCCCGTGTTTTTCCTTTCCTGCTTCGACCACCCTCACCGGTGGTCGAAAAATCACTGGAGGATTTCTCTCCGTGGTCCCTCTGTCTGGTGCTGACAGCAGGGCGCTAATGTCCATGCCAAGGGTTCTCCTTCCCAGCGTTCCCAAAATTACTTAGTCGGGGAGCTGAGGGTGGGCTGTGTCCCATGCTAATGCAGGAACTCTGCGCCATGATCACTCTTTGCCCCACGGTGTCACCAAGGGAGAATCCTGTGTCCGAAGGTCTCCTAGGGCTCTTTTCCCGTTCAGTCAGTTCATTCAGGTGGCTGCCTTCCCGCCTCAGGCCCCACAAAACTCCGCAGACACAATCAAATAAATCTGAACCCCAGCAGGGCTCGCAACATGGGCTCGAGATCAGCCTCTTCTTTCCCTCTTACAGTCATTTTTCCCCAGTCCATGCGGTTTAAATTTAAATGTAAAACAGCCTTAGGAAAGTTCCCAAGCTCACTTATAGTTTGAACATCCTTTGGCTTGGAGAAAACAGTCCTCTTCGTAATGAATCATATTGTACAGGGGAGGAAAATTTTTCCTTTACCCTTTTAGGCTCTTTTGGCCGACGTAAGATAAATTAACAGGAGAAAACTTTAATTCCATACATAGGGGAGCCTCACACACACGTGAGACGTTCAAAGACAGGCAGACAGTTAAGGTTTGTGTGCCATCCTGAGCTAAGGAGAAGGGGGAAGGAGTCTGGGTCTTCGAGGGAAGGAAGAGAACTCACAGGAGATGGGAAGAGCACATGTTTGGTGAACAGACAGTTGTCGTGTCCTGCAAAGACCATGGGACACAGGAATTGGGATGAGCAGGCTGTGCTGAGCTCCCCACAGCTCGCCACACGTGGCCCAAACCTGCCGTAGTCATCTCTGGTGACCGCTCTCTTTCTGGACCGGGCCCTCCGTCTGAATTCTTAGAAGCAGTTAAGGGGGAGGTAGAAGGTTCTTTCTGGGTTTTTCGGGCCTTCGTTTTCAGGGGAAAATAATCCACCTACCAGAGTGGCACGTGGGGGTGGGGGCTCATTCTGAACCCCTTTCCAATGTCTTCTAGGTTTGTACTGGAAGGAAAAGACATTCGTATCAATATGTCTTGTGCGGTATTTGTCACCATGAATCCTGAGTAAGTATCGGTTAACCTGTGCTGGCGGTTGGAGACAGGTCAAAATCTTTCCTTAAATCTTAGCCATGACGCAGCTGCCTCACACTGTAATCTGCCATCCCCTCACCAACGGCCAAATCTCTCTGCCCCCACGTGCCTTAAACAGCCGTGGCTCCGGAATTATCCACGTGGACATTTCTGACTGAGGGATTTTTCACTTCATGAATAGCCAGGGAGAAAGGCAAAGGTCAGCAGTTTGTCACAAAGAAGACAGAAAACACACAAACAGAGAGTAGCAGAGGGAGTAGAATATGGTGGTTACAAGGAGCGGAGGCTGGGAGGGCTCGAGGGAATAGAGGGAATACGTATGGTCCCATCTGACGAGGGGATGGGGGGCCCTGTGGAAGGAGGCACAGGAAGAAAGGACAGTAAAGGAGGAAGCTCTTGAGATGAAAACTACAATAGAAACTGTCTTGCAAACTTGTTTTCAGGTAAAGGTCACACAGGGCGCCTGGGTGGCTCAGTTGGTTAAGTGTCCCCCTTCAGCTCAGGTCATGATCTCACGGTTCTTGAGTTCGAGCCCTGTGTCGGGCTCTGTGCTGACAGCTCAGAGCCTGGAGCCTGCTTTGGATCCTGTGTTTCCCTCTCTCTCTGCTCCTGTTTCCCTGCCTCCCCCTCACCTCTCTCTCTCAAAAATAAACTTAATGTGACAAACTAGTAGAAAGCTAACTGGATTATTTGGGGGAAAACTATATTGTGTGGTTCCTCATTAGAAAAACTGAAAAGTGGTCTGGTTTTTTTGTTTCTTTGTTTTTCTTACCCGCTTAAGGTACAAAGGCCAAGTAGAACTCCCAGATAACTTAAAATCTCTGTTTCGCCCAGTGGCGATGATGGCTCCCCATTATCAAATGATTACTGAAATAATGCTGTTTTCATCCGGTTTCAAATCTGCAAAATCCCTCTCTGGAAAGCTGGTTAGCATTTACGAATTAGCTAACAAACAACTCTCACAACAGGTAACAAACTGCTTTTCTCAAAATAGAAGTGATTCTATGAAACTTAAAATGAGACTCTTGGGGCATCGGACCAGGGATGACCTGGGGAAATAATGGAGCTGGAATCCTGTTAGCACATCGGGTTCATGAGCCAGTTCGGATGTGAGGTGATGTGTAGAGTCAGGCAGGGCTCTAAGCCTTTCCTCTGGGCCCTGGAGACAGTCATGAAGCATCTGCTCTTTTACATGATAGGCTGCTCTCTCCATACCATGAAGCTGACAGATATAGCAGTGACTGTCACACCTCATTGTGCTTCGAAACACTTGGGAGGACTCGTTAAAACACCAGTCACTGGACTTCTCCCACCAGCTTTCCGCTTGTCTGGGGTGGCGCTTGAGACTTTGTGTTTCTGACAAGTTCCTAAGAGTGCCTGACGCTGCTCATCTGAGCGCCATGTTTTGAAAATGATTGTCCTGGGATACGCCAGCGTGAAGAGTACTTGTCTGTAACCCAACATGGTTGGGACAGGGACAGCTAACTTTCTTTTTAGAAGGAGGCTTTGAGGGTCCTCCTGGGGGGCTCAGTCGGTCAAAGCGTCCAGCTCTCGAATTCAGCTCAGGTCATGATCTCACAATTCATGAGGTCGAGCCCGACATCAGGCTCTGCACCCAGCCTGAGTGGGACTCTCTGTCTCCCTCTTTCTCTGCCCCTCCCCCTGCTCGTGCGCGCATGCGCGCTCTCTCTCTCTCAAATAAATAAACTTTAAAAAAAAAAAAGGAGGCTTGGGGCACCAGTTTGGGAGGGAAGCGAGGGGATTGGAAGCAAAATGGAGGCTTTCTTGAGTTGCATCATGGTCTGTCTCCATGGTGTACGTGAAGAGGGGGTTGACTGTGTCGGAGACCCATTTATTTCTAAGTTCCGTTTTTCCCTGAGACACTTTAATAACTCAAATATTTTAATGCTTTATAGGATCATTATGATTTTGGCTTGAGGTCTCTAAAGACAGTTATAATAGTGGCTGGAAAGAAGAAATGGGAGTTTAAACGGTGAGTTGAATTTTGATTGAGTGTAGGTCAAAGAGAGTTACATGACATGGGGAAAATAATTTGTAAAAACCTAAGTCATGATGTCAAGATAAAACAGGGAGCTCTCAGGATGTTTAAGTAGAGATAAAAATATGGTAGAGGTGAAGAATGTTTAAGAATCTGAAAGAAGAAGAAGAAGAAAATGCACAAAATCCCTGGGTATTTTTCCACAAAAGGACCTGTTCTTTTTAAAAAAAAAACAACTGTGTCTTAGCTTTATATAATAAAAGATACACTGGGGCGCCTTCAGCTAAGTGCCCAGCTTCAGCTCAGGTTATGATCTTGTGGTTCGTGGGTTCAAGCCCCACATCAGGCTCTGTGCTAATGGTTCAGAGCCTGCTTGGGATCTTCTGTTCTCCTCTCTCTCTGCCCCTCCCCACTTGTGCACATGCTCACACACGCTCTCTGTCTCAAAATAAATAAACCTAAAAGATACACTGGAATAAAAGGCCTCATTTAAAATGAGAGATGTAAAAAACCTATATGAATATGCCTATATGAAAAATGTGTACAATCCACACGAAGAAAACATCCGTAAAGGACACAAATGAAATGTGAATAAATGAAATAATATACCATATACGTAATATTATAACATCTTAAAGGGCTTAGCATCATAAAGATTTAAAGACTCTAAATGTTCATTTATAGATAGAAACACAGCCCAGTGAATATACCTGAAGGTATTATTTGTTTTTACGTGGGCTGATTCTAAAGTTCACATAGACAAACAATAAAGACTAGCTAGAAAAATGTTTAAAAGTGAGGGCAGTGAAGGAGAAATATCCCTGTAAGTATTGAGACGTATTATGGAGTTTCACTGGTCCCGGCACCGTGGTGCTGGCTTACGGACGGAGAGGCGAGCCATCGGGTCAGGAGAGCAAGCCCAGAGGTGGGACCTCACGACTGGGCATGTATTCTGTCATCAGTTGTGAGGCAAGAACAGACTTCCGGTGAGTGCTGATGGGGAACTAGACTGCCATGTACATAAGACTGAGTTGGAGCCACAGTCAACGTCATTTTCCCAGATAAAAGGACCAAAAAGGCACTAAAAACATACAAGTATTTGAAGAAACAAAATGCCCTTTATATCCTGCAACTAGAGAAGACCTTTAAAACTAAGGCTCAAAATCCAGAAGCCGTAAAGGTAAAGACGGATTGATAATGGTCGAAAAAACACGGTAAGGTCAGAAGACAGATGACAAACTGGAAGAAAGGTGTTTGCATTTCCTGTCACGGTGGGATAGGTCATCCCCATGACGCGCGAGGACTGCCTAGAAAATGCAGGGAAGACATTGTAGGCCCAAGGACAGTTCTCAGAAAAAGAAACGTAAAAATCTTGAAGGGGCGCCTGGGTGGCTCAGTCGGTTAAGTGTCGGACTTGGGCTCAGCTTATGATCTCGAGGTCCGTGAGTATGATCTTGAGGTACAGAGCCCCGTATCAGGCTCTGTGCTGACAGCTCGGAGCCTGGAGCCTGCTTCAGATTCTGTCTCCCTCTCTGTCTGCCCCTCCCCCACTTGCAGTCTCTCAAAACTAAAGTTAAAAAAAAAAAAAAAAAAAGTGCCCAGTAAAAAGTACCTAATAAATGTTAGCTATTACCTATCTTTAGTAAGGATCGAAGACTTAAAAATTACCACCATCCTGATGAAGAATTTCTGGACCATCCGTCGACAGGAGAGGAGAAGGACACTTTTGCACAGAAAACTTTTCTTCCTTTTCCTCTCTACAATTGTATCACACCACATGCAGTTACTTCTTTCGGTTGCCTGTTTAATATATAAGAATATGTGGTGAAGGGATGAATGTGTAAAATGTTGTTATGGGACAACATATTATGTGACAGCTTTTACATCTGGAGCCCTTTGTGGAAAATGACAGAAAACTGAAGCTGGCTTAAACAGTAGAAGGAATTTACTGTTTCAATCAGAAAATGCAGAGGAGGGCGGGGTCTGATGACTTGGATGCCGGTTTCGGCTGTATTTCTCTTCGATGTTGTCAGCACTGCAGCCCTGCGCGTCCTGGCTTGGTCGGCTTCCTTTCTGGTGGTTTGGAAGGATCCCCGGAGCCACCCGCCCCACTGAACCGAGTCCCGAACCACTCTGAACACACAGGGCATTGGAATCACTGTGTCCTCGTGACTGCCACTGACCAGAGCTGGGATCACATTCCTTTAAGGAACATTTGTTAGGCCCCATTCTTGTCTTTCTTTTTTTTTCTTAAATTTTTTTTTTAACGTTTATTTATTTTTGAGACAGAGAGCATGAACAGGGGAGGGGCAGAGAGAGAGGGAGACACAGAATCTGAAACAGGCTCCAGGCTCCGAGCCGCCAGCACAGAGCCCGACGTGGGGTTTGAACTCAGACCGTGAGATCATGACCTGAGCCGAAGTCGGACACTTAACCGACTGAGCCACCCAGGCGCCCCCATTCTTGCCTTTCAAAACTCCCTTATAATCATGACTTAAACATACAGCCTGGGCAAACCAGAGACAGTTAAACTACAGTCTGAACCTGAAGCTAGTGGGAAAAGAAATTGGATCTGCACAGAGGGCATTCAGGCAAGGGTGACAGCCAGCAGTCCTGGTCACAGCATGAGTGGCGTTCACACGCAAGGCCCCTGGACCTGTTACGTTAACTGTCAGGTGTTCACAGGACCGGTTCTGTAGCATAGTCTTGGCCACTGTTCCCAGCTATATAGCCTGCGAGCCGACTTCTCTGGCCCACCTAGAGATTTTTAATAAATCATCATGTTACTTTCCATTTCATATCAGCCCACATGAATTTCTGTTGTTGGCAGCTGAAACACCTTACTGATACAATGCCCATCCCTGAATCAGTGACTGGGGAGTGACATTATCCTGATTGTTCGAGACCAGCCACGGTCCATCTCTGGATCTGGGGACCAGATTAGCCTCACCCACACCACGTGGCTGCTCTGCAGTGAAGGAGAGGGGGAAAGGATGTGGGATGGCCACCTCTAAAAAAAGACTAAGGATGGCCTTTAATGTCAGCAGAGCGTACTTGCTAACTTGTTCTTTATATGTCTTTTCTTCCCCCCCAAAGTAACACCAATAGCGAGCTTTCTGAAACGGACAAAAGTCTGATCCTTACCGAGGCTGTAAGAGAAGTTAGTTTACCAAAATGTCTCCCTGAAGATGTCCCACTTTTTGAAAAGATCATGGCAGACATTTTTCCTGGAGCAGCAGTTTCGACAGAAAATCAAGTTGCCTTGGAGGTAATAAGACTTTTGGAAATCGTCACAAATGGTTTAGATGTGGAATATTAATTAGGATAAAAAGTGTAATGTAAGTTAAAAATATTATAGTTCTTCCTGAAATAGTCTATTCCTGTTATAATTGGGGGGATAAAAATACTTGCACGTATATTTTCCCTTTGGGAGAGACACGGCCTTGACGAAGCTTCAAGCGAAGAAGGTGCTCTCTCTTTGGTTTCCCGTTTTCCCATCTTTCCAATGGGGGTGATAATGTTTTCTCTTCCTCCTGTAAAGGGGTGCTTTCAGAATCAAATTAGGTCAGAATTATGAAAAAAGACTTTAACATGCAAATAGTTTGTGATCGTGAAAGATTAGGTGTTAATGATTGTAGAGCCCTCTGTTTTCCCTCTTACACCTGCGGCCTTACGGTCATTGCCTTCGTGTGGGTGGGACCCCGACAGCTCTCGTACTGGGAGCCAGCCTCCCGCTACCCCCTGGCCTCATCTGGGACCGGTGGCCGCCAGCAGTGCTTTCCAGAAACATATGTTTGATCACATCAACAAAGCCACTGTTGGACGAAACCCAAAATCAGTTACCCTGACATATATTCTTAGGATACCTCCACGGTCTGGCCAAACCAGGCCACCATTCCAGGATCTCCCATCCTTTGTCCTTCTGCCGTTCTTTCTGTCCTGGATTTCTCCCAGTTCTCTGGCTCTTCCTGGGCTCTTATCAGGTGTCAGGCCATCAAACCCACAGATTCCTTTCCCTGGGACCCTGCCCAGTTTTTAAAAAGACTGTGTAAGTTTATTTTAAAATACATGGGCACCTGTTGGGATGAGCACTGGGTGTTGTATGGAAACCAATTTGACAATAAATTTCATATTAAAGAAAATACATGGTTTCAGTAGTTTATAGTTGAAACACCTTCATAATGATCTGTTCTTTAAATACAGGCATAAGCTATATATGTAACTTCATTCCCAACAGGCGCAGAATACGTATTATTTGTAGGCCACATGAAGCACTTTGCAAAAAAAGCTCATTCATTAGGTTATGTATTTGGGAGCATGTTCCTTGAAAACCACGTGGACCAGGAGTTTTATGACAGGGTAGTTCTTTCATGGTTCTGGTCTAGTTAGATTTCATGTCCCTCCTGGGTCAGTTTCGTTAAACTAGGTAACATTCTCATTTCATTCAAGTGTTAGAACGCCCCATGTGGATTTGAGCAAACCCCTACCTTGATATCCTTTCAGTTTCCAATTTCTGACATCATTTGCCTGGTCATTTCTTGTTTTCTTAACTTGGGTTTTCTCCATTACATAGATTGCCTAGAAGTTTATCTAATTGCTTTCTTCAAAAAACCCAGCTTTTTATTTATTTAATACCTCTTTTTGATTTCCAGTCTTTCAATACCTGTATTAATATTTTTTAAGTATCTTCCTTTATTCCTCTGGGTTTTGTGTTGTTTTTCTCTGTCCAGCTGTTTGAGGAAGATGTCTAATCCATGTAGTTTATTTTTTTACTAATGTAAGTTCATAAAACTATATAGCTTCATCCAAGCACTGCTTTAGTTACATATGCTTAAGTTCAGGTAGGTAGGGTTTTCCCAAGCATTTTTTCTCTAGAAATTCGATAACTAACTGTTCCTTTTTTTCCCTAAGTATTCCTTTTTTTATACATAATTGTTTTAATGTTTATTTATTTTTGAGAGAGAGAGAGAGAGAGAGAGACAGATGTGGGCAGGGGGAGGGGCAGAGAGAGAAAGAGACACAGAATGCGAAGCAGGCTTCAGGCTCTGAGCTGTCAGCACAGAGCCCAATATGGGGCTTGAATTCACGAATCGTGAGATCATGACCTGAGCCGAAGCCGGATGCTCAACCGACTGAGCCACCCAGTGCCCCCTCCTAAGTGTTCTTTTAAAACAGAGTTTTTTCATGCTTTTAATTTCCAGATAAAGAATCTTTTTATTTTCTGATTCTGTTGCCAGCTACTTACTGAATTATGTTCAGAGAATATTGTCTTTGTTATTTTTCCTTAAGAATTTAATTTAGACTTTTTAATGGCCTAATATATAGGTGATTTTTATGAATATTCCCTATGCACATGGAAAAAAGATATATTCTCTTATCGGCTGCAAATATAGACAGAGTTCAGTTTATCTCCATTTGTTACGACTCTTAAATTAGCGTTCGTTAAGTGGAGCGCAGGATGTGGGAGGGTGAGCCACGGTCAGCAAGAGACCACGAGAGACACTGAAATCAAGATGCTTATTACGGGCAGTACTCTGTACAGGCCTCCAGGGCCCCTCAGGCAGGGTGCAGGCAGAGAGCAGCCAGGCCCCCGGCACATGCCTTCATCAGGGTCCGTGGGTGGCGTGCTTTGGGGGCTCCAGGCTAAGCCGGGGTTGGTCAGTTCACACCACGCTCAGCAGGGTCTTGGAAAGTTCCACGTGGGTCCTACCTAAGCTGTGCATGGGGAGAAGGCCCTGGGTGGTGGGAAAGACCTACCGGGAGCTCGCACCTGCTCCCGACTCCGACTCCGACTCCGCGGGTTCCTGTCCCTGGGGGCGCTGGCGTGGTGGCTTCCTGTCCACGCAGGCTGTCGGGCGGAACAAAAGTACCTTCTCTGAACCCTCAACCCCATTTTCTCTGTCTTCTTGATTATGTTCTGTGTCCTTATAGCCAGACGTGTACCTGTGTACTTGTTTTCCTTGGGCCCAGAGAAGTGAGGGGATGTCTCCTACTAGCACATGAATGTTTACTCTTAGGATCTCTGCCTTCTCCTAGTTAGTATGTTGTTTGATATACAAACATCAATACCGAGTCATTGTATGAGTTGTGCCCTTTAATAATACACAGTGCTTTTGCATTTCTTGGCTACTGCTTTTTGGCTTGAATTCCACTTTGGTAGGACTGTTACTCCATTTTTTGTTTGCCTGGTATACTTTTGGACTATTTTTCTTTCAAACTATAATTTCCACCGAGTGAAGTGGTTTTTTAACTTTTGTTTTATTCTGCTGATGTTCCTGCAGGTTAATATTTTACTCTAAGGGTAACTTTGTACATTTTTATAGTAATACCCATAATTTCCTACTTACTTGGGTATTGTCTGTTAGTTCCCTGATACGAACAATGAGGAAGATTAGTTCGTGTCTCTTCTCCCCTTTCTGTTGTCTCTTTGCCCAAATTTACACAACAGTATTACCTGCCTTTTTTTTTTTTTTTTTTTTTTTGAATCTTTGTAAATGAGAAGTGATGTCTGTGACTGCAGGAAAGGCACCCGTGAACTTCCTGTGCTCCCCCAGGCCCCTGGCCTCATCCCTCCCACTCTTCTCAGGTGTGTCACTGCGGCACGGCCTAGTGACACAGTCAGCTGCTTCCCGATGTCGTAGAGTTTTTGGTGAAAGTGGTGTCATATTTTTATGATACTCCTAGAGGTTTATTACAGGCGTATTGAAATGCCTTTGATTCGAAGCTCCTCTCGAATATGACAACGTTGCTGAATTCTCTTATTCGTCCAAAATTAGCTCTGATTTTGTGTGTCCTCTTGGGGGTTCCCATCATACAGACAGTGGGACCTCCTCCCTCCAGTCCTTGGGTCTCCTGTTCTTCTTACGATACTTTTCCGGTGTGAAATCACTCCCACATTCCTGGGATACTCCATGCTTTATTGCCATGTGATTTTTAACACACCAAGAAGAAGTTAGTTAATGTCTTATTTAGGATTTTCACATGTACACTTACACGTGAACTATCCTTATCTGTTTTTAGAACTAAGATTATTACTAGCTCCTCAAAATAGGCTGAACGACAGATGTTCTTTTGTTTTCTGAAAAAAACTTGCATGAGATTGAGATGAACTATTGCATAGATTTGTGGTCAAACTCACTATGGAAGTATTTGGATCTGGGTTTCGTAGGGGTGGGAAGGAGAAGCTTTGACTACTATTTTAACTTTTTGTTACTTAGCGATCACATTCCCTATTTTGTATATAACATTTCTGTGTTTCTAAATTTATTAACTTATATCTCCCACTCTCATCAGTTTTCAGTCTCTGCCACAGTTATTTCTTTTTCTCATTACTGATCATTCTTTCTTGAGGTCTGCCAATAGTTAGTTTTCCAAAGAGCTAACTTTTGGTTTTGATTATTTTCCCTTTTTTTTTTTTTTTTTTTTTTATTTGGTTGATTTCTTTCCTTCACTATTTACATATTCCTTTATTTCATTGGACTTGTTCTCCTTTTTCCTAGTTTTTTGAGTTTAATGCTTAGTTTATTTACCTGTGTTTCTTCCTCAAGTATTTAAAGATCTGAGTTTTCCTCTATATACTCTTTTGGCTATCTCCCGCAAGTTTTCACATGTAGTGTTTTAATTAGCATTTCTCTAGAAAGGTTTCTTAATTGCCTTTATGACTTTTTGTCACCCAGGAGTTTGTTTTTTTTTCCAAATTCGGAGAATCTAAACTACCCTTTTATTATTAATCTCCATTCATGGTTAGTTTTGACTGGGGACAATATGCTGTCCCGTATGTATTTATCCCTTTGAGATAACCTTCTTTGAGCTTTTCGACCTCCCCTAATGGTATTGTTTTATAAGTGATTCATGTGTGCTTAAAACAATATGTATTCTGTGCCCATTGGATGTCATGTTATATATGTACACTATTCTGTCCCTTTGATATCTGTTTCATTTTTATCGATCCATCAGTTTCTGGAAGGGGTCTATTAAGATCTTAACTACAATTGTTGATACATATTTTTTCCCGGCCTTTCCATCAATTGCTGGCCTTACATAGTCTGAAGATATAAGCGGTATATATATTGATGTCTTCTTCTTAAATTCCACAGAAGGGTGAAATCATATGGTATTTGTCTTTCCTTGACTGACTTATTTTGCTTAGCATAATACCCTCTAGTCCCATCCCTATTGTGGCAAATGGCAAGGTTTCATTCTTTTTATGGCTGAATAATACTCCATTGTGTATTATACCACATCCTCTTTATCCGTTTATTTACCAGTGACACTTGGGCTGCTTCCGTATCTTGGCTATTGTAAATAATGCTGCAGTAAACATGGGGGTACATATATCTTTTCAAATTACTGTTTTCGTACTGTTTAGGTAAATACTGTGGAATTATTGGATCATATGGTAATTTTATTTATTTACTTATTTATTTTGAGGACCCTCCATACCGTTTCCCACAGTGGCTGCACCAATTTGCATTCCCACCAACAGTGCACAAAGATTCCTTTTTCTCCACATCCTCGCCCACACTTATTGTTTCTTGTAGGGTTTTTTTGTTTTTTGTTTTCTTTCTTTATTTTAAAATGTTTAATTCGGATGTAGTTAACATACAGTGTTGTATTAATTTTAGGGGTAAGTATAGGAACTCAATAATTCCATATATTGAATGCATTCTTTTTTTAAATTTTTTTTAATGTTTATTTATTTTTGAGAGACAGAGAGAGACAGCATGAGCGAGGAAGGGGCCGAGAGAGAGAGGGAGACCCAGAATCCAAAGCAAGCTCCAGGCTCTAAGCTGTCAGCACAGAGCCCAACGCGGGGCTCGAACTCACGAGCCGTGAGATCGTGACCTGAGCCAAAGTCGGACGCTCAATTGACTGAGCCACCCACGTGCCCCTTGAATGCATTCTTAAATCCCCCTCTCCCCCCCACATTTTAGGTATATGGTGTCATACCGTATATCCTTTTATTTTGTGAATCCCTTGACTGATTTTTATGGATACATGTAGTTTTACCTCTTTTATGCTTCCTGCTATTCTTACTTCTGCTTATGATCTTTCCTTTTCACTCAAAGAATCTCCTGTATCATTTCTTATAGGGCTGTCTGGTGGTCATGAATTCCTTGAAATTTGTCTGGGAAACTCTGTCTCTCCTTCTGTTCTGAAGGACAGCCTTGCTGAATAGAGTGTTCTTGGCTGTAGGTGTTTTCCTTTAAGCACCTTGAATATACCATTCTGCTCCCTCTGGCCTGCCAAGTTTCTGCTGAACAATCAGCTGATACCATATGGGGTTTCTCTTGTATGTACCTGTTTTCTTTTCTCTTGCTGCTTTTAAAATTCTCTCTTTATCACCACTTTTTGCCATTTTAATTACTATGTGTCTTTTTGTGGACCTCCTTGGGTTGATTTTTTGGGGGTTCTCTGTGCCTCCTAGATCTGGATTTCTGTTTCTTTCCCCAGATTTGGGAAGTTTTTGGCATTATTTCTTCAAATAAATGTTCTGCCCCCTTTTTTTCTCTCTTCTCCTTTTCGGATCCCTATAATGCGAATGTTACTACACTTGAAGGTGTTGCTGAATTCTCTTAACCTGTTCTCAGTCTTTATTATTCCCTTTTTTTCTCTCCGTTCAGCTCGATTGCTTTCCATTACTCTGTCCTCCAAGTTGCTGATCCATTCTTCTGCTTCCTCTAGTCTGCTGTTGATTCCCTCTTGTGTATTTTAAATGTCAGTTATTGAGTTCTTCATCTCTGATGGGTTCTTTTTTTGTTTTCTCTCTGTGATGGTCTCGCTGAGGTCCTCCACCCTTTTCTCAAGTCCAGTGAGTATCTAATGACTGTTACTTTACATCCTCCATCAGGCATATGACTTATCTTTGTTTTGTTTAGATCTCTTGATGTGAATTTTTTCCTGTCCCTTCAGTTAGAACATATGCCCCTGTCTCATTTTGTCTCTCTGTGTCCGTTTTTATGTGTTGGGAAAGTCATCTACGTCTCTTGCTCTTGAAAGCAGTGGTCTTACAAAGAAGTCCTATGGTGCCCTCTGTTCTGTTGACTAGAACTTGGCACTTCAGGGGCGTCTCCTTTGTGTGACGCGCGTGTCCTACTGTTGTGGCTCAGCCGCCTTTGCCTTCAGTCCAGTCGTCTGCAGTGTCTCCCTTTGCCTCTCGTGGGCAAGGTCCTTGTGTTGTTAGCGGGCCAGTCTGGGGCTCCCTGGGCTCAAGTCGGGCCAGGCCTGGCATTTGCCGGAGCTTTGGTGGCGTCAGACTACAGGACATATTCCCTGTGTTGGGTGGGGCCAGAGTCAAACTCATACGTGTGGTTATCCCACCCTTTCCCTGGGGCGGGAGTCACTTCAGAGTGGTGCTGGTCGCTGTTGGAACTGTCTGTACCCTGCCGTGCTTGCGGTCCCACATCAGATAGGCTTCTGCCGAGGGTGTGTTGGAGGGGGCAGGTCTGCAGGAGAAGGTGCAGGGGCGGGGTGGGAGGCGTTAGCAAGGTTTGCGTGGGTGCGTGTGGGACCCGGAGCTGAGGCCTGGCCGGAGGTGGCGTGTCCGCAGGAGAACACGGGGTGGAGCACACTGTTAGCAGGCCGGCTGGAGAGTGTCCCCCTGCACTGGTTCCTGCAGGTGTCTGTGTACCTAGGCCAGAGGACGAGGGAGGGAAATGGTGCCCACCAGCTCCTTTGTTGTTGGACGAGTCTCCGAAGATCCCCGCTCCTCTAGCACGCGTTCCGAGATGAGCAAGTACGCCTCTTCCCGTGTATCCCACGTGTTTTTCAAACTGCTGCTTTTTTTTTTTGCTGTGTCTCAGAGGGGCCGCTTGTTGTGCTGTGTCTTTAAGGGCAAAGACTCGACTTCCTCTCCGAGCTGCTGATATTTAAATTTCCAGGTGTTAAGCCCCACTGATAGTAAGAACTCTTGAAGTTAGGCCCCTCTGGTTTTCAGAGCCCAATGTTACGGGGATTTGTCTTCCCCATGCAGCACCCCTATGTCTGGGGTGCCCGGGGCGGGGTCTGCTCCTCTTCTCTCTCCATGCCCACAGGTCCCTCCCTCCCATGGACAGTGTCACAGGTCAGTTCGGTTCCCAACGCCATCTCTGCCCTTCCTACGCTCTTCAATGTGGCCTCTGGTCTACGTTTAGCTGTGGGGAGTCTGTCCTGCCGGTCTTCGGGTCATTTTCTGGGTCATTTACGCGGATGTTAGCGCTGTCTCCTTGTAGCCATTGTATCCACGGGATGAGGTGATCCCAGGGTCCTCCTACTCTGCCAACTTCCCTGGAAGTCTCTCTGGGAGTTTTTAAAACTTTCATTTTGTCTTTGATATTCTAAACCTCACTTTAAATTCTCTAGTTAGGAAGTTTCATATTCTGTTAGCCCTTTTAATATGTAATCATTTATTTTTAGTTCTCTAAGTTGATAGCAAGGAGACTTACCCTGTCAGATTCTCTCTTCCACATGATTAAACGAGTTGGACTTTTCCAGACCACCAAAGTGTAGGTTCAAACTCTAAGCTAAGTAAGCTGAATAAGCTTACCTATTCTCACAGCACTTACATGAGTTTTAGCTTTTGTACGTATTTTTTTGTGTTCTTATTTTAATAAAAATGCAGTTTGATATCAATTCTATGTATATCTCTCTGTGGTGCTCTGCGTGGTTTCCAGGGGAAGCACAGTGGATATTTGCCCCTAAGCTGTTGCCTGTATTTTGAATTGAATGCCTGTACATTTACATTTTGAGAATTTTCACTTTGCTAGCACAAAGGAAGGAAGATGTTAGTTGACAAGTCTTGCTTTCTCTGTCTTATATAAGCATTTTTCATCCCAACCCGACAGGACCCACAAATTCCTTCCTCTCCTTCCTCCAGTTATGTGTTACCCTTAACATTTCTCAAGTCACAGCTAAAACAAATAGCGTGGCCATCATAGTAGCATTTCTACATGCACATCGATGATGTGACTTTTTAACTTCATTATATATTCACATTTTCATCAGTTTTACAGTTTTTTGCAGGCTGAGCTTATAGAAAAGTTTTCTGTAAAACCTATCAGTGTATTCTGCTACTTTCCCCTTCATACAATTTTTATATTGCTAAATATGCAGGCTCTCAACTGTTAAATAAACAAACTGTTAATAAAATGTCACCAAATAGCAATATATGGCTCAAGAAATAGCACAAAGATCGCGATTTAAAGTTATCATTTTAATACTAAATTTCAAATAATCCAGTCTTTTATTTAATGGTGTATTTTTGATGGTTTACACACTGATCGGTCATATAGCATATCCACACAGGAATATATGTTACTAAATAAATATTCTGTAGGCATGCTGTTTATACTTCTTGTTCATTTGAGATACAAGAATCCGAATTGCGTGCGATGGGCGATTGGAATATATCCAACTTGTTCACGTTTCTGTCGCTGACAGTATCTTAACAGTGTGGGTGGGGGAGGGTCATTAACTCAGAGCAACCAAGGGATTAACAGAGAATTACTGAAACCATATCCTGCAATAAACTATATATAGTCTGTCATCCCGTTGACTCTACGGGACATCGTTTACAGCCATAAATACTTGACAGTACGATTATGATTTTATGTTAAAACCTTCTGTGAAAACCTTTAGCCAACTCGGATTACCTGTCCAAATATCTCTTCTTTGACTGTCCCATTTCTGCTGATCTTCTGTGCTAGCCATGCTATCCCTAGTCCACTCCTGCGGGCCTGTTTGCTTACATCCAGGGAGATGTCTAGGTTTGTATTATCCATGGCAGAGGACTCCTAGCCCCTGCATCTAAAACCGCTCCAAGTACATGCCTTAAGTGGGTGTCTCATCAACTCCATTTAAAAGAGATTGCTCTCAGCTGATTTCCTACCCCCAGGGGCCTTGCCATAGGAACTACTTTTTCTCTATTTGTACAGCCCCTGCTGAGTGTTCTGGGTCTCCTTCAGCTGCTCCCTTGTCCCACTGTGGGAATGCAAGGAATGGGAAATGGACTGGGAGAGGTCGGTGAGAAAAAGGATAAATCCCGCTTTTTTCTGTCGACAATTACCAATAGTATTGACCCCGCTGTGGGAGGAAACCTGGCTGCCCTCATAATTCCTGTGTTATAATATTAAGCATCTTTCCAAGCTGCAGCCACTTCTGGATGTTTTAATATATAACCACATCAAGTCTTCAATCTTAACAAATTGTACTTACTATCCTAGAATATTCTGAACATGGAAACATTAAAATACTTGTTACAGAGCTGAAAATCTACCTTAATGGTGATTGGAATTACACAAAGATAGAGACTCTTAAATTTTCTTTTAGTGTAGGATAATTAGACAGTCGCACTATGGTAACAGTTCTTAAATACATCCTAAAGAATAAATTACTAAATTGAGGGAAGGTCTATGAATCTGCTACCAGGGATCTGTCAACATAAAATTTTGTGTGTATCGTAGTTTGGGGGGAAAGTAACAATCAGGTTGAGGAACTAAGAAATTAAGAACTACTATCTTAAAGTGCAGTATTCAGTACCTAGTTAAGAGAGATTTTATAGGATTATGTATTAAGGGTTCAATTTGCAATGCATTTTAAACGTATTTATTTTCTTTTAGAAAGTAGTATCTATTGCAACGCAACAGTTGGGTTTCCATCAGTGGCCAGCTCAGAACAAGAAAACCATACAGTTTTATAATCAACTTCAGGTAAGTGTAGAATGGCATGTTGGCACTTCTTTGCTCCTGAATTATAATAGGTCTGATCAAGGAGAAAACCAGGATAACGATAAAAGAGAACTAGTCTAATGTTCTTCAGAGTAAAGTGGCTTACTCATTTATTTACCCACATGTGGTTATTCAGCCCTCACTTTAACTTTGAACAGATTCATTTTCTTCACCTTCATCCCCTTAATACATAATTGTAAAAAAAAACCCCACACATGTGGTATAAATGTGGCCTTCCATAACTACACCTTCTTTGAATTTCCTATCCCTGTGAATGAACCATTTGGAAACGGTGATGCATTTCATTGATGACTGGTAAAACTGTATGCCTTTGTCTATATTTACTTGCCATTTGAGTGTCCTGTGAATTGCCAGATTATGTAATATACTCATTTCTCAGTTGAGTTTTTTGTCTTTTTCTTACCAAACGTGTAGGCTTTTCATTATGCATTTTACATCCTATTTCTTAATTGTTTATATGGGTTGCAAATAAATTCTCAAAGTCTTGGGTTTTCAGAAATGTTCCTTGAGTTCAGGTGCGCAGGAGACGTTGTTAATGCAGTAAAGTCTATTGATTTGTTGTTATGGTTTGTGTTTTTCTGAATTTTTAGAAATCTTTTCTATCCTATTTCATAAAGATATTTTCCATAATTTTTTCTAAAAGTTTCTGATATTTGCACTTTCCATTTTTAAGTTGTCTGGTATTTATTTTCCTCCAGGAGGATAAAGAGATTGGAATGGAAGGGAAAAAATGTTTTAGCTTCATCCATATTTGAATTTTAATGTATGTGTGTGATGCGTTATTAAAAATAATCCTTCCTTTACTACTATTACAGTAGTCTAGAAGAGGGCGAGCTTCACCATCTGACCCTTTCCCCCTTGGCTTAGTCCATCTGGGAGGATATGACAAAATACCACAGACCAGGCGGTTTAAGCCACATTTATTTCTCACAGTTCTAGAAGCTGGAAAGTTTAAGATAGAAGCGTTAGCAGGTTTGGTTCCTGGTGAGAGCCTTCTTCTGGCTTGCAGGTGGCCACCTTCTCACTGCGTCCTCACATAGTGGAGAGATAAGGAACTGGTCTCTCTGCTTCTAAGGACACTAATCCCATCACAGACCCACCCTCGTGACCTCATCTAAACCTAATTACCTACCAGAGGCCCCACTTCCAACATTATTACATTGGGTGTGGGCTTCAACATTTGAATTTTAGGGAGACACAGACATTCACAGACTTTCCACTCCATAACAGCGATTGTGATTGGGTTGGAGAAGAAGATGGAATCAAGCAGATTTTATAAGAGCTGAGGGACTTTGGACAATGTATAGCTAGTGATTTTATTTACTAGATCAGGAATTAAGAGAAGTGACAAGTGTGAAAAGAAGGTGTAGAGTAGATTATGTTGACTCTGAAAATCTTGTGAGATGTCCAGATGGAAATATACAGTAAACTACCAAAATTTCACTCAGGCACACAGAACCAGAGACTGGAAGAAATGCGTACGTTAGGAAGTCATTAGAACTCAGGTTGTAGTTAGAGATATTCAAGTTGATGAGACAGGATAAGGCCAATGTAGGAGAGAGAGAGAGAGAGAGAGAAGGATGAATTAGGGAAGACTAACACGGAAATGGCATTCAAAACTCAAAAGAGAAAAAATTCAGAAGAGGAAAGCTGAGAGAAAACATATTACAGAAACCAATCTTCGAGAAAGGTACAGAAATAAAGGAGAATAGGAAAGTGAGACAAAGTGTCAAAAACAAGAATTGACAGTTATGCTTTGAATTTGAAAATTAGGAGATCTCTGTACATTTTGACATTAACCTAGTCAATGAAAACAGAACACAGATTACAAGAGATTGAACAATAATTTGAAGGAAGGGTTTGTGGATATCAAGATGTATTTGTAAATTAGAACCTTCAGATTTCAATTTAGCTGAACCATCAGTAAACCAAAATTAAATCATAAATTTGCAATTTTGTTTTAGACCTGTGTTGGTGTGATGTTAGTAGGCCCAACAGGTGGAGGAAAGACAACAGTCAGAAGAATTTTAGAAAGAGCATTAACACTATTACCAATTGAAGACTTCCTATCAACTAAAGAAAGCGAATCTATTTCACAGGTAAATTGTGTACTAACCAGATGTTTCTCTATTTCTTCAGATCTTTATACTTCAGTAACATTTTATATCCTATTTATATGAGTATATTCTTGTTAAATTTATTGCTGGGAATCTTGTAATTAGGAATCATTGTAGTAAATGGGACTTATTTTTTTCATTTGAATCTCAAACTAGTAATTACTAGTGTAAAATAAATGTAGCGAATTATATATTTATTTTGTATTTAGTCACCTTAATGGACTGGTAATGGTAAGTTGTAATTGTTTTTATAGATGATCAATTGAATCATCTTCAGTGAATATAATTTTGTCTCTTTTGTATTATTTATATAATCTATGCTCTTATTGCATTGATTAACCCTCCAAAACAACGTTAACCGTAATAATATTCCTTACTTTATCTGAAATGCAGTTAATGTTTCTACATTTAATATGGTATTTGCTCTTGGTGTATGATAGATACTCTTTCATACTTTGGAAATTTTCTTCCATTCTCATTGTACTTTGGTTTTTGACTTTTGGGGGTTTATGAAGTAATTTTTTAGAATCTATTTTTTTATGTTTTAATTGGTTAATGTAGTAAGTTACGTTGATAGATTTGCTAATGTTAAATTGTCCTTGAATTCCTAGAATAACTCCCACTTTTTCACGGTACGTGTATTTTTTTTAAGTGAAATTGTAGTTAACGTACAGTGCAACATTGGTTTCAGGAGTAGAATTCAGTGATTCATCACTTACATACGATACCCCAGTGCTCGTCACAACACGTGTCCTCCTTAATACCCATCCCCCATCAGGGCGCCTGGGTGGCTCAGTCGGTTGGGCATCCGACTTTGGCTCGGGTGAAGATCCCACGGTCTGTGGGTCTGAGCCCCAAGTCGGGCTCTGTGCTGTGGGAGCCTGGAGCCTGCAGCCCGCTTCGGACCCTCTGTCTCTCTCTCTGCCCCTCCCCCACTCACACTCTGTCTCTCTCTGTCTCTCAAAAAATGAATACACGTTAAAAAAAAATTTTTAAAGAAATACCCATCTCCCATCTGGCCCACCCCCACCCACCTCCCTCCATCAACTCTCGGTTTGTTTTCTTTCATTAAGAGTCTCTTGTCGTTTGTTTCCCTCTCTTCTCTTCCCCCGCCCCCCATATGTTCCTCCGTTTTGTTTCTTAAATTCCACGTATGACTGAAATCCCGTGGTGTTTGTCTTTCTCTGATTGACTCATTTCGCTTTAGCGGAATACATTCTGGCTCCATCCACATCATTGCAAATGGCAAGGTTTCGTCCTTTTTGATGGCCGAGTGATACTTCATTTAATATAAAGTTAGATTCCAATAAATAACGTGTACTTCAGTTCTCTTATTTAGAGACCCGTTGGCAGTATATTCCAAAAGTTTTAGAAAGTCAAGTTCTCAGTTTTGTGGATTTTTTTTTTTTTTTCAGTTAGTGTGCAATTCCCTGCTTCAAAATCGTGCCTGTGGCGGGCGGTTCATAGCCTTTGTTCTGTTCTCTTTCTACCTCCCTGTCAACAAGTCTGAATTAGTTCTTAACCAATTATTGTCATTAATAAGAGGTGAGCTATGACGGTAGTAATGATATTTATGGAATACTAAATATGAGTCAGATATACTGGCTAAAGCACTTTTAGTTGAATTGTCTCATTCGTCCTCACGAGAGCCCTGTGGGCAGGAATTTGTTCTATTACAAACATTTTTTAAATTACATAAGAAGTATGTACAACTGTGAGAAACTTGGGGAAAATGCAAAAACATAAAGAATTAATAACCACCTAGAGAGAATGACTACAAACATTGCTGTATTCCCTCTGATTATTTTTCCTACACAAAATATATTTTGAAATAATTGAGATAGTACTGTGCATAAATTGCCTCAATTTTATTAATGTTGGCATTCTCACCTAATACTGTACACTGAGAATTAACCCCATGTCATTCAAATTTTCTTACAGTGTGATTTCAGTGACTGTATTCTGTATACATGACTATACTATCATTTATTTATAATTCTCTCATGCGTAACATTTTTAAATTTGGTGTTTTTAAAAATGTAATGACAACAAAATATTTAGGTTGGTGGCAGGGCCTTAGGTAATGGAATTGTTTTTGATCTTCCTCCTTAGTTCATGGCTTTTTGCACTCTTCAAGACCTTCTCTTTAGTTTCTTATAGTGCAGTTTCGTTTCCTTTATTTCCTAACCTTACCCTCTCTTCCCTCTTCATCATAGGATCTCTGTAATGTGTTTGCTGTGGGTCCTTGTATATGTGTATCCCTTGAAAATGTCTCTCTAGGAATGGGATTGGTTTGCAGTAAGGTATAATTTCGCTACCTACTGTGAGGTGAGATTGAAGGTGAAACTCACGTATCATGTAATTAGCCCCTTCAAGGTGTACGGTTCAGTGACATTTCGTGCACTCACACTGTTGTGCAATCACCACCTCTCTCTGCTTTCAAAACTTTTTCATCACGGCAGGAGAATACCACGTCTCCATTAAGAAATCTCTCCCCATTACCTTCTCTCTCTATTCTCTGGAAACCGCTGGGCGGCTTCCTGTCTCTATGGATTTTTGTTCAGAATGTTTTGTGTAAAAGGAATCACAGCATGTGACCTCTTGTCTCTGGCTGCTTTCAGTTAGCATATGTTTTTCAGGTTCATTCAAGGTATAGCATGAGTCGCTGCTTAATTCCATTTCATGGCCGAATAATGGTCCATTTTGTGGAATCTTTGTCGATCCGTTCATCACAATGTATCTGTTCCTCCTTTGATGCATATTTGAGTTGTTTCCACCTTTTAGCTGTGATGAATAATGTCACTACAAACATTTGTGTACAAGCTTTTATGTGGTTATATGTTTTCATTTTACGTGGACATCTGTGCCTAGGAGTGGACTTGCTGGGTCATACGCCAGTTCCGTTTACATTTCTGGGGAAGCACCAGACTTCTCCACAGCAGCCGAACCATTTTAAATTACCACCAGCACTGTAATGAAGCTTCCCGCTTTCTCCAGATCCTCACCTACACTTGTCTTTGTTTTTTTCCATTTTACTGGATGTGAAGTGGTATCTTGTAGCAGTTTTATCTGCATTTTCTTAATTACTGACAGATGTTGAACACCCTTTCACGTGCTTACAGGCCATTTGTGGATCTTCTTCAGAGAAACACCTATTCACGTCTTTTGCCCATTTTATAATTGGATTGTCTTTTTTGCTGTTGAGTTGGAAGAATTCTTTATATGTTGTGCTTATGAAGCCCTTATCAAATACGCGATTTGCAAATATTTTTTCCTGTTCTTTGAGTTGCCTTTTTGCTTTCTCGATAATGTCCTCTGATGCACTAAGGCCGTTGATTTTTATCGGGTCCAATTTATTTTTTCTTTTATTGCTTGTGCTTTTGGCATCCAATCTAAGAATCCGTGTACAAATTCAAAGCCGTGAAGATTTACCCCTGTGTTTTCTTGTACTAATTGTGTACTTTTAGTTCTTAAACTGAAGGAACCCATCTATTTTGAGTTAATTTTTTGTATATGGAGTGAAGTAGGGGTCCAACTTCATTCTTTTGCATGTGGGTATCCAGTTTCCGTTCGTTAACGAAATTATTATTCTTTTCCATATAGAATGGTGTTGGCATTCTTGTCAGAAATCAGTTGGCCATAGGGATGCCTGGATAGCTCAGCTGAGCATCTGTCTCTTGATCTCAGCTCAGGTCCTGATTTCAGGGTTGTGGGATAGAGCCCTGCATTGGGCTCTGTGCTGAGTGTGGAGTCTGCTTAAGATTATCTCTCTCTGCCCCTCTCCCCTGCTCCTGGTCTCTCTCTTTCTCTTTAAAATAATTTATAAAAAATCAGTTGGCCATAGATGTTTGCGTTTGTTTCTGGACTCCCAGTTTTATTCCATTGTGCTGTGTGTGTCCTTGTCCCAGGATATACATAATTTGATTATTGTAGTTTTCTAGTAAGTTTTGAAATTGGGAAGTATGAGTCCTCTTTGATTTTTTTTTTGGTTTGTTTTTGTTTTTTAATATTATTTTGGATATTTGAGGCCCCCTTGGATTCCATATGAATTGCCTATCCCATTCTTTTTTCTGCAAAACAGGCCATAGGAACATTCATAGGGATTACAAAGTATCTGTAGATTACATTAGAGAATATTACCATGTTAACAATATCAGGTTTTCTAGTTTACAAACATAAGATGTCTTTCCATTTTTAGGTCCATCGTTAGTAAGTAAGAAATTTTTTTTCTTTTTTGTAGTTTTCAATAGGTAAGTCTTTCTCCTCCTTGATTAAATTTATTTCAAAGCATTTTTTTCTTTGGATGCTACTATAAATGGAATTGCTTTCTTAATTATTTTTTTGTTGTGTTGAAGTGGGTTCATTGGTGCTATATATAAATGCAGCTGGTTTTTGTATGTTGATCCTGTACCCTACAAATATGCTGGTTCATTTATTAGCTCTAGTAGTTGTTTTGTAGATTCATTGGGATTTTCTGTATATGGAATCATGTCATATTTAAATAGAGATACCTTTACTTCTTTCTTTCCAATTTGGATGCTTATTACTTTTTTTTCTCACCTAATTACCAGGCTAGGACTTACAGTACAGTGTTTCATAGCTGTGGTGAAAATGGGAAGTCTTGCCTTGTGCCTGACTTGAGGGAGAAAGTTTTCAGTCTTTCACCACTGAGTATGATGTCAGCTGTGGGTTCTTCACAAATACCCCTTATCACAGTAAGGAAGTTCCTTCCTATTTCTAGTTTGAGTGTTTTTCTCATGAAAGGGTCTGGAATTTTATAAAATGCTTTTTTGCCTCTCTTCATATGATTATGTGGTTTGTTTCTTTTGTTATATTAACATGATATATTACATTGATTGTCTTATGTTGAACCTGGCCCTCCATTCTTGAAATAAATCTCATTTGGTCTGAGTGAATAATCCCTTAATGTGTTGTTGTGTTCTGTTTGCTAGCACTTTCTGGAGAATTTTGCATCTGTATTCATAAGGGATGTCTGTCTGTAGTTTTCTTATGGTGTCTTTGTGGGGGTTTAATATCAGGGTAATTCTGGCCTCATAGAATGTGTTAAGAAGCATTCCCTCCTTTTCTATTTTTTGCAAGAGTTTGAGTAGCATTGGTGTTAATCATTTTTCAAGTGTTTCGTAGAATTCATCTGCCATCTGATTTTGGACTTTTTAGAGATTTGAGTTACTAATTCAATCTCTGTACAAATCTGTTGAGATTTTCTACTTGTTCTTGAGTCACTTTTGGTAATTTTTGTTATTTCTAGGAATTTGTAGCCCGTGGATTATGTAATTTGCTCCTGGTGTTCTCTTATAATCCTTTTAATTTCCTTAAGGCGCTAGTAATGTCCATACTTTTATTTCTGATATTATTTGTGTCTTTTTTGTTTAATAATTATTTCCTTTTAATTGAGGTATTATTGACATACAATATCATATTGCTTCAGGTGTACAACCTAGTGATTTGACTTTTATGTACACTGTGAAATGATCACCACTAGTCTAGTTACCATCTGTCACACACAATTAATGCAGGATTGCTGACAATACTCCCATGCTGTGCATTGCAGCCCCATCACTTACTTATTTTATAGCTGGAATTTTTACTTCTTAATTCCTTTCACCTATTTTGGCCCCTCTACCAAGACTCTTCCCCTCTGGCAACCACCAGTATAGTCTCTGTATCTGTGAGTCTCAGGTTTGTTTTGTCTTTTAGGTTCCACATATAAGTGAAATCATGTGGTGTTTGTCTTTCCCTCTCTGACTTATTTCCTGAGCATAACCCCACGATCTATCCATGCTGTTACAAATGGAGAGATTTCTTTCTTTTTTAATGACTGAGTAGGATTCCATCACGTGCGTGCGTGCGTGCATGTGTGTGTACACGTCACATCTTTATCCATTTGTCCATCAGTGGACGTTTAGCTAGCTTCTGTATCTTGGTCATTGTAAACAATGTTGAAATTAACATGGAGGTGCATATAGCAAATTAGTGTTTTTGTTTTCTTTCAAATAGATACCAAGGAGTGGAATTGCTAGATCGTATGGTAGTTCTATCTTTAGGTTTGTTTTTTTTTTTTTTTTAGGAAACTCCATACTGTTTTCCATAGTGGCTGCACCAATTTACTCACCCACCAAGAGTGCAAAAGGGTTCCCTTCCTACACATTCTTGCCAACACTCGTTTGTGGGGTTTGGGTTTTGTGTGTGTGTGTGTGTGTGTGTGTGTGTGTGTGTGTGTGTGTGTGTGTGTGTCTTTTTGATAATAGTTGACAGATGGTATCTCACTGTGGTTTTAATTTGTATTTTCTTGATGATGAGTGATATTGGGCATCTTTTCCTGTGTCTGTTGGCCATCTGTAGGTCTTTTTTTGAAAATTGTCCATTCAGGTCTTCTGCCCATTTTTTAATCAGATTGTTTGGGTTGTTTTGGTGTTGAGATGTATAAGTTCTTTATATCATTTGCAAATATCTTCTCCCACTGAGGAAATATTATAATTAAAACATAAAGTTGTTTTATGTTTTATGTTTTATGTTTTGTTTTGTTGTTGATTTCCTTCACTGTGCACAAAGCTTTTCATTTGGATGTAATCCCAATAGTTTATTTTTGCTTTTGTTTCCTTTGCCTTAGGAGACACATCTATAAAAATGTTGATATGGCCAGTGTCACAGAGATTACTGTCTGTGGTTCTCTTCTGGTTTTTTTTATGGTTCCAGGTCTCACATTTAGGTCTTTAATCCATTTGGAGTTTATTTTTGTTCATGGTGATGGAAAGTGGTCCGGTTTCATTCTTTTACATGTAGCTGTCCAATTTTTCCAGCACATTGAATGAAGAGACTGTCTTTTCCCCATTATATATTCTTGTCTCCTTTGTCATAGATTAATTGACCACATAAGTGTGGATTAATTTCTGGGCTCCCTGTTCTGTTTTATTTATGTGTCTATTTTTGTGCCAGTACCATACTGTTTTGATTACTGCAGCTTTAGAATACAGCTTGTAGTGTGGAATTGTGATACCTCTAGCTTTGTTGTTCTTTCTCAAGATTACTTTGGCTATTCAGGGTCATTGTGGTTCCATATAAATTTTAGGATTGTTTGTTCTAGGTTTGTGAAAAAATTGTATTGGTATTTTGATAAAGATCACATTGAATCTTTAGATTGCTTTGGGTAGTATCAACATTTTAACAGTATTTGTTCTTCCAATTCATGACTATGGAATATCTTTCCACTTAAGTGTCATCTTCAATTTCTTTCATCATTGTTTTATAGTTTTCAGAGTATGGGTCTTTTACCTCCTCGGTTAAGTTTAATCCCTAGGCATTTTATTCTTTTTGGTGCAGTTACAAATGGTAGGTTTTTTTTTTATTCCTCTTTCGCTACTTCATTATTAGTGTATAGAAACACTATTTCTTGGTATTAATTTTGTATCCTGCAACTTGACTGAATTCATGTATTATTTCTGATAAGTGTTGGTGGAATCTAGGATTTTTTATGTATAATGTCATGTCTTTTACAAATAGTGCCTTCCTTTCTACCAGTATGGATGCCTCTTACTTCTTTTTCTTGTCTGATTGCTGTGGCTGGGACTTCCAGTACTAGGCTGAATAAAAGTGGTGAGAGTGGCTGGCCATCCTTGTCTTGTTCTTGATTTTAGGGAGAAAGCTCAACTGAGAGTTATTTTATGGCTTCTTTTCAGACTAACCTTCATCCAGGATGGTTTCTGTCAATTTATTGTCTTTTTAATGGACCAAGTTTTTATGTTTCTTTACATGCCTTGTGGTATTTGTTGAAAATGGGGCATTTATAAAAACAGCCACCTTTCCCAGTCTTTACAAAGCTGCTCTTTCACGGGGTTGTTCCTCACTGATTAGCGGGGTCTCCTCTCTGAGATGAAAGTTTAACATCTTCTCAGGTTTTTTCTGGGCAATGCATCTTGACTGGGCTTTCACAGTTTGACTTTCACCATTCCACTGGCTACACAGCTTAACTTAGTTTCCTAAAAATTCCTCCTACCCTAGTGTTTCCCTCAGGCTATATATGGTCTTAGTCTTAGTTTCCTAAAAATTCCTTAGTCTTAGTCTTAGTTTCCTAAAAATTCCTCCTACCCTAGTGTCTCCCTCAGGCTATATATGGTCTGTTGCTTGAATTCATCCATAAGGTCTGGTTTTGGGCTTTTGTGGGTCTGTAGTCTCCCTGAAGCCTTCACAAGAAGTGCCTGACTCTTTTCCCACCTGAGATCTGAGTTTGGTGGAACGGACACCGGTCCTGCAGGCAGCCCCCAGGCAGGCTAGGAGGTAGCAGACAAGGTCTTCTTGGGTGCCAGCTCTGACCTGCAGCTAAAAACTGTCTTCTGCTCTCCCGCATCCATATGTCTAGCCCTGACTCCAGACACACCACATCCCAGTTCATATGTTGTGTTCCTGGATGAGGACCAGTGGGATTTTTCCCCCCATTTCTTCCAGAGATATCATTATAGTATTTAGAATTTTTAAAGTAGTGATTTGAATATTATGGCTAATTTTAAAAAGTCAATTGTTACTGTCTTTTTTAAATTGCTGTCCTTTTTAAAATTTAAGTTACTGTCTTTATCAGGTATCTTTCTTTGGAGTGAAAAACCTCTCCTAAAACCCTTTGGTGTTAATAGCGCAAAAATGTAAATAATTATACTCTGGCTGATGCTTTTAAAAACCACACTGGATTTTGTTCAGGTTCCAGGAAGAAGAGGAAAGGTAGATATTTGTGTTTTAAATCCAAAGTGTATCACTCTTAGTGAACTATATGGACAACTGGACCCTAACACTATGGAATGGACTGATGGATTATTATCGAGCACAGTTCGAAATTATGTATATTCTAATACTGCAAGGCACTCAAAAAAAGACAGCGATCTTGGACTGAAATCAAGAATCTCGGATGCATCTAATGTAAGTTAATATGGAAGGATTATTATTATTTGACTCTGTGGATTACTTCATTGATTAAAAATTGGTATTTAAGCATTATTAGATACTTACCAGTATAAAAGTAAATTTAAAAGTTATTATAATCAGTTTTTAAAAAGAAAAATTATAAGCTATGAAAAACAACAGAAAATATGTCATTGCGTTTTAAAATGGTTGGGAAACAATAAAATGAAAGATACTTGCTTTTCAAGGAACATAGGGGATTAGGTGTTAGTGGGGGTTGCTCTAGTGAATCTAGCACCACCAGGACACCTTACAAATTAATGAGCTACGAAAACACTTCAGTGGAAAAGCGAATAAAGCTTTTGATACAAAGTTCATCGTAGAATAAACATAAATAGCAAAAGACTTTTGAAGACTTGTATTCTCATTAGTTATAGAGCTTACTAGTAAATTTCATTAGCCAAACTATATTAACAGAAAAATGACATTTAGAACCAAACAGATAAGCAGAGTTGTTTTTTTTTTAAGTTTTTACTTAAATTGTAGTTAACATAGTATAATATTAGCTTCAGGTTACAATATTGTGATTCAGAACTTCCATATGTCACCTGATGCTCACGCTCACAGGTGCACTCCTTAATCCCCGTCACCTGTCTCACCCACTGCCCTACCCACCTCCCCTCTGGTGACCAGCAGTGTGTTTTCTGTAGTCAAGAGTCTGTTTCTTGGTTTGTCTCTCTCTCCCTCTCTTTTTTCCCCCTTAGCTCATTTGTTTTGTTTCTTAAATACTACATATGAGTAACGTATAGATTGTTGAATCACTATGTTATAGACTGAAACTAATGTAACACTGTATGTTAACGACACTGGAATTAAAATAAAAAAAGAACAATATTGAGTCTTCTAATCCATAAAAGTATTTATATCATGGACACACACACACACACACCTGTATATTCTGGATACAAGTCCCTTATCAGGGACTATGATTTGCAAACACTTTCTTTCATTTTGTGAGTTGTCTTTACTTTCTTGAAGGTATCTTGTGAAACACCAAAGTTTTCAACCCTGATGAAGTTCAATCTACTTTTTACCTTGTCACTTGTTTTTTTGTTTTTTTGTTTTTTTTTTTTTTTTTATATCATAGTTTTAAAAAGCTTTGTATAATTCAAGGTCACAAAGACTTTCTTTTAAGTTTTATTCTAAGAGTTTTATAGTTTTAAGTTTTACATTTAGGTCTTTAGTCTATTTTGAGTTGATTTTTTGTGGACAGTACAAGGCAGGGATCCCAGTTCAGTTGTTCCGGAATTATTTGTTGAAAAGACTATTCTTAAAAAAAAAAAAAAAAAAAAAAGACTATTCTTTCCCCCATTGCTTGAATTGTCTTGTCACCCATGTCAAAATCGCTGATCATAAATGTAGGGATTTATTTCTGGACTCATAGTTCTGTTCCATTCATCTTCATATCTGTCCTTATGCTAATGCCACACTTGAAAACTAGAGCTTTGCCCTGAGTTTTGAAATAGAAAATTAAAGTCGATTTTAAGACCTTGGCAAACTGATTCTGTAACGTATATAGAAGAACCAAGGGCCATGACATTCCCGAATTTAAAAAAAGGGAAGAATTTGGGTGATGAGATCTGCCAGATGTCAAGAATTATTGTAAAATTAGGGGAAAACAGTGTGCTCTTGGTGCAGAAAAAGATGGCAGTTCTGGGCTATTAAGTACCTGTGACATAATGTAAACATGTACGTCAATTTCATAGGGAAATTGACAAATGCAAAGCTAGTGTGAGATTTTATTACATCTTCCTCAGTAATTGACAGAGAAGGAACATGATACAGTTCACTAATTATACCAGTTAGAAATGGAAATAGGAAAAATTCTAACAGTGATGCCACTATGAAAACTATATTGGAAAAATGTACAAGAAAGGAACTTGTCATAGCAGGATGGCAGGGACGGGGGCAGGGGAGGGGGGCAGGGATGCCTGTGCAGTTGGCAAAAATGGAATAAATGGAAGATATACTCTATTCCTGTATAAAAAGACTTCCATCCTAAAAATGCCAATCTATACCAAATTAATATATGTATATAGTGTCTTTCCAAGCAAAATCCCAATTAAAAAAATCGAATTAAATGATTGTAAAGTTCATTTGGAAGCATAAATGTTCCAAGAGTTTTAAGAAATCTGGGAAGAAAACCATAGTACTTTATATTTCTAAAATGTTATTACATTTTAGAAACATTTAACATTTTAGTGTGTTACCCCCAAATTTTAAAACTACTGTGAAGGAGGGTCTAGGAAAAATATATACTGAAATATCAACAGTTTCTTTATAGATGGTGGGAATTCCGAGAACATTTGCTTTTTTGCTTTATGGCATTATTTTAATGCTGAACAACAAACATGTACTAACTGGAAAAAAAAAAACAAAGAATTTTCTAGAAGAAAATGGCCTGTACTCACAACTCACCTAAGCCACCCTGTGCTGGTTACAGGGAGGTCTTTCAGCCACAGAATGTGTGCCTTTTCTATTTTAGTACTCAGCATATTGAAGTGTTTGAGTTGGAAAGTGTGATGAAATAAACATTATTGATTACCTGTTTTAGGTTTTCAAACTTGATTCCTCTGATATAGCAGATATTGACGATAATATTTCTAAGAAGGAGATGGAGAAAGATGTTAAAATCCCAGAAAGTCAGAGTAAGTGTTACTATTAAATTCAGTAAAGATGATTCATTAACAGGGAAGAAACTGAACAAATGAGCTGAATCTATATCTTTAAAAACGTTGATGTTTGTTCCTATGCTATTTACTTTTCCCTCACTTAAAATTTACATACGTGCGTATTTACCGCATGTTATGGCATCCTACCTACATACATAATCATGGCGCTGAAGTGGTAGGTCGTGCACGGCCCTTTCAGCTTACAAACGGACATTAAAATCTCACAAGAAGCAAGCAGACGTTCAAGTAGAGAGAAGTCTTGGGTGGAAGCCTGCGGACGCTCCCAGCCCAAATAACACAGCCCATGCACACGCGTCTAAACAGAACTACGCATCCATCGCGTGCTGCTTTGTGGCGTGGGTGTGCGGTGCGGGGTGCGAGGAGGCGGGGCACGGAGAGCGTGTGGTAAGGCGCCTGCTCCGGAGGAGGTGAGCGTCCCGGCCGGAGCCCCATCAGCTCACTGCTCCGGGCTGAGCCTCGAGCACCGCAGGCACCAGCCGGACGCTTATGTTCCAGGCCCGGAAAGAGACTTCTGCTCTTGCTTGTCCTGATTCAGAATTCCTGAATGTCTGTGTGTCCCTCTCCTGCATTCAGGTTGGGGAGGGTGGTCTGCGGGCAGAGCAGGTGCCTTCCGGGGGTTCTAAGGCAGACCTGGAGGCAGGTATGGCAGCTGCTGACTTGGCATCCCGGCCTCTTGGCCCCGGCTCTGGGATCCTTTAAAGTCCTTCAGGCGGCTAACTATTTTCCGTCTGCACGGTGACCCACACGCTCCTCCCCTGTCTTGACCGACAGATTTCCTAGAACTGAGGAGCAGGTTGGCGCGTGTAGAACATGGAAAGAGGAGCCAGTGGGGCCACAGCGCAAACAACTCTATTTGTCTGCTTCCCTTCTCTGTCCCCCAGAGGCAGCATGTCCAGAAAGCATCCTGGGTGGAAGGGGAGCTCACCAAGCACATGATTATGGGAAAGACAGATCCAGGGTCTTGCTCTTCTCCGAATGTAAGGGCCGACTACACAAGCAGCAATCAGAGAACGTGGGCCAGGTTTGAAGAGTGGTTAAGCCTGTGGTCCGAGTAGTTATTTCTACCTAACATGTTAGAGACTACACATGAACACATTCACTCTGCTGTTCTCTAGGGTGTCATTTTTCACCTTGTTAGAAAATATTTTCCAAACAAAATAGGGAATTTGTAAAATTGTAACACAAGAAGACTGAGATACTCTGTTACATTAAAAATATTTCTCTCTCCAGACCACGATTGGCAGTGGATTATTTTGGATGGTCCAGTGGATACGTTTTGGGTAGAAAATCTAAACTCCATGCTGGATGATACTAGAACGCTGTGTCTGGCAAACAGTGAGCGAATAGCCTTAACTAGTAACATACGAGTGGTTTTTGAGACGGACAGTCTCTCTCAGGCCAGTCCGGCAACCGTCAGCCGGTGTGCAGTGGTCTACATGGTAAGTTCCCAAAAACAAACGTGTTAAGGAAAACGTGTTGTTTAGGGTAATAAGGGTAATAACTAGTCATTACCTACAGCGTTCCTGATGATGGTTTTATGATTACCTCTGGACCTGGCAGGGTTTTGTGTCCCCTCAAGTCTCCTAACCCAGGAGTGAAAGGAGCGTAGTCTCTCCTATTTAAATGAGGACGACCCGGTAATTGGGGTGGCAGGTGTCCCACAACTGTGAGTGGTGCTTTCGGTGGACAGCACAGGCTGCTGGTGACTTGTCTTTCCCACGGAGGAGAGACACCTTTCCTCACCTGCCTGTGACCCTGAGGGCCCGTGAAGTATATTTTGCCAAGACAGTGGTGGGGGATGGAAGGCACACAAAGACTAAGTGTCTTCTCTCCATGAAATTAATCATTAGCCATGGTTGGCCCTGTGTTCTGATCCGCTGAACGGATCTTAGCTATAATGAAGCTAAGAACAGCGCTGCTTTTCTGGCTAAGCCGCTCCCCTTGCCGGGTACACGTAACCTCCCCCCCAACCCCTCCCTACACACAGTTCCCCACCACGTGTTGTCTTGTAAGACCAGGGTTAAAACCATAAGTCGTCTCAGAGACAGGTCCTTCTTCAAGGTCTTGATCAGCTGCCCTTTGACGACTGATGATGCTGTGTCTTGCTGGGGGCGGAGGTGAAGTAAAGATAGTAAGGAGGAGGATGGACGCCTCATTTTTCTTTACTTACGTAAAATTACCTTGTGCTTTATATCGTTAGGATCCTGTTGATCTGGGATGGGAGCCCTATGTCAAGTCGTGGCTGTTGAAAACTTCTAAAATTATGAGCCAGACAGGAGTGAGTTGTCTTGAATTGTTGATTAAAAATAGCGTCACAGACGGACTACAGTTTATAAAGAAGCATCAGAAACGTCAGCCGTTTCCTGTTCAGGACCTAGCAGTGGTCACAACTCTCTGCAGGATTCTTGATGCCTTCTTTGAGTTCATGAGTGAAAATGGAGGCTTTGGAAAATGTGAGCTTTTTCCCCTTCTGAGTCATATCAATGGTCTTGTGTGTCACTTAATCAGTGCTAACTATTTATCACCTTCTATTAAATTTTACAAGAGAAAACAGAGAAAGGAAGACCAGGAATTCTCAGTCTATTTGAACCAGACACACACATGGAAGAAACTAAAAATCACTAACAAAGGGGCATATCAGTGACATAAACTGATGTCGGACATATGTTGGTGGGTCACATGGAAAACGAGGATAAGGAATTCCAAGAGGGTCTTTCTGAGGGAAGAATGCTTTGCTTGTTTGTTGGTTTTAAGGATTCTTAGAGATGGAAATAATGGAGGGAAGTGTGTCCAGAATCCTCGGCAAAAGCTGTAATCATGCACAGGTGTAAACCTGGAGAGTAGTAAAACGTGTTGGGTGAGAGCAAAAGATTCCGGAAATAGTGCGGCATTATTGCTAACAGCACGGCCCCTGGAGTCAGAAGCCTGCCTCCCAAGACCAGTTCCATTGCTTCCCGAGGAGATGGCTAATTAGGCCAGGCTCCCAACGCTGTCTCCAAAACCCAATTCTGGATCCCCCCAAACTAACAGAAATGGTAAGAAGCCCCTGGGGTGACAAGAGGGTAAGGTCCCACGCGGGGAGCACGGTAGGTCCGAGAGGAAGAGAGCCGGATACCACGAATGGGCGAACATTTAGGTTGGCCTCTCCCCTTCTCGTGGTTTCCTTGTAGCTTCCCTCAGCGGCTGACCTTTCGTAGTCCCATTTTCACCGGGAAGTTCTTTCAGGGCCTCAGGGCCCCAGGTCCATTCAAGAGTCTAATCCTGCTGCCTTCCTTCTCTTGCACAAAGTCCACCCTCCTGGATCACTCATAAAAGCCCGGTTCTGCCGCAGCCTGTACCGGGTGGCACACCCCAGGGCGCAGTGGGTGGTGCGTGTGCATTTACTCCTCTGACTGTCTTCTTTGTGTCTGATTCTGAGGGAGCGCCCCACCCCCTTTTTATAGCTCAGCTGTGGTTAGCTCTTGTTAGGATAGTTTTTCTCCACACTTATGTGTTTGTGGTGGTAGGTAGCCGTCTATTTCTGGCTGATTTGCCACATTAATGAGATTCAGTAAATTGGAAAACCTATTTGAGATGGATAATTTTGAAGTGAAATATAAATTTTCCCAAGTGATCTTTAAAAAAGGAAAAATCTGATAGAAAGTTGAATTTTTTTAACATTTATTTTTGAGAGAGAGAGAGAGAGAGAGGGAGGGAGACACAGAATCTGAAGCAGGCTCCAGCCTCCAAGCTGTCAGCACAGAGCCCGATGCGGGGCTGGAACTCACGAACGGTGAGATCATGACCTGAGCCGAAGTCGGATGCTTAACTGACTGAGCCATTCAGGTGCCCTGAAAGTTGAATTTTTAAAAGGCTTCTCCCACCCTCCCAAAAATACTGAGCCAAGCTCATTAAATTTTGTTGGTAAATTTCACCAAGCTTTTGCAGAACAAATTATCTTTATAGAATCTGTTCAAAAAAATAGAAAAAGAAGGAAAGCTACACAACTTGTTTTACGAAGTTCGTATGCAGTTGATGCCCAAACCAGACAAGGTGATACGGAATGGACAATTATAGACCAAGTCTGTTCATAAATGTGGATGCTGAGATTATAAAAAAAAATACTAGAAAACTAGGGGGACTAAAGATACACCACGACAAAGTAGCTTTGCCTTCAGCATGTAAGAATGATTTAACGTGACAATTATCTGTCAGAATAACTTGCCAAATAAGCCCATCAAAAGAAAGAAACTATGTCATTATTTCAATAAATGGGAAATACATTTAAATAACATTGTACAACTTATATGTTAAAAGACACTTGGTGGGGTGCCTGGGTGGCTCAGTTAATGGACTTCAGCTCAGGTCATGATCTCACGGTTTGTGGGTTCAAGCCCCGCGTTGGGCTCTGTGCTGACATCTCAGGGCCTGCAGCCTGCTTTCAGATTCCCTCTCTCTGGAGCCTGCTTCCCTCTCTCTGACCCTCCACCCCCCCCCCCAAAAAAAAAATAAATAAACATTAAAAAAATAATAAAAGATACTTGGCAATCCAAAAAAAGATAACTTACTTTTTTTTTTTTTTAATGTTTATGTATTTTTGAGAGAGACAGAGACCGAGTGTGAACGGGGCAGGGGCAGAGAGAAAGGGAGACAGAATCCGGAGCAGGCTCCAGGTCTGAGCAAGCTGTCAGCACGGAGCCTGATGCGGGGCTCAAACCCACAAACTGCGAGATCATAACCTGAGCGGAAGTCGGACGCTCAACCGACTGAGCCACCCAGGCGCCCCAGAAAGATAACTTTCTTAACCCTTGGCTTTTTCTATTAAAAACCTACAGTAAACATTTTCAGCAGTAATCATTAGATGCATTCCTATCGATTCAGAACCTTGGGAGTTTCTTGGGTGAATCTGAAACTGGCACCCACGCCTGGAGGGTGAGGAGAGACCAAAGAAAGAGGCAGACTAATCCAGATTGGGAGCTGGCAGGGTTTTCTTTTTTGTAACTGAAGCAGAGTTAACAGACAGCATTGTTAGTTTCGGGTGCAGTACAGTGATTCAACCTTTCTGCACCTCACCCTGTGCTCAGCATGATGGGTGTTCTCTTAGTTCCCTTCACCTGTTCCACCCATCCCCCACCCAGCTCCCCTCTGGCAACCACCAGTTTGTTCTCTGTTTTTAAGGGTCTGGGGTGGTTTTTTTTTTTTTGTTTTTTGTTTGTCTCTGTTTGTTCATTTGTTTCTTAAATTCCATGTATGCTCGAAATCATATGGTATTTGTCTTTCCGACTGATTTCACTTAGGATGATGCCTTCTAGGTCCCTCCATGTCATTCCAAATGGCAAGATTTCATTCTTTTTCATGGCTCAGTAACATCCCACTACACACACACACACACACACACACACACACACACCACTTCTTTATCCATTCATCTGTTTTTTGTAAGTTTTTACTTAGATTTCAGATAGTGAACATACAGTGTTATATTAGTTTCGGGTGCACAGCACAGTGATCCAACACTTCCCTGCATCACCCGGTGCTCATCACAAGTGCCCTCCTTAATCCCCATGTCCTATCTCCCCCGTCCCCCACCACCTCCCCTCTGGTGACCATAAGTGTGTTCTCTAGAGTTAAGAGTCTGTTTGTTGGTTTTCCTCTCTCTCTCTTTTTTTCCTTTTGCTCATTTGTTTTGTTTCTTAAATTCCACATATGAGTGAAATCATATGGTATTTGTCTTTCTCTGACTTACTTTGCTTAGCATCATACTCCCTAGCTCTGTCCACATGATTGCAAATGGCAAGATTTCATTCTTTTTATGGCTGAATAATATCCCATTGTATATATATACACCACATCCTCTTTATCCATTCATCAGTCACTGGGCACTTGGGCTATTTCCATAACTTGGTTATTGTAGATAGCGCTGCTATAAACATAGGATTGTATGTCTCCCTTTGAATTAATATTTTTGTATCCTTTGGGTAAATACCTAGTAGTGCAATTGTTGGGTCATAGGGTAGTTCTATTTTTAACTTTTCAAGGAACCTCCACACTGTTTTCCAGAGTGGCTGCTGCACCAGTTTGCATTCCTACCAAAAGTGCAAAAGTGTTCCCCTTTCTCCGCATCCTCACCAACATCTGTCCTTGCCTGAGTTGTTAATTTTAGCCATTCTGACAGGTGTGAGGTGGCATCTCCTCATGGTTTTGATCTGCATTTTCCTGATGATGAGTGATGTTGAGCATCTTTCCATGTGTGTGTTGGCCATCTGGATGTCGTCCTTGGGAAAAATGCCTGTTTATGTCTTCCGCCCATTTTTAATTGGATTGTTTGTTTTTTGGGTATTGAGTTAGATCAGTTTCTTATATATTTTGGATACTAACCCTTTATTTGCAAATATCTTCTCCCATCCTGTAGGTCACCTTTTAGTTTTATTGATTGTTTCCTTCTCTGTGGAGAAGCTTTTTATCTTGATGAAGTCCCAGTGGATTATTTTTGCTTTTGTTTCCCTTGCCTTAGGAGACTTATCTAGAAATAAGTTGCTACAGCTGAGGTCAAAGAGGTTACCAACTATGTTTTCCTCTAGGATTTCTATGGTTTCATGTCTCACACTTATGTCTTTCACCTATTTTGAATTTATTTTTATGTTGGTGTAGTTCCATTCTTTTGCATGCAGCTGTCCAGTTTTCCCAACACCATTTGTTAAAGAGAGTGTCTTTTTTCCATTGGATATTCTTTCCTGCTGTGTCAAAGATTAACTGACCATAGCGTGTGGATTCATTTCTGGGCTTTCTGTTTCATTCCCCTGATTGATGGATGGACACTTGGGTTGTTTCCGTATCTTGGCTATTATAAATAATGCTGCAAGAAACATACGGATGCCGTATCTTTTTGAATTAGGGTTTTCAGTTCTGTTTAGGTAAATACCCAGTAGTGGGCTTCTGTTTTCAATTTTTTTTTTTTTCAACGGGTTTTTTTTGTTTTTTTTGTTTTTTTTTTTTTTTTTTTTTGGGGACAGAGAGAGACAGAGCATGAACGGGGGAGGGGCAGAGAGAGAGGGAGACACACAGAACCGGACACAGGCTCCGGGCTCCGAGCCGTCGGCCCAGAGCCCGACGCGGGGCTCGAACTCACGCACCGCGAGATCGTGACCTGGCTGAAGTCGGACGCTCCACCGACTGCGCCACCCAGGCGCCCCTGTTTTCAATTTTTTGAGGAACCTCCCTACTGTTCCCTACAGTGGCCGCGCCAGTTTGCACCCACAGCGGTCCAGCATAGACCTCATCTGTCAGTTTCCTTGCCTATAAAAACCGCCTGCTTCTGCTGCTACAGTTTAGCAAGCTAGGGAACTAAGAGATGACGCTTGTCTTGGGCAGCTATGAGTAGGTCTCCACACCTGCTTTCCAGAGTTTGAAAAGTTTACGTAGAGGCCCTTCATGAGGTTTGGTAACGTACATAGTCCAGATGGCGTCAACACGTTGCTGTCTCAAGGCCGCGTCCTCGAAATGGCTCCGAGCGGAGGAAGCGGGCAGAACATCCATCCCCAGGACAAGGGAGGGGAAGGAACCTCTGATTACCTCCATCCAGCTTAGAGGTCACCAGCAGTCATGTCTTCTCGATGACTTCCTTCACCATTGTATCTCCTGCGATGGGTTTTTTACAATCTTAATTGCCCTCTCTTCCACAATGTGCCCTGAGTGGTCGGCATGGGGTCTCAGCAGCATGGAGATGGCTCGTTTGGTGGTTATCTGGCCGCACTGGGGCAGGTACCACAGCAACAATACAGGCACATTCAGGAGAAGACACAGATGAAGATGATGATTCCCAAAAGAAGCAACAATGTTTGTTTCCATTCGGAGCCCCGTGACCCAAACCACTGATTTATCAAGTGCCCGAGGTTGGGGCTGGGATCATTAACACCTTCACTTGTGGGTTCATGTGACTTTATGATACATTAACAGACTCATCAGGTATGAACGCATAATATTTTGCCTGTATAATAGTACGGGGGCCTCCTTGTTAGACAGTAATCATGTCCAAGGCCGTCTTATTTTGGAAGACAGCTTTTCTCATTAGAGATATTTTCGGATTCAGTAAAGATGGGCTCTGTTGGCTCTCATTTGAGGCTTGCTGAACGGATTTGGTGGCTTCTGTGTGTGCTGTGGTGCCCTCCAGGCCGGTGGAGGAAAAAAGATGACAGCCACGCGAAAACGGGACGTGCCCACCTTGCCTTGGGGTGAGAGAGGTCGACAGCTTTAGAAACCTGACTCGGTTGTGCACACCATACCTGTTGGCCAGGGGCGGGAGCTCCTCTGTTCCAGTGGGATGACTCATTGCAAGTCCTAGGAGATAATGTCTTCCCAGGCACGATGGGGCTGGGATGTTTCCTGTGATTTTACATCTTTATGCTACCGGGTGTTTGGGCTGGGGTCCCCAGTCTGGCCCGTGGGGGCAGTGGACTCTGACTCTTCACACGTCTTAAAGCCTGGGCGGTACTTCAGTCTACCTGGCCAAGGAGATTTTACTCGTCAGTAATTCAGTCTGCCGCTTTATATTTTTTTCAGTTAACCTTTCTGCTTGCAGAAGATACTGGAAGGTGCATCCTGCATTTAGTGTGGTGTTCTTTCGCCTAGTCTTGTATATCATGACCTTTAAAATGTGGCCCTCAGTCATTGTTCTGTTCAACAAGGGCATTGGTATAAGGGGCTCAGCTTCTTTAGTCCCCTCACGACAATAGCCGGGCTTGCATGGCAGTAGGGGAAAGCTTGGGTGAGACCCCGTGTGGCGTCCAGACCAAATAGGACATGTTTAGAACCCTCGCTCAGAGGGAGGAGTTCAACATAACCAGTGTGCTAATTCTTGATACCAAAGCTTATTTTTCCTTAGGCCGATTAAATAGAGATCTTTTATAAATTAATTTTGACAATATAATCTGGAGGTACAAAAATGTTGTTTATAGAGAGCATATACCCAGACACATACATACACACCCAGACAGCTACAGAGACCCTATAGCTTTAATAATAAAATGCACCCAGGAATCTGGTAAAACCCACTAGTTTATAAATAACAGTTGAGCTCAGACCGTGTCTGTGGCAGATGGGGCAAGTTAAGGTTTCCCGACCGAATGGCCAGAGTGTTTTACTGGTATTCGCGGGGAAGACTTAAGGTTTGTGTTTGCCCTTGATGAGTTTCCTCCTGGAGGCTGAGGCCTGGATGTGGGGGAGAAGCTTGTACTGCCCCCTGTATCCACCCTTCTGTTCCTGTCTCAGATGCGCAGGGGCGGCGTCTTAGTTCTCTCGCGGGGTAATCACATTTTAAAGACACGATCAGATTTCCATTTTCAAGGGACAGAGAGAAAATGTAAGTTTTCCTCCTAGGACTTTTGGGGTGTACTTCTGTATTAGCAGACGTCCGGGGTAGTCGCTGTTTAAAATCTGTCTTCATATTAGGGTCAGATGACATGGGGCACTTCATCTGCTCCGTTGTCCAGCCGAACGTCCTCCCCTCTGCTGCCCTCATTTTGTCCGTGATTCCCCCTCTTAGATTCCCCATCAGGATATGTCCGAGGGCTCGGGCCGTGACGGGTGGCACTTGGGCCCTCCTCGTTCCGTAAAACCAGCAGACGGAAGAGGGGGCAGACAGGTGCACATCTCGTTCTCACCTCGGTTCTTCTCACTTCCTAACCCGAACTCCAGACCCCGCTCGGGCGTCAGTGGCCAGCCCCTCACGGCAGCCACCGGTGCCCTTCTCTGCTGCACCGTGCTACCGTGTGTCCTCAGCTCACATCCGACTCGGGGGCCATCCCTCCCTGTGCAGAGGTTCGTGGCTAGCCTGGGACTTCCCCTCGTGGATGCCTTGTTCCCAAGTCGAGTTTCTTTTGTCCCCTGACAGTTGTAGGTTTGCTTCCCGGGTGGAGTTCAAATTGGCCCCTATACGCGGAGGCAGGGAGACACCCAAGAGGCCACTCCAGGTTGTAGGTGGCTGTGGCGGTCAGCAAGAGAGCCTACATACAAGGCTCGTCTTGAAGGACTGCAGGATGAGCGGATCCCCGCACCCACACGCAAGAATCTTAAAAGCTTATACAGAGGCCTTAGTGGGATTCAGTCGTCCTATTCATTCAGGGTGTTCTCGACAACACGTTGCTCTCTCGAGACCACATTCTTGGAATGGCTCCTGGCGTTGGAACAGTGGGCAGCACGTGCACTCCAACGACGGGAGAGGGGTAACAAATGTCCAGTTGCCTGGGTCCAGCTTGTGGCCCAGCCGCGGTCGCGTCCTCTCGATGGCCTCCTCCAACAATTCTGTTAATGCTGCTTTTACTCCTGTTACTATTCAACATGGTCTTGGGGGTGCTAATCAATGTAGCAATAGTTAGAGGGGAAAAAGGAGGTTTCTGAGAAGTAAAAAGGAAGAGGGGCATCTGGCTGGCTCAGTCCGTTAAGTGTCTGACTCTTGATTTTGGCCAAGGTCACACATGAACTCAAGGCTTATGAGTTTGACCCCACGTCGGGCTCCGAGCTGGCAGTACGGACTCTGCTTGGGATTCTCTCTCTCTCTCTCTCTCTCTCTCTCTCTCTCTCTCTCTCTGCCCCTCCCTTGCTCATGCTCCCTCTCAAAAATAAACATTAAAAAAACAGAAAGAGACAAAGAGACAAAACTATTACTGTATGCAGAGGCTATAGTCCTATTCATTATTAAAAAAAAAAAAAACAGAAAAATCAGCAGTTGATTAGAATTGGAGATTACAGCGAAGTCACCAGATGTTAAATCAGTGGGCAAACATCAGTAGTGTACTTACCACCAAGTTTCATAAAAATATCCTTCTATATTTTATAACCTGGTTATGAAATATATTTTGTTATAACCTATATTTTTTAACCTTGTTAGAGTTTTATTTTTAGCTTAAATTATCAATAGTGTAAAAAGAAAACCTCAGACTGGGAGAAATTATTTTCAAATCACATTATCTGCTAAGGAGTTAATATCCAGAATATATAAGGAATTCCTGCAACTTAACAAAAACCCAAACAACCTAATTAAGTTTATTTATTTATTTATTTTGAGAGAAAGAAAACAGGGGGTAGGGGCAGACAGAGAGGGGTGCAGAGGACCTGAAGCAGGCTCCGAACTGTCAGCACTGAGCCCGACGTGGGGCTCGAACTCATGAACCGTGAGATCGTGACCCGAGCCGAAGTCAGACACTTAAGCCACTGAGCCACCCGAGCACCCCAAACAACCTAATTTAAAAGGAGGTGAAAGACCTGAATAGACCTTTCTCCAAAGAAAATATGCAAATGGCCAACAGGCAAATGAAAAATGCCCGACATCACTAATTATTAAAGAAATGCATGAAGGCAAACCCACAGTGAGATACCACTTCATAGCCGCTAGGATGGCGATTATAAAATTTTTTGAAAATCAGAAGATAACAGATTGGGGCATGGATGTGGAGAAATTGGAACTCTTGTGCACTGTTGATGACCATGTAGAATGAGGCAGCCGCTATGGAGAACGGTATGGCTGTTCCTAAACAGATTGGACATAAAATTATCACTTGACCCAACAATTCCACTTCGGAGTATATATGCAAAAGACCTGAAGCAAGGACTTGAACAGATATTTGCACACCCGTGTTCACAACAGTGCGATTCATAAGAGCCAAAAGGTGGAAACCACCCAGTGGTCTCTTGACAGAAGAATGGATATTCTTCAGCCACAAAAAGGAATTCTGACACATGCTACAACATGGATGACCCTGGGGGACAGTATACTAAGTGAAATAAGTCACAAAAGGACACAATTGTATGAATCCACTTATATGAGGTACCTGGAAAAGGCAAATGCACGGGGACAGAAAGTAGACTAGCGATTACCAGGGTCTGGGAGAAAAGGGAATGGGGAGTTGTTGTGTAAAGGGTGTAGAGTTTTAGTACGAGATGATGGAAAGTTCTAGATATGGATGGTGGAGATGGTTGTGCAAAGCCGTAAACGTACGTAATGCCATTGAACTGTACAGTTAGTGGTCAAAATGGTCAATTTTATGGTATATATTTTACCTAATAAAAAGAGTTTTTTAAATTATTCCCCCAAATTTTTCAGGACTTGATATAAACCCTCAAATATGCAGTGGCATTCCTGCCCTCATAGACCATTCCACACCCTACAATGTATGCGTATACAGAGGATTCTTCCTCCACATTTTCAGCTAACCTAGCGACCGAGACAGGATAGAGGGGAGAGCAGATGTAGAAGTTACCCGAGTCCGGGGATCTTTTCACAACTACTAAAATTTCCAATACACAAAATTCTTAAGAAAATGTTTAACCTTACAGATCATGAAAGGAACATTTCTTTGAAAATAGCATACAATTTTCATCGGATAAGAGATTTTTGAATGAAGAAAACACACCGATAGCTAAATGTATTCACCTATAAACTCTCACAGAAGTTATTTGAGGTATAAATTGATTCAGCCTTTCTTAGTGAACCATCTGGCAATCTATGTTAAAAATATGGGGCGCTTGAGTGGCTCAGTCGGTTGAGCGTCCGACTTCAGCTCAGTTCACGATCTCACGGTTCGAGAGTTGGAGCCCCGTGTCGGGCTCTGTGCTGACAGCTCAGAGCCCAGGGCCTGCTTCGGATTCTGTGTCTCCCCCTCTCTCTGCCCCTGCCCCTGCTCACACTCTGTCTCTCTCTCTCTCGACAATAAATAAACATTAAAAAAATTTATTTTTGAATAGCAAAATACTCTGCCCTAGAATCTCTTATTCTAAGAATTCATTATAAAGAAGTAATAACTGAAGTATATAGATTTATGCACAAGGAGCTTTATTTATAGCATAATTATTTATAATCCTAAAACAGCAAGAATCTGAATTCCATCAGCAGGAGAAGGACTTCCTGGACTGTGGTGTGGCAATGTCACATTTCACTGGAAAGACATGAAGACGAACTTAAAAAGCAGGATGAGAAGCCAACCCTCTTTCTAACTCTTGATTTGAGCTTAGATATTAAAGTATTGTATTTAAAAATACTAGAATGACATTGTATTAAATGCCATCATGACATGCATGAGCATTTAATCATCGTTACCCACGTGTGGTGGAATCGTAGAGTGACAGGTTCTACAAGAAGCCTGTATTATGTCAGTATAAAGAAAACAAACATCATAACAACAAAAGTAAGCTAAAGGGAGGAAGAAATAATCGCTCACTCTTTGTGCTCCTGCATGGTGTGCGTGACGGGGACGAGACAGGTGGGTGACAGGAGATGGAAGGAAACCAAAACCTCGACCCCCTGCCGAAGATGCACCTGTTTGCTGTTTGTTTCAGCGAATTTAAATCTGTTGTCTGAAAGCGTCCTTCTCTTCATCAGGACCCACGTATTAGTTAGTTTGTCACATGCACCACATTACCTGAATGTTCTAGGGTTTCATGTTAGAACAGTCAAACTTACAGAAAAGTTGCTAGAATAGAATGACGAAGTGTGTAGATGTACGCTTCAAATAAGTAAGAAGCATTTCAGACAATGGCAGGTCCGTTCCCTGCTCCTCTTTCCTTCGAAAGGTAGCTCGCACTCTGGTCTGATGAGGTAGCTGTATGTGCAAGAAAAACCTCTGTGACAGTTCAGAAATGAAACAGTGTTGAATGTTAACCTCGCTAATTAACCAGGTAAATTCTGGGTCTATTGTTCACTGTGGAAAAATACTCTTCCCTTTTTAAGGTGACGATTGGAAGGACGTTTCAACTGGGGAGAAAGATTCTCCACGTGCAAAAGTTTCTGCCAAATTCAAGAATACAGAAGAGAGGTCAGTTATTCATTCAGCAGACATGGTTAAGTACCTTCTGGGTGCCGGACACTCCAATAAGCACAGAATTACTAGGCAATAAACCTGTACCAGTTCTGGAAAGAAGGGGTCGTGTTTGTTTTGTCTGCAGTAGCTGATACACAGTAGGAATTCAGTAAACATTCTCTAAATGAACTGTTTCACAGGACTGGAAATTTCAAATACCGTGTGTGTGTGTACTGTAGAATGTTTGCCAGTACGCTTCGGTTCAGTGATCTGTTTTTAGGATTTTCATAATTTGTAAATAATTTTATGATAATGCTGAATCCTGAACTATTTTACATGCCTTGAAATCAGGCCCAAGCCCCTGATTCAGCTCCATCACCTTCGGCCCGGTTTCTGTAGAATTTCAGGGTCCACAGACCAGGGTGACCCCGTCAGCCCAGACTGGACGAGACTCTCCCCACACTTACAGCACCTGCCACTAGCCAGGTTGAAGTAAATCAGGCCCTCGGACTTGGTTGAGAGGAGACAGTATGAGTAACTATTCACTTGCTTGTGTATTTCTACATAAAATGGAAAAAGACCAGATCCTCTCCCAAAAGATAGGTAAATCTCAGCTAATAACTTGACCTAAAATAGAAGTGAATCACGTGTACTAAATCAGTGAAATAAAGGTTGACTACAAATCTCTTACACTAATGGTACTTTAAAAATAGTGACAATATTGGGGCGCCTGGGTGGCTCAGTCGGTTAAGTGTCCAGCTTCGGCTCAGGTCATGATCTTATGGTTCGTGAGTTCGAGCCTAGCATTGGGCTCTGTGCTGACACCCCAGAGCCTGGAGCCTGCTTCAGATTCTCTGTGTGTGTCTCTCTCTGCCCCTCCCTCATTCACGCTCTATCTCTCTCTCTGTCTCAAAAATAAACATTAAGAAAAATTGAAAAAAAAATATTAACAGTATATAATCTACATGACTTACCAAAGAAGATTCTACATTAACCTTAAAACATTTATGTCCATACCTAACTGTATCCTAACGTTTAATAATGAGACTTGGACATGAAATTGAAATACATCACTGAACTTTCTTCTAAAAATGTTAACCTTCGTCCTTCTACATGCATCTACGCCAGAGCTGAAAGTACATGGTATCTGGAAAAGAATCCTGATAAATTGAAAGTAGTGATTCAGAAGCTCTTCATGTTTGCCTTTACGTGGGCGTTTGGAGGTGTTTTACAACATGAAAGTGACCCTGAAGGTGAGACGGTGCTGTATCGGAGCTGTGATCCCAGTTCAGCCGCCAGAGTCACTTACGGCTTTGACAATCTCGTCCGCAAACTGTTTGAAAATAATCCACAAGTAGGTAAGTTCTGGGCGGTGTTCGGGGGAAACAGTCGTAATTATGCTCACTTTAGAATGTTAGTTTGAAACTCCGTATGGTTGGGCTCATATTAAAATGCCCGTCTTTGCAAATGTGAGGTGAAAGGCAAAACGTTAATATGCACACTCCAGCCCCGTCCTCCCAGGAAATGAGGCGGAAGGAAATTAGATTCCGGGCTGCTTCTGGTTTCCCAGGAAACTGTAATGCAAGTAAAGCAGAAGAACAGAGGTAGCGCCTCAAAACTGTGACCTCAGCCCCGCTGAGCCCTTCGGCTGAACAGCTGGGTCTGTATTCTCCACAGCATCTCCCAGCGGGAACTTCTGCAGAAGGAAATACCAGTTTCATATGGTTTTATTTTATTTTTTAACGTATGTTTAATGTTTATTTATTTATTTAGAGAGAATGAGCAGGGGAAGGGCAGAGAGGGGGGAGAGAGAGAGAATCCCAAGCAGGCTCCACACCATCAGTGCAGAGCCCGACGCAGGGCTCGAACCCATGAACCGTGAGATCATGACCTGAGCCGAAATCAAGAGTCACACTCTTAACTGACTGAGCCACCCAGGCACCCCATATTTAAAGACTAACATTTTAAAAATTATCTTAGGAGGACTTAGGTTTCTTTATTGTGTATGTTTTTTGCATCAGTTCTAACAAATGGAATCTATCCTAATGTTCTGAAACAGTCACCCTTACCAACTAGCTGTTGTTGATTAAAGGGACCTGGAAAAGACAAAGGCTTCATTGGTTCAGGTGCCCGAAAGGCCCAAATACTGAACGTGAATATATTTAGAAGAACTTTGTTAGATAAAGATGAGAGAGAAAAAAAAAATGACCAGAAGTACAAATTCTACTACTTTGTGTGATGTAACTCTTAAAGCATCCTTTTGAAGTTATTTCTAAAAGTTCTGTTTAAGACGTCTGGATCGCAAAGTTTTATGTTATTTCCTATGGAAATTAACTTTTAATGTCAAAGCATGGCATGTTAATTTGTTGTCAAACTCTGTGATTCCACTTGATGTCGCTAACTCTTATGGTGTATAAACTGCCCTCAGTTCCATTGTTTCCTCTCCCTGTGAGCCTGAAGACAAGACCATAAATTACACATTATCTTAGATTGTTTATCTCAAAATGCTGAATATGAAATTCTGTTCTGTGATCTGAAGCACCAGTGGAAAAGCTAGTTTGGGACGAGCGTGTATGAAGGAGAGGCAGGTGGTAGCAGTTGTACAAAGTCCAAGACCATCAGAGTGGAAATGAGAAGAGAAGACAGCCCACAGACCTCCCACTCGTAATCATCCCGTGAACAAAATTGTAAAACACAAAACAATACCAACAAAGTCACCCATCATTATATTAACTCATTCCAGATGAAAGTATCGGATCCTAACAGAGACTTTACTTTAATGTGAATGTGTTTAGGGTTCTCTAAAAGATAAACAAGGAAATGGCATCTGTTTCTACATAAATAAGCAATTATGAAGCAAAAACAAACAAACAAAAACAAGTAGAAATGAACAAACATGTGGCTATGAAAAAGGACCAAATAGAAATTCTACTCTTGGCATCACCAGAGAAAGAATTAGTAAATAGAAACCTAGAGACAAGTCTTCGAGTTTTCTTCATATTGACTTTGTGTATTTCTTACTAAGCTTAGTTGTAAGTATTCCATCTTTTTTTCCTTTGGTTTTAGGTTTGCCATTCTAAATGGTGGCACTTAAAAGTGCTTCCCCAGTAAGTGTGGTCCTGGTTTTGTTGTTGTGTCCGCACTCTTCTCATTTTTAGGAGCTGTATTTGGTTCCTTTGTTTCAAATAGGCTTTGTCACTTTTTCATAGTTTCTCATCCTTTTTAGGTATTTTCAAGCTTACTTTTATTTCTTTCAACATAACAAGCATGGCCGTCTTAGTTTATGCACCTGATCGTTCCAGTCATTCAAGTCTTGTTAATTTACGGCCGTTCCTTTGTTTCTGCTCATTACCTTTAACTGATGATTAAATTTGAAAAAACTATCTGTAGGAATAATTTACGGTTGAGGCTAACAGTTCCATTCTGTAGAAAGTGTACCCACTGCAGCCGTCACAGCTAAAGATCATCAGTGCATGTTACCCTTAGGGCAGAATTAGGTGAGGGGCAGGCTCGTTCCCTGACCGGAAACCGTTTCCTCACAAACTAGCTCTTAGTTGCAGGAGATAAAAACAACAGAGAAAGAAGGCAAAGGACGGATGTTACAATGAGCCTCCTTGCAGAATAGTGGCTTCCCGGAGATTCCCACATCTCACCCCTTGGACCCTGTGAATATGCTGTCTCATAACAAAAGGGAGTTTGTGGATGTGATGAAGTGAAGGATCCTGAGATGGGAAGATTATCGTGGGTTACTTTACGGGGGGCCAGTCTCGTCACAGGAGTCCTTTCCGATGCAAGAGGGAGGCGGAAGAGTCCGAGAGCGGGTGTGAGGATGTAAGTGCATGGCTGAAGAGATGGGCAGTTGCCGGCTTTGAAGATGGAGGCGGGGGCCACGAGCCACGGACAGCAGGTGGCCTCCCAAAACTGGAAAGGGAAAGAGCGGGATTCTCCTCGAGAGCCTCCAGAGGAACAGGGTCCTGCCAACACTCTGATTTTAGCTCAGTGAAAACGGGTTGGACTCCTGACCTCTAGGACTGAAAGAGAATAAATCTGTGTTGTTTTAAGACCCGTAAGCTTGTGGTGATTTGTTACAGCAGCAATAGGAAACTTACACAAAGGCATTTTTAGCCTGAACTCCTGCTTTCTTTGCTTGATAGATACGCCGATCATGCAGAAGTGAAATCAACATGTGTACATTTGTTGGCACAATAGACACATTTCTCAGCTCTTTACTTGTGTCACCCTTCCCTTGGCGGCACAGCCCAGTGCCGGGAGGGGAAAGTGACGGCGTGTGTGTGAGCAGCCAGCTTCTCAGTTGTGCGGGACCCTACCAGGGAGGCCCATTTCTCGTTAGCCCCCCACAAAGGACTGAATTGTGAACTATTGAGTGTGGGGCAGTGAGTGGCTGGGAGAACAGCAGTCAGGATTCAGAATGGAGCATGTGAAAGGGACACGAATCCTGCTGAACAACTTTAGGACTCCAAGGAGCTCTACCCATGAGCTGCTGGGGACACCTTGCCTGAGGATCCCCTGAACTGGCCCATGGGCACCTGAACACTCCATGAGCCTCACCCATAAACACCCTCATCCGGTGGCCAGCACCCTGTGTGCACCACAGAAGGCAACTTTTTCAGATGGCTCGTACAAAACTAGCCCAGCTGCAGGATTGGGAGAAATCACACGCAAATACAGCATCCAACCACCACCTTAGGGAAAGCAACAGGGAGGCTGTCGGTGCCCCGCCTGGCCGGGCAGGATGGAGAGAAGGCATACATGCCCAAAAATTACCCAACTGGAGAGAACCAGAAGAGGGCAGCAAGCGTTTCCATAGAAAATACTGAGAAAGCCTCAGAATCCTCAATGGGTCGAAGGGAGTTTTTTCTCTCCTACAGCCGGTTAGTAAAGACTTGAGGAAACTGCATCATCAAATGTGGAGACTGCAGTGAAGGACTTCAATGAGCATGAAAAGTCAAGGACACATGGCAGCCAAAGAAGTGCAGTATTTTTATAGTAACTGGCCCCAAAGAAACAGAGGTCTGTGGTTTTCCCAGTAAAGAATTTAAAATACTTGTTTTGAGGAAGCCCAGTGAGCTAAAAAGAAAATACTGGAAGATGATTCAATGAAATCAGGGAAACAAAATAAGAAATTTAACATGAACAAAATAAGAAATTTAACGGAGATAGGAATCATAAATAAGAACCAAACACAAGTGGTGGAGCTGGAGAGCACAACGAGTGAAACAGAACATCAACCAGACTGGATCAAGCAGAAGAAAGAACCTCTAAGACAGAAAGCAGGTCATTTGAAATTATCCACTCACAGGAGAACAAAGAGAAAAGAATGAAGAAAGCCTGTGAAATATGGGATATCATTCATTTTTAAAACTCTACACATTACTGGGGTCCCAGAAGGAGAAGTGAGGGAGGGAGGGGCAAAGGCTTAAAGAAATTATGGTAGAGAACTGACTGAATCCAGGGAGAGATTTAGATACCCGTTACATGAATTTCAGAGGTCCTCCAATAATTTCAACCCAAGAATCTTCTCAGACACCTTATAAACTATCTAAAGAAAGATAATTTGAAAATAGGCAAGGGAAAAAATTGCCCACCTACAGGGAATACCATAAGCCTCAGAAAATTTCTTGGCACAAACCTTGCACACCAGGAGAGAGTAGGATGATATATTCAACTTGCCGAAAGAAAAAAAAAAAAACTGCCAACCAAGAATACTTCACCCCACAGAGTTGTCCTTCAGAAATGAAGGAGGGATGAAGACTCTCCAACACAAAAGCTGGGGAGTTCATCACCACTAGACCTGCCTTACAAAAAATGCTAAAAGGAGCTTTTCAAATTGAAATGAGGAAGGATGTTAATTAGTAACAGGAGAACACGTGAAATTATAAAAAACATTGGTAAAGGTTAGTATATAGTCAAATGTTCTAATATTGTAACATGTCGGTCTGTGAATCACTTAACTCTAGTATAAAAATTAAAAGATAAAAACATTAAAAATTACTGTAGCTCCAGTAATAAAGAGAAGTAAACTGTGACATGAATAGCATAAAATAGGAGGAGGGGTAAAAGAGTTTTTGCATGTGACTGAAATGAGCTTGTTATCAGCTTAAAAGACTATTATAGCTATAAGACACTGTATGCAAATGTCATGGTAACCACAGACCAAAAACCAAAAACCAACTGTAGATACACAAGAGATAAAGAGAAGGAAATTCAAGCACACCACTAGGGAAAATCATCAGTTCACAAAGGAAGGCAGGAAGAGAGGAAGAGGGAACAAGGGAACTATAAAAGACTGAGTAGACAAAACAGTCCTGTTTTGGCAGAAGAACAAAGCTGAAGGCATCGCACCCCCTTATATCAGACTGTATTACAAAGCTATAAAAGTCAAAACAGCATGATGCTGGCACTGAACACAGACACATGGACCAATGGAACAGAACAGAGAGTCCAGAAACAAGCCCATGCTTATATAGCCAACCAATTTTTGACAAAGGCACCAAGGAGATAGTCCCTTCAACAAAGAGAATTGGGAAAACTGGATAATCACATGCAAACTGAATAATGAAGTTGGACCCCTATTTACACCACTGACAAAAATTAACTCAAAATGGGTTAAGGACATAAATGAATCCATAGAACAGGAGAAAACACTTGAACGCCATATACATGTGTGATAAGGGGTTCATAGCCAAAATATATAAGGGACTCCTACAACTCAATAGCAAAACATAAATTCATAAATAACCCCAAATGCTCTGATTAAAAATGGCAGAGGACCTGAACAGAAGACACTTTCCCAAAGACACACAAATGACAAATAGGGCCATGAAAAGTCCAGTGTAATCATCACGTAAATGCACATGAAAACCGCAATGAGGTATTATTACCTTACATCTGTTAGAATGACTATTACTAAAATGGCAAACGACGGCAAATGTTAGGACGTAGAGAAAAGGGAACCTTGTACACTCTTGGTGAGAATTTAAATTCACATGGCCACTGTGGGAAACAGTATGGGGTTGGTGCAGCCACTGTGGGAGACAATGTGGAGGTGACTCAAAAAATTAGAAATAGAGCTACTGTGTGATCCAGCAATCTTATTTTGGGTGTATATCCAAAGGCAATGAATTCACTGTCTCCAAGAAATAATATTATCCCCATGTTCATTGCAGGATTATTCATAATAGCCAGGACACGGAAACAACCTAAGGGTTCATCGACAGATAAATGGATAAAGAAAATGTGATATATATGTAGCAAAATAAGTCAAACTGAGAAAGACAGATACCGTACGATCTCACTTATACGTGGGGCCTAAAAAAGCCACACTCGTGGAGAATAAGACGGTGGCTGCCAGGTGCCCGGCGGGTGGGGGACATGAGGAGATGTTGGTCAATGAACACAAACCTCCAATTATCAAATAATCAAAACTGGGAATGTAATGTGCAGACTGTATATCGGAACGTCGCTAAGAGGGTAGATCGTAAATGTTCTCACACGTTCACAGACAGATAATTATGTGAGGCGATGAAGTTATTAACTAACCTTGTTGTAATTTTTTCTCAATATATGTATGTATCAAATCATCCCATTGTGCACTTGAATCTTACGTGATATCATTTGCCATTTATGTCTCAATAAAGATGGAAAACTAAAAATTTTTTAAATCAATACCAAGTGTTAGCATGGCTATATAGCAACAGGTGGTTTCATCTACTGCTAATTGTAGGATAAAAACACAGCCACTCTGGAAAGCGGTATGAGTTTCTTAAAATGTTCAATATGCATGTACCATAGGACCCACCATCATGCCTCTAGGTACTTATCCCAGATCAATGAAATCTTATATTCAGTCAAACCTACACACAGATATTCATGGCAGCATTATTCGTAGTTGACAAAAATTGGGAAGAACTCAAGTGTTCTTTAATGGGTCAGTGGTTAAACAGACTGTGGTCCACCCACACAGTGGAATACTATTCAGCAGTGAAAGGGAATGAGCCATTGATGAAGAGTGATGAACGACAGGAATGAATCTTAAATGCATTATGTAGTGACAGGACTCAGTTTCAAAAAGGTGCATACTGTAATTTTCCATTTCCATGCCAGTTTGGATAAAGCAAATATAGAGAACAGGAGCATCTGGGTGGCTCAGTTGATTGAGTGTCCAACTCTCCATTTTGGCTCAGGTCATGATCCTGGGGTCACGGGATCGAGCCCCACATTGGGTTCTGCACTGATAGTGCAGAGCCTGCTTGGGATGTGTTCTCTGTCTCTCTCTCTCTCTCTCTCTCTCTCTCTCTCTCTCTCTCAAAAAATAAATAAATAAATAGATAAAAGTAAAAAAATAATAGATCAGTGGTTACCAGGGGTTAGGACTGAATACAAAAGGGGTAGGCACAAGGGAATTTTGGGGGGTTTTACAATTGTTCTCTTATCTCGTCTACTGTAGTGATTACAAGAATACATTCATGTGGTAAAAAAAAAAAAAAAAAACTCATAGAACTGTATACTCCCCAAAAATGAATTTTCCTGTGTATGAAAATTTTAGAAATGATTCAAAGAACTATATGAAATGTTAGCACTGTTATCTTCATATGGTGAAACCACGGCTAAATGATTCTGCTTTTATTATCCTGTATTTTCCCGAATCTATTAAGAAAATTTACTAATTTTATAATGGAAAAGTGAATGTGATTTGCAAATAAGTGGCAGACTTACCTGATATATTGTTTTGGCTCTACCGGTGACTGTCACTTAATAATATCCAGCACAGGGTGATAAGCGGGGCGTCCAGGTAAGACCTCAAAGAGTATCACATCATGATTCACCTTGCTTTGGGGATATAAAAAAGATGTTTTTATATAATTAAAGATAAGAAGAAGAAAAAGATAGGCTTGTTTTATATATTTGGATATACCCTTGGTGAATAGTTACTGTTTCTAGTTCAACAATCAGATTTTTCACAGAGAGATCATATCATTAATGAAAATTCCATAAACAAACCTTTCTTACTTGGACCTGTTTATTTGTCATTTTCAAACACAGGCATCAGCCTACCAACTGGTAAGCATTCGATCTTTGGGTATTTTGTGGATTTACAGCAATGCGAATTCATACCATGGTCAGAGTTACTTCCTAGTATTCAGACACTCATTCAGAAAGGTAAGACTAATTCTAAGAACCATTCTCTAACTTTTCTAAAATATTGGAATTACTCTACATATAAAAGTAGATATGTCAGCAACTTTGAAGATTGATATATTCCAAGTTCGTGCGGGATCTAGGTTTTTTCCCCCTTTTTTAAATATGATTTGTTGTCAAATTGGCTTACATACAACACCCAGTGCTCATCCCAACAAGCGCCCTCCTCAGTGCCCATCACCCACTTTCCCCTCTCCCCCACCCCCCATCCACCCTCAGTTTGTTCTCTGTATTTAAGAGTCTCTTGCGGTTTGCCTCCCTCCCTCTCTGTAACTATTTTTTTCCCCTTCCCTCCCCCATGGTCTTCTGTTAACGTTTCTCAATATCCACATATGAGTGAAAACATATGGTATGTGTCTTTCTCTGCCTGACTTATTTCACTCGGCATGATACCCTCCAGTTCCATCCACGTTGCTACAAACGGCAGGATTTCATTCTTCCTCGTTGCCAAGTAATATTCCGTTGTATATATAAACCACATCTTCTTTATCCATTTGTCAGGTGATGGACATTTAGGCTCTTTCCATAGTTTGGCTGTTGTTGAAAGTGCCGCTATAAACATTGGGGTACAAGTGCCCCTATGCATCAGCACTCCTGTATCCCTTGGGTAGATTCCTAGCAGTTCTGTTGCTGGGTCATAGGGTAGATCTATTTTTAATTTTTTGAGGAACCTCCACACTGTTTTCCAGAGCGGCTGCACCAGTTTGCATTCCCGCCAGCAGCTCAAGGGGGTTCCCGTTTCTCCACATCCTCGCCAGTATCTGTAGTGGAACCAGTTTAGATCTATGTTTACAAAACATGCCTTCAAACAAGGTACCACTGCATGTTGCTTTCTGAGAAACTGGAATATATTTGATTGTGTCAGGTGTGCATGGTGAAGCTGTAGTTGATTGAAGGGCTTCCTGATGGAAAATACGTATCATTTTAATTAGCTGTGATGACTGAGAGCAGAGAAGGGGGAGGACTTCTTTTGAAAGAGGAAAAGCAGGGGAGCCTGGGAGGCTCACGTCAGTTATACGTCCCGACTCCAGCTCAGGTCATGATCTTATGGTACATGAGTTCGAGCCCCACGTCAGGCTGTCTGCTGTCAGCCCAAGCCCACTTTGGATCCTCTGTCCCCTTCTCTCTCTGCCCTTCCCCTGTTCACATCCTATCTCTCTCTTTCTCTCTCAAAAATAAACATTTAAAAAAAAAAAAAGGACAACTATATATGTAAGAACTACACTTGATTATAAAAGAAACTGCTGATGAGAAAACCAACCGTAACCTAACACCCACAACATGCTGCATGGTTTTCATTCTCAATGTTCTGCTTATACACATAGAAAACAAAGATGTAGAAAATTGTTGTGCCGTGAGAGCTCGGATGAAATTGAGGCAAAGCTGCACATACAGGAAATTCAATAAATGCAAACGGAGTTGAATTTCTTTGAGGTTAGGCTTCTCTCATCAGTGAATTTCAAAGTTTGGTTATAAGACTTTTTGATAGAAAACAGCCAGAGATACCATAATTATAGGCATCCAGAAAGCTCTATTTTTGAACTAATTTATACAGACATTCTACATATAGGATGTGGAGAAATGCTGGTACCAGATCATTTGCATAAATAGAAGCATCTTACATACCTGCTCAGTAGGTCAGGAACAGGGAAGAGTCCACCAGTATAACAAAACAACTTTAACTTGTTGGTACTATTGAAGATGCGTACCTTCAATCTGAAAATTATGTGTTCTTTATTTTTTATTTTTTTAACAAAATAAATTATACAATATTGATCTTAAAAAGTACGTGAGTATTAGTGGGTGATTCTGTTTCTTTGAAACCTCTGAATTGTGTCTCATATGTCAAAGCAGCTAATGTTGGTTATTTTTATCCTTAACTTTTACTACTACATACAAAAATATAACAACATCAGTGTACGTAACTCAGTATCTTAGTGTGCCGTTCCTATGGGAAAACAGAGGTATTTATTTCCTCCAAACCTATGAAGATCCCACTTCCCCCGCTTCCGTCTTATCCTAATTGTAGGCAACAGGCTTAGAAGAAACTGAAACCCTCTCAAGCTTTCAAACCCAAACCTGTAACAGGAATCTAAATGTCACAGCATCACAATGTCCTCTTCGATCCAGCACCATGCAAAGTAAGTTAGGGGTCCTGGTCCAGGCCAGTGTCTGGCATTCCCACAGAAAAAAAAAAAAACAAAAAAACAAAAAAAAAAAACCAGAAAAAAACCCCCACGTTTTGTTCATACAATAATCCAGAAAGCATCTCAGAAATACCACTGGCTGTGTGAGGTGCTTTGGAAGGAAAGCACTGGAAGGCAGTTTGTCAATACATATCAAAATTATAAACCGTGTCCCACTTTGTAGTGACCCGACAACTGTGCACATGAGAAGCTATGTGCAAAATGGTAGGCGTATTTTACATAAACTCAGCCCAAGACCGAAACCACAGTAACTATCCATTGCTGGAGCGCTGGTAAGAAAAGTACGATACATTCATCAAATAGAAGAATATTAGCTAGAAAAAAGTCTCTGTGGGATAGAGGATCTCTAAAATGTACTAAATTTTTAATAATTGCTGTGCAGGGTACACAGTGTGGGGTGGGGACTAGTCCCTGGGATGAAGGAGTGAGGAAGAGACCGCTGAGTGCATCCCCCGATGTACGTTTGAATTGTGCACCGTGTGAATGTCCTGGCTGGTCCGTTTCTAGTGCTTCAGAGATGAAGTGAGGTCTGTGTTGTATTTAACCCTTTCGAGAGTTTTGTCTGTGTAATGTGGGGGGAAGAATTGGGATGGTATTCACAGGAAGCTGTTGTATCAAGAGAGACTTGGTTTAGTTTTTGTTTGTGGGTGTGTGTGTGTTTGTGTTTTACTTCCTATAAAATTGCCTATATTCAACGGGTTTTTACTAAATGTCAGTTCCCATAGTTCAACCAATAAAAAGATTGGAGATACTAGTGCATACGTGTTTACACAGTGGAAAATTTCAGCAGAAAGAAAGAGACAGATCACGGGGCGGGGGGGGGGGGGGGAGGGGGGGAGAAGTCTCACCAAAGGAGCGAAGTTCTTTAAAAGGACGCAGGAGAGGGGCTGTCTTCACTTGCACTCCAGGGAACGAGGAGGAGAAGCGGGCAGAGCAGAGGTGGGTGGGAAGGTGGGAGGGTGTGTACATGGTAGACTTAGGGATGGCGGGGGGTGGGGGGGCGGAGTGGTTTCCAGCTGCGAGTGTGGACGAGATCCACAGGGACCCACCCCCCGCCCCCCCGCACTTGCATCGGGTTTCGCTTACCCGCACATGTTGATATCGCTTTATATATACCAAACAGACTTTTCCAGGAAGTATTTAGAACCTAAGAAAATAGCTTAACATTTATGTATAGGCTCTTTGAAACTTTTTTTTAAAACTTTACCTTAGGAACTTCAATGCTAGCTGACCCGCAAGCATCCAGCGAGAACCTCTTGAAGATCACAGAGTACGGCGAGAACATCAACCATATCGCCACCAGCGACACGGTGTCCTTTTCTTTCCTCATCAGCCTTCTTTTAAAGAATTTCTGCCCTGTACTTCTCACAGGTATTAAAAAGATTTAAAGAAGGAGATTTTCAGAGGCACCTGGGGGACTCAGTCAGTTAAGTGTCCAACTCTTGATTTCAGCTCAGGTGATGATCTCACAGTTCGTGGGTTCGAGCCCCACGTCAGGCCCTGTGCTGACAGCTCAGAGCCTGGAACCTGCTTTGGATTCTGTGTCTCCCTCTCTCTCTGCCCCTCCCCCACTCACTCTCTGCCTGTCTCTCTCTCTCTCAAAACTAAATAGGTAAACTTTAAAAAAAAAACAGGAGAATTTCAGGGTTAGGAAGAGGCTTAGTAATTACTTAGTCTAAACATTTTATGTTAAAACTTGGGGAAAAGATACACCCTGAAAGCTTTATACACTATATATCAATATATATTCTTACTAAAAGTATATGAATGCCCATTTCCCCACATGTTTGCTCACAGAGGACATTATTAGTCTCTTCATGTTTTCATTCCTTCCCAGACAAATTCCAGAAGTAGACTACAGGATTCATACATGCATGGCCTTCACAGCCTGTGGGCTGATGGCCCCAGAGGGTGCCTGATGGTAGGCACGTTGATTGGTTTAGCTAAATTTACTCACATAATTACATACAAGGAAAAAATTAAAAGAAACTGCCTGATTTTTTAAAAATTTACACATATAGTTCCTCAGCCCAATGTTAAGAATTTTCAGTCTTTTAACATTACCAAATGAGTAATTCAATACGGTCCCACTTCTTTGTTAGCATTTATTTTACCCTTTTCTTACCATTTCTGGCTCCTACGCTGTGCTGCCGGTCACCAGAGGCAACAGGACGACACTCCGAGTCCCGTACTCGGCAAAACAAAATCGGAACTCTCAGATAATCCACACCTTGCCTCCAATTTGGTCTAAGGAAATTCTTATTCTTACTTAATATTTGGTGGATTGTAAAGTCATGACTCCCCATTCTGTTGCTATAGTTCATCCTCTCCTCTCTCCCCAAGACTGTTTTGGCAAAAATTTTCAGGGAAATTCATTTCATGGAGTAGCTCTGCTCTGCTAGAAGCAAAAGGATTTGTGATAGGTGTGAATGAACATTTGATTAAATACAATGGCTAACTCCTGGGGCATCTGAGTGGCTCAGTTGGTTAAGCGTCCAACTTCGGCCCAGGTCATGATCTTGTGGTTCATGAGTTCAAGCGTCAGGCTCCGTGCTGACAGCTCAGAGCCTGGAGTCTGTTTTGGATTCTGTGTCTCCCTCTCTCTCTGCCCCTCCCCGGCTCATGCTCTGTCTCTGTCTCTCTATCTGTCAAAAATAAACTAACTAACTAACTAAATAAATAAATAAATAAATAAATAAATAATTTTTTTTTTAGATAACGGCTAACTCCTAATCTATCCTTTTATAAGAGATGTAAATACTTAGAGCGGATTTCATATTTACTCGCCGGTTTACCCAATCTTAACCACATTTTTTAAAAAGGGAAGAAAAGAATCCATTTTTTCACGCAATTTTCAAGTAAAATGTTACTGGTTCATCTTAATATGTTAACGTCTATTCATTTTCTTGGCTATAAATCTAACCTGATGTCTTTTTTTTTTCCCCCTTAGGAGACGCTGGTGTTGGGAAAACCACTACCATTAATCAAATGCTTGAAAGGTTGGAGGGCCCTGGAGCATTTGATGTGAAATATGGGTCAATTTTAGGAGAAGTCCTGTTGTATAACGAAATTAAAAAATCAAGGTTGTATATTTAAACTCTAAATTTGATTTGTCTGGTAAAAAAAAAAAAAGTTTGCTCTAATATATAAATGTGCCTTGTTTTAAAAAGCAAACCTGTTATGTAAAAATGCAAAATTACTCAAAAGAGGAGTTAAGAAGAAAATCTTTACTTTTCCAAAGTATTAACTCCCGGATTAATTCCTTTAAATGAGAAATTTTTACATTTATTTTAAATATAACTAAACTTAAAATCTCAATTTTTTTACATAACAAAGTTATTTAAAATCTCAATTTTTTTTACATAACAAAGTGCAGGTATGAGCTATTTTCCTTCCTGAAGAAGTGCACCTGAAACATACAGATGAAGTGTTGCACGTAATGGGTTCTCTTGCACTACAAATACATTTTCTTCTCATGAAATACAAAAGTATTCTTTACAAAGAACTGTGTCATTCTCTATGTCTCCTCCTGAATTACAAAAGAAGGAATGGAAAAGAATCCTAGAAAAATGCAAAATTTTGAAGTTAATTAAAATGGTAGGTGTGCTGTTGTTTGGACGGAATAAGCAGGTGGACCGTGGGGACACCCGTGTCGGGCCCTCTTGTAAACGTCAGACACGCAGGTCCGGGGCCCCCTCGAGGCCCAGCACGAACCCGGCCCCGTGGCTCAGGCGCAGGTGCGGAAGAGACACCTGCCCTCCCTGCAGGTGGTCTCCTGGTGGGGAGCCCGGCTGATTCCCCCCAAGCCGCGTTCCCATTTTGCATCCGCGCTAGTCACGGCTGCCCTGTCTTTACCCATGTCCCAAGACATCATGAATTCCTGCCCCTGTCTTTACCCAGTACCACTCTTGGTCTGGGCCATTGTCACCTATGTGTTACGCGAGTGATTTTGGAATAGAATCCCACTGACCTTAAATGAGGCTGTGAAAAATCAGAAAAACATTTAATACCATAGGAATTCTTCCTTATCTGAATTGTTATAGTGGACCTTAAAAAATAAATCTCACTCTGTGCTCACTATTTAAACTGAAGATTTTAATAAAGAAAGATAATATTAAAAAGAAACACCTGAAGCCAAAACCAAACTAGACGTGAGCAGGGCTTTATAAAGGGACAAGTGAGTTAATGGTTCACTACCCATCGTAAATACCAATAGCCTGGAATCCTAAGAATTTGTTTGTTTTTAAAAAAATGTTTTTAATGTTTATTCAGTGTTGAGAGACAGAGCGTACGTGGGGTTGGGGCAGAGAGAGGGAGACACAGAATCCGAAGCAGACTCCAGGCTCTGAGCTGTCAGCACAGAGCCCGACACGGGGCTCGAACCCAAGAGCTGTGAGACCTGAGCCGAAGTCGGATGCTTACCTGACTGAGCCACCCAGGCGCTCCTGTCTGGTTTGTTTTTTAGAGTCAGCCTGTGTTGTTAAGTCTGGGTATCGGTTGTGATGGTGACAGTGGTGACACGGTGTTACCTGTCAAAAAGTGGAAACAGGAAAAAATATTTGTTTCCCTGTAGGAGAGAGAGATAAACTCAACACCCTGACACTTTGATTACATTTTGTTCCTCCAGCTGCAGTGGTAAACGGGCAAATTTTGAATCTTTAAAACCTTTTGTTCCAACAGCCTGAAGCAGAATATCAGCATCTTGCTTTCTGAAAGTCACAAGACAGGATCCGCAAGTCTAGGTGTGTATTAATTACCTCATGTGAAAACTGCTTCCTGTCTCTGCTTGTGCAAGTCACGGTGTGCTTGTCAGGAATCTCAGAACCAACATTTCCACTGATAGTTTCAAATGGAAGATCCTGAAAAACATCCACTCTCCTGTCAAACGCCATGCCCCACCCAAATGCTGGAATAGTTATGGGAGAACTTGCCAGAAAGTGGGACTCTGGCTTCCCCGGGGATTCTGGACTAGGTCTGCGTGTCCCTGAAGGCAGCGTCACCCTGTTCTATTCTCGTGCTTGTGGAGAAGTTAAAATTCTGGATGAGCTTCCGGAACCTCGTCCTGGAGAGCCCTGACTGAAGGGTTTGGGAGCAGCCCCCCATTTCTGAAGAGGAAGAGCCAGCCGCCCACAGGGAGCTGCGGGGAAGGGAAAGGGCCTGGCCGCAGGGTTCCTGCCACAAGAGTTTTGGGGTCTGGTTTTCCCTTGACATTTGCTGTCGTTCCATCCCAAGTGGCCGTGGTAGACAAGCCTCACTCGGGGAATGAATGGGTCCTGCTTCCGATGCCTTCGGTGGACACACCTGTGTGCGGCCTTCACGCCTCTCACGTGCACTTCCAGTAGATGCGTAATGTCTTGCAAACCTAGATATTTTTAAGTCGTAGAAAGTTACCCGTGTCGATTGTGCAGAAATGTACGGTTTGTGGCTGTCATACCATTGCATGTGGCCGTGGTGGCACAGAGACTCTGCACACCACATACGAGTAAGGAAGTCACTGGAAACATTCCTTCTCTCACTGAACTGTCCTCAGGGTAATTGCTTGAAAATGACTACAATATACTAAAATTATGTAATTTTCCTATTTCCTAACACCTTAAAATAAATCACGGATATTCTTAAAGTACCCTAAATTTGTGTTTCTTTCCATATTTGGCATAACAGATGGGAAGACTATTAAAAAGCCAGAAGTCAAAACTGAAGAAAGTTCACTGAAAGATAATAATAAAGGAATTATCGTCTCAACGATAAATTTTAGCATCAGTATGACCGCTGCCAAAGCCAAGGAGATGATCCTTAAGAAGTTAGTAAGAAGAACGAAAGACAGTCTTGGAGCGCCAAAGAGCAACCAGGTGAAGCCCTCCCATGCCTTCTGACCAACTTCACCCACTCACCTCATAATGTGACTTATTTTCATTAATAATAATAAACAGAAAAGGATAAGTGTGACATAGAGTCCTGCGCATTACTAGAAAATGCACTTTGAAATAGAGGCTTTGGTTTTTGGTTTTAATGTTTTTTTAAGTTTGTTTATTTTTGAGAGAGCGCGAGTGGGGGAGGGGCAGAGAGCGAGGGAGACACAGAATCCGAAGCAGGCTCCAGGCTCTGAGCGGTCAGCACAGAGCCCGACGCGGGGCTTGAACCCACAAGCCGTGAGATCGTGACCTGAGCTGAAGTCGGACGCTGAACCGACTGAGCCACCCAGGTGCTCCATGGAGACTTTGGTTTTAAAAATCAATATAATATGGTTTCCAACACGATGAATTATACTCATTCAGAATTACTAAAGCCAAAAGAAGCTCCTGGAATCTACATTAAACGTGAACAGAGAAGGCAGGAAAATGTGTTAGATGCCATTGGTTTGGGAACAGTGTATTTGACCACGTTTTCTTCCCATGAGCATGGCTCGGGACCGTTAAAAACCAAAATTTAGCTGAGTAAACTTTTAACATTTCTTGGCTTTATTCAGTTATTTGTGAATCTGCGAGGTATCCACCTAGAGACAGAGGGAGCTCCACGAAGCTGTACGAAATGAACGACTTTGCCAGGCACAGGGCGCGGGAGCAAGGAGGTTACTCCGGGCCAATAGCGGTTGGTCGTGGTGGTGTCACTGTCCTCCAGGCTGGCACGGTCCGCCGGGCAGATGACCTCATGGTGCTGAGGGTCTGCTTTAAGATTCCATTGTGGGAGAGCAGACAGCTGTCGCTCTGGGTTTGGTGACATGGGGCTTACTGTTAAGTGATGGCTCAGGGTCTGTTGTGTTATTTTGAACATGACAGAAAGAGGGAAACTACCCACAGCCTCAGGGAACGGTACCAAGAGGATGACCTTGTGGAGTAGTTTCTGCTCTTCTGAAAACGTGCTGCTTTCTAAAATCCTGTCTTCAAAACGGAATTGGGGCTGCTGCTTTTCATAGAAAAACAGGGCTGTCGTGACACATGACTTTGTTCGCACGCCGCAGCATAATTACTGTTCCTAATTTGTAATTTAAAGGAAGGCAATACTAACTCATGTGTTCTAAAACCTTTTGTCTTCCTCAAGATTGTAATATTCATTGATGACCTGAATGTGCCCGAATCGGACACGTATGGGGCACAGCCGCCCCTGGAGTTAATCAGACAGCTACTGGATTTGGGAGGACTTTACGATACCAAAAAACTCACGTGGAAGGTACAGTGTACCTAAGATCTTGTTCGCGTTAACTGTTGTTACTCAACAATGAAATATTTATAACGGCTTTGAGTGAATTGAGAAATTTAGAATATCCAGTCAGATGAACATATAGAACAAATCCAAAATCCTAATTTCACCCTAATTTAACCAATGGCACCTTTTGCAATTTGACATAGGTCCGTGGGTTCATGGAGATTCTTGTAGTAGGATTAAATATTGGTAAAAATTACAAGTGTCCTGTAGGTTTAATTTCTGGGTATATATAAATGCTCACTATTATCACATCAAGAGTTATCCAAACTTTTCAGTATGTTGGCAGTTAACGCATATGAGAAAAGCTAGTGAAAATGTGCCCTAACAAATACATGCTTACTCTCTATGGAAGACTACTCTTCGTCTTTCTTTTCTTTTTTTTTTATAAACTTTTTCGAATGTTTATTTGTTTTTGAGAGAGACAGACAGAACATGAGCAGGGGAGGGGCAGAGAGAGAGGGAGACACAGAATCGGAAGCAGGCTCCAGGCTCTGAGCCATCAGCCCAGAGTCCGACGCGGGGCTTGAACTCATGAACTGGGAGATCATGAACTGAGCCGAAGTCGGACGCTCAACCGACTGAGCCCCCCAGGCTCCCCTCTTCATCTTTATTTTCAAGAACACAGATCAAGGATCTTTAGTAGTATTGCAAAGTTCAACAAATTCCCAGGGAGCTGTTCCTGTGCGATTATTTTTGTTAATGGAACCAAATCAGAATGGCTTAAGGTTTTTAAAAAGTAAATGGACATGCCTCATTTGATTCCTTCTCGGTAAATCACGAGCCCTGTGCTCCAAAACGGACTTTATCTGTAGAATTAGACGGTTGCATTACAAATGGTTTCGTGTCTCAGAGAAACTTGGGCCCAGGATCCTGGACGACACACTGGCTGATGAGTGGTGTCGGCTCAGACACCAGACCATCCTGAACCATCCATTGAGCCCAGTGGAGGGAGAAGCCCAGGGAGAACCTAGGAGACTAGGGCAAGAGAGGGAGCAAGGAATGGGTCTGGAGGACAGCCTGGAGAAGTTCTGGAACTGAGAAGAAAGTAGCGAAACCGACCTTTTGTGGAGTTTCTGTGGCTGGGCCGGGGCCCCAGGCAGAAGCACACCTGTTAAAAAACATTTCCTGTGCGTAGATGAGACACCTGCAGGGCCCCACCCAGCTTGCAGGGCTGGGATGCTGTGATGTGACAGTGCATCCACGGGCTATGGCTGGATAGACAGTCCCCAAGCCAGCCCTGGCTTTTCTGGAGACTCAGTCACGTTCCTCTGGTTCCTTGCTCATCACCAGGCTCTCTTCGCTAGCCTCAGTAACATGTTGCTTATTTTCCAGTAATTGCTTTTTAAAAGATAGGCTATTTCTGGGGCACCTGGGTGGCTCAGTCGGTTGAGCGTCCGACTTCGGCTCGGGTCACGATCTCGTGGTTTGTGGGTTCGTGCCCCATGTCAGGCTCCGTGCTGATAGCTCGGAGCCTGAAATCTGCTTTGGATTCTGTGTCTCCCTCTCTCTGCCACTCCCCTGCTTGTGCTCTGTCTGTCTCTGTCTCTCAAAAATGAATAAATGTAAAAAAAAAAAAATTTTTTTTAAAGATAGGCTATTTCTTGATGGCCTTTAGAAAGCCTCCTAGAAGTAATATGCCTTGGAATTGCATTTTAGGATTTTGGTTACTTCTAAGAACATAGATTTCTGTTATCATCATAACTTTTGTTTTTGCAGTAAGGGATTTTTTTGTCTAAACAAATGTAAAGCTTGGTTCGTTGGGGGCTGGGAAATGGGTGATACCTCTCTTCTGCATTGTCCTTTTCACTCTTCCCACAGAATATTCAAGATCTTTCTCTGGTTGCCGCTTGTGTCCCTTCAGTAGCCGGGAGGCACATGAGCCCGCGTCTCCTCAAACACTTTTCCGTTCTGGTGCTGCCGCATCCTTCACAGAGCGCCTTACGTACGATTTTCCAGGTAACACGTCCACTACATTTTCTACTGAAAAAGAATTTTAGTTCCACAGTGTGAGAGAAAACGTGAGAGTTTAAAACCACTGATGTTGAACGAAAATTCCCTTAAGGAGGTGGGTTTTACTCCCCCGCTTTCCAATTCTTTCTGGCCTGTGGTTGTAATTTGTCTCTAAATAGCAAAAATGTTGTGTTAGTGTGCATAAGAAACACATGTGGTGCACACTTTTTAAAGATTTTTTTAGAGTTTATGTATTTATTTTGAGAGAAAGAACGAGCACGTGCAGAGTGGGGGAGGGGCAGAGAGAGACTCCCACGCAGGCTCCCCGCTGTCAGCACTGAGCCTGACGCGGGGCTCTATCCCACAAACATTGAGATCATGACAGGAGCCGTAATCAAGCCCCCCAGGTGCCCCGAGAAACACCTGTGATGCACATTTAATGCATGTTTGCAGGGTAGACCCTCAGACCCCATCTTCACAGGATTCTGATCCAGTGTCTCTGGGTTGGAGCTCGGGGAGCTGAGTCATTAATCAGCACACCTGAATTTTTGCTAAATGATTTGTTCTTTTTGTTTCATTGTAGAATACAAAACGAGAGAAAAAAATCTGAAATGCCTTATTAGAAAAATAGCTCAACTTGAAATTAGTTTGATTAGAAAAATAAATCTGCGGGGCACCTGGGGGACTCAGTTGGTTAAGCGTCCGACTTCAGCTCAGGTCATGATCTCACTGTTTGTGGGTTTGAGCCCCGTGTCGGGCTCTGTGCTGACAGCTCAGAGCCTGGAGCCTGCTTCAGATTCTGTGTCTCCCTCTCTGTCTGCCCTTCCTCCACTCACTCTGTCTTTCCCTCTGTCTCAAAAATAAATAAAAACATTAAAAAAATTTTTTAAAGGAAAAATCTGCAAGATTACCAATTTCTTCAAAACTAATTATATGTTTTCTTCTTCATAATATAAAATTTAAATATTAATTTTTAAATCTATTTTTCAAAAAGCACTTGGTAATTCTACACAATAACCCACACCTAAAAGAAAAAGTCTTGATGTACAAGAATGTGTGTGTGTAGGGGCGCCTGGGTGGCGCAGTCGGTTGAGCGTCCGACTTCAGCCAGGTCACGATCTCGCGGTCCGTGAGTTCGAGCCCCGCGTCAGGCTCTGGGCTGATGGCTCGGAGCCTGGAGCCTGTTTCCGATTCTGTGTCTCCCTCTCTCTCTGCCCCTCCCCCGTTCATGCTCTGTCTCTCTCTGTCCCAAAAAATAAATTAAAAACGTTGAAAAAAAAAATTTAAAAAAAAAAAGAATGTGTGTGTGTACATGTGTGTGCGTGTGTGTGCGTGTGTGTGCGTGTGTGTGCATGTGAGTGTGCGTGTGTGTGCGTGTGCGTACATCAACCCAAACCAAGGTAATGGTTTTATCACTTTGTGTTTCATCTCATGATCTCTACTGAGGAGCAAAGAGGTACAAGAATTGCCAGGGCATCCGGTGGGATACACACAAGTAGGGCATGAATCTTCCCCAGAGAACGCACAACACAGCCCTCTGGATCATTCGCCAGACTCGGACCGGCCGGACTTGTCCCCAGTTTGCGAGAACTGAGTGTTTGCCATCTGCTCAAAACGGATTCGAGATGCTAACGGTTTAAATGCCGTTAATCCTTCGTGAGAGCACACGCCTCTCCTTTCTATCAGGGATTCCCTAGGAAGGATCGTGCTTAAGATTTGGGGCTAACTATAACATTTCTTTCTAAAGGCTCATTTGGGAATGTATTTCTCCATCAATAACTTCACCGTCGACGTCCAGAGAAGTAAGGATCAAACGACATCTTGCTCTCTGGCTGTGTACCAACAAGTCTGCCAGAACATGCTGCCGACCCCCGCCAAGTGCCACTACATATTTAACCTTCGAGACATGTTTAAGGTGTGTTTTCAGTTCATTCGCCAGCCTCGTGGTAAATGTTAAGTTGAGCAGATGTATTTTACTAACTTGATTCTTTTCTCCATTTCTCTGCCATCAACGTGCGATTATTAGAAGGGGGAGAAGGAGAAATCCAAGTCGATTCGTTTTGCTATTTCTCAGCCACTTATCCCGGGAGCCACTTAGAAAAGAATCATTAAGATAATTCCACGCAGAGAATTCGGTGATGGAGCTGCTAAGACCGTTAGCGTATTAAGATTCTCAGCGGGGAAAGCACAGACTTGGGGTCCGCTCTCTTTCCGAGATGTCACTGCAGCTCTCGGGAAGTGAAAGCGTACTTGCATTTCATAAAGATGCTTGAATTTCCACAAGCCCTGCTCTTCACGACAGGAAATGTTGCCCGCGGTGCCGATTCGGTCATTAGCCTCGGTCAAATAATTTTCCGAGTGAAAATAGGAAGACCGACTATTTTGAATTTGGTCTTTCTCTCCTTGCCATGGACTCCATAGTCCAAGATAGTGCATATCATGTTTGAGTCCCAATTCACAATCTTAGGACATGTCAACCTTAAGAAGCACGTCTCTGTCACCACCGGCACCCTGCCTCCAGGTCGGCACCAAAGTCCAGACTCGGCTTCCCGTGCTGGCGAGGCCTCCAAGGCGCCTGGCCGAGGGGTCCTCAGACCCTCTCCCTCCAGGGGCGATGCCATGCCGTCTTTCCCTGACTGGTGACCGGCCCATCTCCTCAGAACTTCAGTTTGTCACTCGTAGAGATGGACAGTTCTTACCTTGGATAATTGCTTCCATTTTTACAGAATCCTAAACGTGCAAAAATTGAGCCTTTACTTCACACACTGCCTTCTAATGTTAAAAAGGAACTCTCATGCTGCGATCTCTAATAGCTTCTCCTAGGCTTGCTACAAGCTGAGAAGGCCGTTATCAACTCCAAAGAGACGGTGGCCCTGTTCTTTGTTCACGAAGCCACTCGAGTGTTCCATGATCGCTTGATTGACTCTGCTGAGAAAGGGCTTTTCTATCAGTTTCTTTCAAAAGAACTTGAGAACTATTTTCAGGTAAACTTCTATTTTAAAAAGTATTTCAAATGGTATCTTGGGCAAAAGTATTATTTTCTAAAAATCCTCAGACATTTCTGTTTCTTTATTTTAATTTTTTTAATTTTTTAATTATTTTAGAGAGCGCTAACGCAAGTGGGGGGGGGGGGGGGGAAGGGGCAGAGGGAAGACAGAGAATCCCAAAGGGGCTCTGCGCTGAGCCCGGAGCCCAACGCGGGGCTCGATCCCACGAACTGTGAGATCATGACCTGAGCCAAAATCAAGAGTTGGACAGACGGTCAACCAACTGAGACCCCCAGATGCCTCCTTAGACATTTCTATGGTATTAATGAAAGGAGCTTTATTAACAATCGCCTTTTTCACTTGATAATGTCTAAATAAGTCTAGATTTGATATGATGGAAATGATGGGGTCTGGATGCCTCTGCTCGTGCATTTGGCCTCCGCGAGCCCTGAAGCTGCTCATTTCTCTCCAGGCCGGGCAGGCGTGTGCACTCGCAGTACCTGCGCCCCCTTCAACTTTGTTCTCCCAGGTGCCCTGTGGTCCAGGTCCCGAAGGAAGGAAGGAAGTTCCGTGGACCGGCCCACGAGGGTTGTAAGGAAGCGGAGGGACGAGCTCAGGGCCTTTGAGGGGCCTCCTTGCTGGCTCCTCTCAGGAGAATTAGGGAGACGCTTTGGAATTCCTTCCCAGAGGTGACGCCTCTGTTCTTTTCTGTCTTCTTGGTGGTGCCTCTTTCTCTCGGCCCATTTGCAGGAGCCCAGGAAAGATGACAAATTCAAAGGTACTACTATATTTACAACAGTAAAAACAGAATGTTGGAACACAGACCTTATCCATAGAGATACACACATGAACATAAACTCGGAATACGACACGTGCACGGGTATGTCAATCTGTGTTCATGAACATATGTACTTTTCACACAAGACACAAATTCAGAAAACTTTCAAAAATATTTTCTAGGGGTGCCTGGGTGGCTCAGTCGGTTGAGCATCCGACTTCGGCTCAGGTCGTGATCTCACGGTCTGTGAGTTCGAGCCCCGCGTCAGGCTCTGTGCTGACAGCTCAGAGCCTGGAGTCTGCTTCGGATCCTCTGTCCTCCTCTCTCTGCCCCTTCTCTTCTTCACTGTGTCTCTCAAAACACACACACACACACACACACACACACACACACACACACATTAAAAAAAACCAACTATTTTCTAGACACTCTCATCCTTATTTTCTTCCAGTCCAAGTTCTCTGCTCCTCCGTCCAGATACCTCTTGCTGTCTTCGTGTTAATGCACATCACTCCGCCCTCCAATCTTTTTTTTTTTAACATCTAGTAAAATAATCCTTCCTGTGCCCATGTTCAGCTCCACCTCCACTCTCTTGTGGAGTCTCTCAGGGCTTGGCCAGCGGCCGGTTCTCCTTCCTTGGACCTGGGGTAGCCCGCATACCCACCTCGTAGTCTGAGGTGGGAATTAGCGGCACTAATTTACGTCAGATGTTTAGAACAGCTTCTGAGGGAAGAACTAGACCTTATATCGACGCTTTGAATATAGACAAGTGGTTGGCAGAAAGAACCTGAACTCCAAAGCCAGACCTTGGTTTGCCGTCCAGATCTGTCTCATGCTCCCCAGGGTACTTCACGCTGAACGCACAAAACCACCTGCAAGACCGTTCGGTGTTTGTCCACTGTGCCCTCTGCACCGCCCGGCCGCCCTGGCCCGGTGTTTCCCACCTCGGGTCGGGGGTGTGGCACACCCACCCAGGCCCGCAGCCGCACCAGAAACCTCGGCATCTCAGCCCACGGGGTGGCCGGAAGGTAGCAGTGTCCCCTGTCTCTGCCTCCACTCGGTGGGTCCCTCCCCAGGCGCGCCTCTGGCCACCCCTCAAGATCCAGCTCGCACATCCTCTTTCGGCGGATTTTTCTGGCCAACACCATACCCTTTCCAGTTTGAGTGTCCCCTCTCTGTATCCTCCTAGGACTCTGGACTCTTTCTACCTTACAACTTATGATCATGTGATTACTTACCTCTCCCTCCAGCCTCTGAGTCCAAGAGAATGAAGTCATTGATTTTTCTCTCTTCCAAAGTCTCCAGAATTTAGCACCCTCCTTACTCTCAGTTGGTGCTTGATAAAGATATCTGGGGGGAAGGGAGGGAGGAAGGGAGGGAGGAAGGGAGGGAGGGAGGGAGGGAGGAAGGAGGGAGGGAGGAAGGAGGGGAAGGGTAGGAAGGAAAGGATGCAGAAACTTTGCTAAAACAACTACCTAAAGAGAGCCCATTCCTGCCCCCGGTGAAGTTCTTAAACTCTCTCCTGTAGATGCCGACTGCAGTTCGGATTTAGGGCTTTGCTAGACCGGGGGCGCCTGGGTGGCTCAGTGGGTTAAGCGTCTGACTCTTGATTTCGGCTCAGGCCACGATCTCACGGTTCCTGAGTTCAAACCCCATGTGGGGCTCAATGCTGACAGTGCAGAGCCTGCTTGGGATTCTCTGTCTCTCTCTGTGTCGTATTTTATTTATGATTTATGATTTATTTATTTCACAAGCTTAAAAAAAAAAAAAAAAGACTTTGCTAGACCAAGCAATAGCTGTAGAGGGGGTAGGACACGAGTTTGCCCTAGACTCCTGCCCTGTGGCGGGCCGCAACAGCTGCGGTGCCCCAAGTTAAAGACAGAGTAACAAACCTTCCCGAAGGACAGAAGGTCACCAGTTACCCCCCGTGCGAATGAGGGTGTATGCAGTATCAGTCCGTCAGCTGGCCGGCTGGCTGGCTTTTTAAACAACAACATGCGGTGACGCTGACAGCAGCTAACGCTGGGAGCGTGCCTGTTTTCAGAGAGGGTCTCCAAGGCATCCCTGCGAGGTACGTTCCGTTGTTACCCTCACTTTACAGATGAAGACACTGAGGCGGAGAGGGGCTGGGAGCTTGTCCGAGGTGACAGAGCTCGTTAGGTGGTGGGGTCCTCCAAACCCAGGGTAGCTGCCTCCAGGTGCCCCCGGAACCGGAGCCTCGACCTTGTCTCCCGAGTGCCTGTCAGGAAGTCGCGTCCCGGACACCACGTGACGGCAGTCCCAGGACCCCACGCGGGGGGCGTGTCTCTGGAAGTGCCGAGACAGGTCCACGCACATGCCGCGAGGACGGGACCAAGAAGGAATGCTCCCTCCCCCTAGTTTTAGGGGAGCAGGACATGGTCCGACTTCAAAGGGGAGGTAGCCCGTGACCTTGGTACGAAAGATGGGAGCTGGCCCCGGGGGAATGGGATGGTGTCCTTGTTGACTAAACTACAGACTTTATTTGGAATCGCCAGCGTTTAATTACGCATTCGTGGAGGCGGGGAGATTGCAGTCTGTCTGGGAACCATCATCACGTGGATTGGTTATGCGAAACCACCACCGCCGTCGTGACCTAGAACTGTTCCCCGCCCCCACCCCTGCTACCAGCTGCCCGGTGGTATTTAACACACGAATAAGGGAAGAGTCTTTATTTTTCATTGTTGGTGAGACTTCAAGTTGCTATTTCCACAACAGGGGCTCTTAGGGCCCGCAGGCCTTCAGGGAGACCGTAGACGGAAGTCCACATCACTGCGTGTGGTTTCCTTTGCAGCCCCTGTATGTTACTCTCCGCACTTAAAATACCGTCCGGAGAAAGGCTGCATGGGCCTCGCTGCCTAAAAAGGTCCATGGCACAAAAAGGTGAAGAACCCCCGTCCGGATCGACTGTGCCCAGAGCTTCTCCGGAGTAGATATATTACATTCGTTCTCATAACAAGTAGAATTTTGCTCTTAACAGATATTCAATTATGATCTTACAATAGATTAATTGGACCAAAGAAAAACTGATGGACGACTCAATTGTCTTTGTGGATTTCTTGGATATAAACAAGCCTCACAGAAAAAAGTTCTATCAGAGCACCAGCGACTATGAGAAACTGGCCAGTGTACTGAATGAATTCCAAATGAAGCTGAGTTTATCATCCTCGGAGGTACGGACACGCACCATGTGAAATCGGAGGAGTGCTGTTCTTGTGTGCGCGTGCGCGTGTGTAAGAAGGAGCAGGGGAAGGGTGTGCCCCCATCAGGCGGACCATTGGAACTGCAGGTTTCCACGGCTCCGCCCTGGCTGGCTTCCGCTAGCAGGGCGTCGTAAGCCAGGTGCACGACTCAGGCTGTGGGGGCTGCGGGATCAGGGCGAGAGGAGCTGAGAAATGCAGGAGAGGCCGAGGCCGCTTCGGGAACAGCCCCCCTTACGTCGCGGTCGTGGGCAGAATGGTGTCGGCACAGAGGCGCCCTCCAAGTCATAGACGCCGTGACCCCATTTCCTGGGAACCCCCCTCCCCGCCCCCATGTCCCGCCCCTAACAGAGCAGTAGAGGCACAACCTGGATGCTGTTGTTCCCCCGCTCCTCCTCCCTCCAGCCCGTACCCCCCTGCTCCCCCTCCTCCTCCCTCCAGCCAGAACCTCCCTCCCCCCCCTCCTCCTCCCTCCAGCCAGAACCTCCCTCCTGCCCCTCCTCCTCCCTCCAGCCCCAACTCCCCTCCTCCCTCTCCTTTCTCCAGCCTGTACCTCCTCCTCCTTCCTCTCTTCCTCCCCCTCCTCCTCCCTCCAGCCCATACCATCCCCCGGCATGCCCACAGGAACACTGACGTAGGGACAGGCCTCCTCGCACACGTTTCCCTTCCACACGTGTGACCAGTTGACGGGATTGGAGAATATTGAGTCTCACTCCTGGGTCCCTGTATGTACAGCTGCAATGAACACGTGATTTGCCTGTGCCTCCAAGCAGTTTTCTTGTCCCCTTTCCTCTCCCAGACTTCTCATTCCATGGTGTTCTTCAAGGAAGCCATAGAACACATCGCAAGAGCGGCCAGGGTCCTCCGGCAGCCGGGGAGTCACATGTTACTGGTAGGGATTAAATTGCTCAGATATTTTTAAGCTCGCAGAGTAAACATTGAGGAGGTCTGATAAAATCTACCTCGCTTACAGAAGTCCTATTTATGCCAACCTTGTGTACCTGTGGAAGCTTGCAGCCATCGAGCCCCGCGGCAAGACCGTTTTCCTCTCTAGGGTTTGCATAAGACATGTATCTGCACAGAAAAACGCTTGGTTTGGGAAGGCAGGTGATGGCACTGTCACCGTCTGTCACATGTCCCCAGCACTCGTGCAGCCTCTGTGCAGGTGGAACTTGAGAACAGTGCACTTATTGGAAGATTGACTTAGAAACATGAGTCTTCGCACAAAGTTCTACCTCTCACGAAAGCAAGTGGGAGTTAGATTTTTGGACAATCCCCAAGTAACTGGACTAGAGGAGAGCTTTCAGGAGGCTCAGTGAAGTCCAACATATTCGGCCAATTACACGAATCATGTTATTCGTGAACATTTAAGCCACCGTTCATGCCTATTACTTATCTATTTCATACCCTTGTAACTATTTGCTTAACACCGTTTTTTTCCCAGAAGTGCTAGAGCTTTCTTTAAACAGACGTGTGCGAGACTAATTAAAAGGAGTTAAAATTTGAAAAATTGAAGTAAAAACGCGAAAGCCACTACTTTCTCCACCCAAACGCTCCCTCTACTAGCCTTTCTCACCTCATAAATGGCACCCGCGTAGATCTGCTCTGGCCAGAAAGCCAGGAACCCCTCATTCTTGAGGCGTCTCCGTCACACCCCCCCCTCGGTCATCAGTATGTCCTGGCGATGCGACTTCTGAGATATATTCCAAGTCTGCTCCCTTGTACGCATCTCCACTGTCGCCACCCTGCCCGGGCCGCTCCCACCTCCCCTGGGCTCCTGCAGCCGCTTGCCTCCCGCAGTCCCTGTCACTCGTCCCTTGATTCCACTTCCTAGTCCTTAGCGCTATCCGATCTGATCTGTTTAATTTGTCACTTACTTATTATGTCTCCACATTTGGAACAGAAGCTCTAACAGCGATGATTTCCTGTCTTATTTCCATTATCAGCACGTTATTTTTTTACTCCCAAATGGTACATAGTCTCCGTTTGCTTCTTTTACCACAAAGTGACTCTTTCCTAATAACAAGTAAGTTTACCAAAAGTTCTCAATTCTAAAATTCCTGAGATTGCATTCAGAACAATTTTTTAAAACATAACACTCAGCGGGAAGCTTGCCTCCTTAACGATGCTTTCTCACGGTCCTATCATCGTATCAGAGGGAGGCCCTGTTAAAATACAAGGTAAAGCCTGGCAAGTCCCTGTTTCCTCTCTGATCCTGTGTCTACTTTTCCCAGTTTAACACCATCAATAGATCTTTGCCCTGGGTCAAGCTAGCACTAGGGTTCACTTGTGTAAAACAGTAATATGGGGGTGCCTGGATGGCCCAGTCAGTTGAGTGTGCAACTCTTGATTTCAGCTCAGGTCATGATCTCACGGTTGTGGGATTGAGCCCTGCATTGGGCTCTGTGCTGACAGCATGGAACCTGCTTGGGATTCTCTCCCCACCCCACCCCCGCTGTCCCTCTCCCCCACTCACACTGTCTCTCTCTCTCTCTCTCTCTCAATAAATAAATAAACATTTTTTTTTAATTTTTTAAATTTATTTTTAAAACAGAGAGAGAGCATGAGTGGGGATGGGGCAGAGACAGAGGGAGAGACAGAATCCAAAGCAGGCTCCAGACTCTAAGCTGTCAGCACAGAGCCCGACGTGGGGCTCGAACTCACGAACTGTGAGATCATGACCTGAGCCAAAGTCGGATGCTCAACTGACTGAGCCACCCAGGAGCCCCTAAACATTTTTATTTTTAAAAAATAAAAATAAAAACAAAAAGTCACAGCTGGCATTAAAAAAAAAACAAAAACAAAAAACAGCAACATGACTGAAAGCTGACCCAGCCTGAGGCTTCAGCAAGAAGAGGCAGCTGGAAGGAGTGTAATGACTTGACGAAGAACATCTAAAACAGATTTAAAAATACACAAGATCTAGATTCGTTAATTCAAATGAGCTTAGTTGAATAGGTAAAGTAAAAAACAAATCCTACATGACTTGTTAAAAGTAAGCATTACTTAGTTCAGCTGGATTGTGTTACTGAACTACCAGAGCCAGAAAATAAGCTTCTAGAGGCTGCCTTCCCACCTTGGCTCATGGCTCCTGTCTCCAAAACCGGCAACATGGCATCTTTCTGACCCTTCAGCTGTCACACCTCTCCCTCTGTCTCTCCATCTGACCACAGCTAGGAAAGGTTCCCTGTTTTTAAGGACTCATATATTTAGACTGGGTCCAACCAGATTATCCAAAATCATCTCCCCGTTTCAAGGTCCTTAATTTTAATCACATTGGCAATGTCTTTTTTGCCATATAAGGTAATCCATTCACAGGTTCTAGGGACATATTTGGGGGTGAGGGTGAGGGTTGCAAGGGTATTATCCTGCCTAACACAGACAGTACAAATATACATTTCTTTTAACTGCTTTCAAAGACGGGTACATAAAACAATAATTATAAAATTGTTAGGCTTATGACATAAATATTTAGTATCTATAATAATAAATAGCACAAAAGAGGAAGGAGCAAATGGAGTTATACTGAAGCAAACTTTCTGTGTTTTACTGGAATTAAGTCAGTATTAATCTGGAGTAGATAAAATATCCAGCATAATTCCTAGACAAACCATGAAAAAAAACTCAAAAAATACATTATAAAAAACAACAAATGAATTAAAATAGAACTCTAGAAAATATTGAGTTAACGCTAAAAGAAGGTAGTAAAGGAGAAACAAAAGGGAAAAAGACACAAGACATGTAAAAAACAGCAAAATGGCAGACGTAAATCAAATCATATCAATCATAACATTAAATATAAATCCACGAAATGTTCCAATAAAAAGACAGAGATTGTAGGAAGCATTTGTAAAAGGACAAACTCCAAGCATACGCCATCAACAAGAGTTGCGCTTTAGATTCAAAGACACAGAATGGTTGAACGTGGAAAGATGGAAAAAGATAAGTCATGCCAACGATTCCCACAAGAGAGTTGGAGTGGTGACACTAATATCAGACAAAATACACTTTTCAGGGAAAAAAAGTGTTCTGAGGGAAAAGAAAGATGCTGTAATGATAAAAGGATCAATCACCAGAAAGATATAACAGTTATAAACACACACACACACACACACCTAACAACTAAGCCCAAAATATGCGACGCCAAACAGACAGCAGTGAAGAGAGAGAAATAAGCATTTCAACAGCAACGATTGGAGACTTCGATGTCCCCACTCTCAGTAACTGGTAGAGCTGCTAGAGAAAAATCAGCGAGGACGTAAACACATCGATGATATTGTAAAACAACTTGACCTAGTTGACATGTATAGAAGACTCCATCTAGCAGCAGCAAAGTACATGTCCTTCTGAAGCTCGCTGGAACATTCTCCAGCATAGACCACCCGCCAGGCTCTAACACAGGCCTCAAAGTTAAAAGGATTGAAGTCATTCGAAGTAGGTCCTCTAACCACAATAGAATTAAAGCAGAAATCAGTAACAGAAAGAAACTTGACATATTCACAAGCATGTGGAATTTTAACAACATACCCCTATGAGCCAAAGCAGAAATCACAAGAGATATTAGAAAATACTTTGAGATGGATAAAAACACAAGATACATAGAGCGGTGCTTGGAGGGAGATTTACAGCTATCGATGCCGATATTTTTAAAAAGAAGAAAAATCTCGGCCTTCCACATTAGGAAACTACAAGAAGGAAAGAAAACCCAGCGCAAGCAGAAAGGAAGAACCAATAAAGATGAGAGAAGGAAGTAGAGAACAGAAACACGATAGAGAATATCAATGAAACCAAAGGTTTGCTCTTTGAAAAGATCAGCAAAATTGACAAACCAAGAAAAAAAGAGAAAGAAAAGTCCATTATTAAAATTATTGAAACCAGGAATTAAGGAGAGGACGAAACTACCAACATTACAGAAATAAAGGCTCTATGAGAATATTGTGAACACCTGTCTGCCTGCACATCAGATGGCCCAGAGGAAACGGACACTTGCTGGGAAGACACAGATGATTGAACTAAGGAAACCGGAAGTCTGAATAGACCTCCACAACGAGATTTAACTGGGAATTTGAAAACTTCCCATGAAGAAAAGCCCAGGGCCAAACGGCTTCCCTGGAAAAATCTGTCCAACCTTTAAGAAACAATTAAATGAATCCTTACAAACTCTTCCAGAGAGTAGAGGAGGGAACAGATCACAACCCACCCACGAGGCCAGTATCGCCCGATACCAAAACCAGACAGACACATCAAGGCAAGAGAACACTACAGACCAAGATCTCTTGTGAAGAGAGTTGTAAATTTCCTGAACAAGGTATCCGTGAACCAGATGCAGCAACATGCTAGGTATCCTCCGCGGTGGCCAAGTGAGACTTCTGCCAGGAATGCGTGTCTGCATTAATATCCAGAAAGCGGTGCTGCAGTGAATCGTATTAATACGACACAGGGCAAAAAACCACAGGAGTGTCTGTGCAGAAAATGTGTTTGATAGAATCCAACACCATTTATGATCGTTTTAAACTCTCAGCAAAAAGAAACAGAAGGGAGCTTCACCAAACTATAAAAGGCATCTGTGAAAAACTTGTAGTTAGCCTCATGCTTACTGGTGAAAGACAATGTTTTCCCCTCAGACCGGGAACAAAGCAAGGATGTTGTCTCTCACAATTTCTAGTCAGCCATACACTGGTGCTTCAGCCAATGCAGTTAGACAAGAAAAAGGGGGAAAAAGGCATCCAGATACTTATAAGAAGTAAAACGGTCTTTATTCACAATCCACATGATCCTGTTTCTAGAAAATCCTAAGGATGAACTACCTGATTAAAAATAGTCCAAGGGGCACCTGGATGGTTCAGTCGGTTAAGAGCCCGACTTCAACTCAGGTCATGATCTCACAGTTGGTGAGTTCAAGCCCCACATCGGGCTCTGTGCTGACAGCTCAGAGCCTGGAGCCTGCTTCCAATTATGTGTCTCCCTCTTTCTCTGCCCCACCCTTCTGTGCACGCTGTCTCTCTAATAAAACATTAAAAATTTAAAAAAAACATAGTAGGAATTGCTAGCAAGGATACTCTGTTTTTCGCTGGTGGGAAGGCAAAATGGCACAGTCACTTTGAAAGATAAGTTGGTGGGTGTTTATAAAACTAAACGTAGCCTCACCCCATAGTCTAGCAGTCATGCTCCCAACATATTTGAAAACTTATATCCTCACAAAAACCTTCCCATGCGTGATGATAGTGACTTCATTCTAAAACTGGACACAACCAAAACGTCCTTCAATAAGAGATGAAGTGGAGTACAATGGAATATTATCCAAAGTCCCAAAGAAATGAAATAAGCCACAGAAAGACATGGGCAAATCGTAAAGGCTTGTTGCTGAGTGAAAAAAGTCAGTCTGGAAATCCTACACACCATGTGATTCCAGCCCTGTGACATTCTGGAAGCAGCGAAACCATAGAGATGACACATGACTGGGGGTCGGCACGGGCTTGCAGAGAGAAGGGAAGGTGAGACACCTGCTGTCGGAGAGGAGCGGCTATTCTGTACGATGCCGTAAGGAGGAACATGGCACCATGCGTGTGTCCAGGCCAAAGAGAGAACCTTGATGTATAAAACTTTCAAAAAGTCATTTAGGCGGTCGGGGGTCCCAGGATGGAGTGCAGAATGTGACAGGACGATCAGACTGTTGCCAAAGGTGCAGCGAGCTCCCCGAAGAGGGTGGGGGGGAAGGAAGTGACCTGAGGAACTCTGGAAATGAGTGGCGTCTGTAAGACCAAAGGTGGAGGAAACCGCTCGCGAGCACTGATCTGGAGCTGATGAAGTGGTGTCCATGGGCGGACGGTTAACTTCTGATGCCACCATATGTATGTACGTACGTGTCACAGCTGAACAGTTAGGTAAAGGATGGCACGCGGGGCAGCCAGTGTCCTCACCACGGGAGTAGGCAGTTACAGACGAGCCAGCGGAAGAGGCGACAGTGATCCGTGGAGTGACGGATGAGAGGTGAAGACCTCAGTCGGACTCACGTTGGATTTAACATGGATGGTTACATACAGACGTACTTACGGGAAAGCGTGTGTGCACAGGGCTGGCGTACAACCACAAGTGTCCTCGTTGTATCAGCCGAGAGAAGCTGGAAACGTGCAGCAGGAACACAGGCACACCCAGCACCCAGGTCTTGGTTTCTGATGCCATCCTTCAATAAAAGGGCCAGGGCTCCTGGGGAAAATGGCTTCCTGAGGGCTGGCATGAGAGTCACCGTATGAGCATGGAATGTCTTGTCTGGTAGGGCCAGAAGGGAAGTGCTTCAAAAGACTCTCAGTGACAGGAGTATGTCAGAGGGATAAAAGGAGCCAACTTCGAGATCTCCCGGTGGCCGTACCCCAAAACAACAAAACAAAGTAGTATTGGTTATAACTCGAATGATAAATCTCCGTGAGTCCATGCATGTAAAAACACGATTGGATAAACAAGTGGGGGAAAGAGACACCTCTCCCGTACAGAATTCTAAATAATGTATGCAGATATCTGCCCGCAAGGATTTGGAGCAAAACTACCCCCTCCTTGACTGTGAGCTGCTATCGGTGACTTTCTCCCAAAGGGCGCGGAGTGGAAAGGGGGAAAAGCAGTAACTTCACGGTGGAGAAGCCTGACACACACAACATTATCTAGGTGGCCGAGGTCAGCATCGACGGTGATAAATCGTGTTGGTAAATGGCACTTTATCCCTGTGGTCTTCCCACCCCAAAGCACGTACCCCTAGTGTGGTCACAAGGAAAACACCAAGAAGGTCCCAACCACGACGCCTGACCAGCACTCTTCAAAACTGCCCAGGTCATCAAAACCAAACAAAAACGAAAAGTCTGAAACCGTCATAGGCCAGAGGAACCTACGGAGATTTAACTATTAAATGTGATGTGGTGTCCTTGATAGGACCCTGACCCAGAAGGGGACATTAAGGGAAAATGAAGGAACGCCAAATAATGTATGGATTCTAGTTAATAATTATGTATCAGTGTTGTTTCATTAGTGGTAACAAATGCATCCTACTAGTTAGATGTTCGTAGGGGAAACTGGATGTCGGGTATATGACAATTATCTTTTGTATCTTGGCAATTTTATTGTAAATCAAAACCCTCCTAAAATTTTTTAAAAAACTTATTTTTTTTTAACAGACAAGAGATTTAACTAGATAATTCACTAGAGAAGATGCATGAATGCTAGTAAGCATGCAAAAAAAATAGTCAACGTCATTAATCATCAGGGAAACGCAAATTGAAACCACACTGAGATGTCACCACACATCTACTTGAATGACTGTCGTCAAAAAGATGGTCAGTAGCCAGTGTTGACCAGGATGTGGATAGACTGGACCTTGGATACATTGCTGATGGGAAAAGAGTTTGAGCATTTCTTCTGAAGTGAACCCAGACTCACCCTTTGACTGAGTGGTTCCATTCCTCTGTATCTACACAAAAGAAAGTAAAACAAATGTTGTCTTAACAACTTGCACAGAAAGGATCACGGGAGCATTATTATAGCGGCCACAAAACGGAAACTCTCGGAACATCCATCAGTAGATGATGCATAAACAAAACGTGGTCTAGCCCATCCAACAGGATACTATGTAGCAGTAAAAAGGAGCAAGCTACTAACACACAGGAACCACACACCATCCTGGTGAGTGATGTACAAAAGGCTTCATGTTTATGATTCAGTTTGTAGGAAACATCCAAACACTGCGAATCTGTAGAGACAGGAGCATGTTAATGGTTGCCTGGGACTGATGCCAGGATGAACGCTATAGACAGGCCTTGGGGTATCTTTCTAAACATGGACTGTGGTAGGGGCGCCTGGAGGGCTCAGTCGGTTAAGCATACGACTCTTGGTTTCAGCTTAGGTCATGATCTCATGGTTCATGGGTTCGGGTCCCTGCGTCGGGCTTTGCGCTGACAACATGGAACCTGGAGCCTGCTTGGGATTCTCTCTCTTCCTCTCTCCCTGCCTCTCCCCTGCTCATGCTGTGGCTCTCACCTTCTCTCAAAATAAATAAATAAACTTTTTTTAAAAAATGGACTGTGGTAACCGTTGCATAACTCTGTGATTTTACTAAAAATTATCATATGGTAAGTATGAAAGCCGGTGGTCTGTAAATTATACCCCAGTAGAGCTAATACTTTGGTAATAAAGGTAATACTTTGTCATGATTACCAAAGAGCACTTAAGTTTTTACTACTCAGAATAAAAGACCTACTTCAATTCTTATAAATGAGAAATCAAATATTGGCAATAACATGACGATGATTTGGTAAACCCGTCGATGCCATTTTTCCAGATGGTGTTATCTTTACAGTGAAGGCGTCTCATACATTTCAAGAGACCATAAAGAGCAAAGAAGAAAATACTGAATGTGTATGAACACCTTACAGAACTCTGGTCAATGCTTTAGCTCTGTTTAATGTGTTTCCCAAAAAGGTTATAAAAATAGGTACTTTCACTGTGTGAATTTCTGGTGCACAGACTTGGGAAACGGTGAAAGATTGAAAGATTCCCGGGGCGTCCACAGGAGTCTCATGTTGGATTGTTCTTCTTCCAAAGATTGGAGTAGACGGCTGTGGGAAGGAAGCGTGTGCGACCCTGGCGTGTCACCTGATGGAGTGCAAGCTGTCCCCCGTGCCCTCAGCTCACAGTCAGGCCCATGCGGGGTTCAAAGAAGCCCTCAAAAGGGGGGTTATCCAAGCAGGATTAGAAGGGAGCCCCACCGCTTTGATAGTTGCTAACATAAACCTAAAGCAGGTAAGTACCTTTGACCTTGGTTATCTGCTGACGTTTGCTGTGTAAGTGGCTCCCCCGCCCATTCAATATCCGGAAAGAAAATCTGGCCGGCGCCTGCTGTGTTGTTCATGATTCTGCCCTTCCCCACGCACAGCCCACAGAGGCCCTGGTTGGGAACCCACACTGCACGTAGTTTTGCATGAGCCCTATGACAGAAGCATTTTCCGTCTTTATAATTTTCGTTGCGAGTAATTTGTCTGTGTAGCTGAACTTGTTTTCTCGTCTGGGTTTTGGAAAAAAAAAAACCCCAAAGACACAAAACAAAAAACGCTATCCTCTGAATCCGCTGTCTACTCTTGTGCACAGCGTCCTGTGCTAGTTTCACCGTCGAATTTAGCACTTGCCTTGCAGGAGATGCTTTGTTTACAGATAAGCAAAACAAACAAACAAACAAATGCTAATCACCCAGCTACTTTTTTAATCTGTTGCTTGGTGTAAACCATGCCTTTCCACGGCCTCCACGGAACTGGGGAATCCGGCTGAGGTTGTAGTTACTTCTTTGTGGCGACATTTAAAGGCAACATTATTTATGATCCACGATCCAGACTCGTACGCTTATGAGCGTTGTTTCACTTTCCTCTTGTTTCTTCTCTAATCCTGAGCCTCTGTCCCTAGAGTTTTGTTTTTCCTTCATGTGGTATTTTGAGGGTAAATCCGAGTGAGGGCTATGTTGTATCTGCTGTTCTCCATAGTGTCCAATTTTCTGCCTTAATTATATGTCTTCCCTCTCCCAAACGTATTTATTTTTTTTAAGTTTCGTTTTTGTTTTTGTTTTTTGAGACAGAGACAGGGTGAGTGGGGGAGGGGCAGAGAGAGAAAGAGAATCCCAAGCAGGCTCCACGTGGTCAGCACAGAGCGCAAAGTGGGGCTCGAACACGTGATCCGTGAGATCATGACCTGAGCCAAAACCAAGAGTCGGTGATCAACCAGCTGAGCCACCCAGGCACCCCTTCCTCTAGATACCCTGCCCTCTTCCTCTGCTTGAGGTTTCTTCCAGGCACTTCTGGATTTCAGAGGATGTCCTGTCTCGTGCCAGGGGCCTGCTGTTTAATTTAAGAAATCATTTTTCAGAAAACCGCCATCAGGTCAAAGCTGAGATGGACCCATCTTATCCAGGACTTCAAGGTCATTGGATCTCGTCTCCACACTCTCCAGGTTTCTCCTGGCCACATCAGTGCTTTCCATGTGAATCCCCAAAATGGTGTCATGACCCTGTTAAATTAACATTCGTTAAGTGGAGCACAGGGGGATGGTGAGCCACAGTTCCGGAGAAGACGAGAAGAGACGCTGAAATAGAGAAGTTTCTTACTCACAGGTCCTGGAAGAAGCACACGGCCTGCCTCGAGGGACCGTGCGGGGAGGTCAAGGCGGGGTGCGGGCAGAGAGGCAGGACCCGGGGCGTGTGCCTTCATCGGGGTCTGTGAGTGGAGTGACTCGGGGTTCCCGGGTCGGGGCCAGATCTGTCCGCTCAAATCTAAAGAGCAGTGTTTCAGTGCGCCCCCACGGGGGTCCTATCTAAGGGGTGCACTCGGTACGGGGACCCCGGGTGGCGGGGAAGACCTACCAGGAGCTCGTACCTGCTTGTCACTCTGCCGGCTACCGCGTGAGCGGCTGGCGTACCATCAGGGTCCCCGCAGGCTGCTCGGTGGGACAGAATAGATGCTGAGGCCGGGACACCACAGAGTGGCTAAAACTACCAGTGGGAAAGCGGTGTGTTTCATAAGCTGAGTCCCGGGAGCGACAGGAAACCCGGTAGCCCCGCAATCCTGGTAGTCAGCAATCCTGGCCCCTGCCCGCCAGCTGGCTGCCCTCTCCCACCCCCGCCGGGGCTGAAACACCAGGAGCCTGAGGAGCCTGAGGATGGTAGAAATGCATGTTTTTTAAATACGGCTTGGATTTATTCTTAAAATGAAAATGCTCGTACTTTTCAGTAAGAACTCCTCTCGTAGAGTTTCTTTCACCGCCCTTTGTCCCCCGGCCCCTCTCTCGCTGGATCTGGAACCCTGCCGCCGTGTTGCTTGTAGCCCGTGCGTGTGTGGTGGTCTCCATAAGCAGTCTGGAGCCAGGTCCCCGCGCCGCTCGTACCGCCCCCCACCCCCCACCCCCCACCCCTGCCATGAGTCGGGTCCCAGTGGCACGGGCGTTTGCATGCCCTCAGTACCGCACACGTCTCTCTCCTGTTCCAATGAATGAACGGAGGGACGATGCTTATTTTTACTCAGACAAAAAAGACATTGGATGGGTTTAAGAGAAGTTTAGCTTTCAAAAAAAAAAAATTAACCTGAATTGTCCTTAAATACTTTGGCCGTCTCAGTTTGGTGTGTTAAGAATGGAATCACTCCTGATTGAATGAATATCCGTTTCACCTAAGGAGTCATTTTTGGAAGATTTGGACAGCGTTCTCAACTCGCAGAAAACCCTTGGCTTGTTTGAAGATGACGAGCTGGGCTCCATCGCGCTACAGATCCGATCCTTTGCTGAGCCGTCTGGTTCTGTTGACGACAGGCAGTCTTTACTTGCACTCTTCCAGAAGGTGAGCTCTTGTGGGTTCGCTTCAGCAAATTACCACTTACATTAAAGTAGACACATGTATAATTCTGTACGTGGTTTCCAAGTTGGATCATTTTTTTTTAGGTCTTTAAATGAGCCTTGCTTTTTTCTTTTTTTTAATCCTCTCAGGAGGGGATAAATGAGTTTTCAAAGCTATAACTAATGGGTCCACTCAAACCATCCCCACACATAGACACACACACATCACACTCATAGGGAAAGCCAAGATTAGCAAGGATCTGGGCCTGCCCGGTGATCGGGGGCTAAAGAAAATGGTAACAGTGAGAGGCAATGATGAGAGAATGAGGGGATGCCTGGGGGGCTCGGTCGGTTCAGCGTCTGACTCTGGATCTCAGCGCAGGTCATGATCTCACGGTTCGTGGGTTCGAGCCCTGCATCAGGCTCTGCGCTGACAGCGCGGAGCCTGCTTGGGATCCTCTCTCTCTGCCCTTCCCCTGCTCGTGCTCTCTCTCTTTCTCAAAATAAATAAATAAACATGAAAATTTTTTTCTAAGTGAAAAATAAGATAAAAAAGAGTAATAAGATCCTGGGAAGGGCAGGATACAAGAATCCCTTCGTCCTTTCGTCCCTTTGACAGCCCTGGAAGTGGCACAGGAGGAATAATCCAGAGAGGGCAGGTGATAGTCAGAAGGAGCTCAGCAGTGGGGTCGGCAAAGGACTGGGTGGGAGGGAGACAGAGTCCAGACCAACGAGCTAAGCTTTCTGTGTCTTAAAGGCGCGATGACTGACCAGCGGCTCAGTGGAGACAGATGTGACCACCCAGACTAGGTGTTCACAGGGGAAGGACCACAGGCCGACTTGTTTCTGGGATCCTTTTCTGTCTATAATGGAGTCATCTGAAAATTGAACTGGGCCGTCTTCCATTCTCAGTGGACAGTTAGTGATCCGGCACAAGGAGAAGATGTAGAAAATTCCAGGAATGGGATCCACAATTAAGAGACAATGTCATATGAATGGATGTTTACATTGAGTTATATTTTTATTTTATTTTTTTTTTTTTTGAGAGAGAGCAAGTGTGAGCAGAGGAGGGGCAGTGAGACAGAGAATTCCAAGCATTCTCTGTGCTCTCAGCAAAGAGCCCAATGTGGGGCTCAAGCTCACAAACCGTGAGATCATGACCCGAGCCAAAGTCAAGAGTCAGACACTTAACCGACTGAGCCACCCAGGTGCCCCGAGTTATATTTTTTAAATGCTATGGCAGAAAGAAAGAGCAATTTTTCTGATCACTGGTGGCACTCCAGTGCCTTGTTACTAAATTGGTGTATATAGATTATGATCAGTAAGAACAGCAAAGAAATTCTCATTTGGAGTGTAGAGAATAGTGCATGCCAGAAGTAAAAAAAAACAGACCAAGAATTCCAGTTAGAAATCAGTTGCAATTGTTTATTTAATTACTTACGTGTGTATTTCATGCCACAATGCCACTTCCAAAAATGATTTGAAGTGTCTTCCAATAATCATAACAGCAAAGGCATACTTTAAACCGTGAACACTGACTATCCTGAAGTAGGAATTTGGGGATGAGTGAAGCAAAGAGAGGTCATTTCGTTTTTGATTTAAACATTTCTGTGTTGTATGCATTTTGCGCCGAGTGGTTTAATTTGCTTTTCTACGTTTCTGAAAGACGAAAAGACAGAGAAAGAATCTTACGCACATCACTCTTCCAGCCTTAGCACACTTCTGGGGCACATAGGTTCCTTCACACGCAAGCACACCATCGCTTTGTACACACGGGACTGTGCGTTGAACGCTGATCGACCGCAGCTGCTTTCGGTAACGTGGGTTCCTTTAAAGTGACACCTGGAAACGAGGGAGACTCTGTGCCCACGCCGGCCTGGCAAGAAGCCAGGAAAAGCAGCCGCACCGCAAGGCTTTCTGGAGGGAAGAGGCAGGGAGATTTCACGGAAACTAGCGCTTTGCCAAAGACCTACAGGAGCGTGGGGGCTCCGATCCTTCTGCTGTGGGAGTTGAGGGACGCCCCCCTGTCTGTTCTCTCTGTGCCTTTCAGCATTCCATCACCTGCCCACTTGTCCCCTTGACTTTCTGAGCGTCCCGAATGCCCGCACCCCAGAGAAAGAGGGCAGCAGACGCCCCCCCCGCCCCCCCCCCCCGCGCCGCATCTGACCTAAGGTCCCTGTGGAGCAGAACTTGAGCGCCACACCCCCCAGGGTCCGACTTGTACAAGGGGCGCTCCGGGCCCCCCCCACCTCCAGCACCACCCGGCTGCTTCCCCCACAAGAGCTCCCCGCTCTGGGAGGCCCTCGGTCTCCTCTCCGCCCATTGGGTAAAGAACGGAAACGAGTTCCAAATGGAACTTCCGTCACGGTGTTTTTTCCAAAGCAGTGGCTTCCACGTTAACGGCTTGTGTTTTTATTAATTTGCAGAGAATACATAAAAATCTTCACGTCTTTGTGACCGTGAGTCCCACAGGACCCAGCTTCCGCCAGCAGTGCCGACTGCGCCCTTCCGTGGTCACCGCCTGCACGGTGGACTGGTACAGGGAGTGGCCGGCGGATGCCCTCCTCGCTGTGGCCGATTCTTTCCTAAGAGAGAAGGTGGATTTAGGGAGCAGGGAGGTAAGCACGGCCTCCTTTAAAGACCTGACACGAGGGAAGTTCCAGGCTGTTGACGGCGTCTGGCAGAATTATGTCCGGAATAGCCGTGAATCCTAGGTGGACAAAAATTTGAAATACGTCAAGCGGTCGTCTCGACTCTATCAGCTCCCGTGTCTTTTGCCCCCTGGTCCATCCGATTTCAAAGACGCCCAGACTCCTGCCTGCCTGGGTCTCCCCGCTACTGTGCCCCGAGGAGACCAGCAGGTGTCCTTGACGGGGAGAAGATGTGCCAGATGCCGTGGTGAGGTGGCCGCAGCCTTCTGTGTGTTCCCCGGAAACGCCTCTGGCTTGTGTGCAGCCAACCACATTCACTCAGGGTTCGTGAGCCGCAGTAAGGAAGGCTCTTTACCCAACCTTTGATAACAAAGGAAGCTGTAAAAGCATACACCCCGAAACTCGGAGCGGCACCCAGAAAAGGGCTTGCGGCCTTACTAGCCAAGCGTCCAAGGAGTGAAAGGCTGGGGGGAGAGTCTGTGCAGAGTCGGCTGGGGGGAAGCTGACCAGGGAACGGCTAGACCCCCGTGGGCTGGGGTGGGCGCCAGCTTGTGTCTCAGACAGAATTCTCCCTGAAACTTACCCCCGGGCGTTCTTTCTCCTCTGGTTTTCCCACCCAGCGTATCAGTATATCCTTTGAGGCCTTACGTTGTCACAGCTTTACTTCACTCAAGGAAGTGAAATTGAGTCTTGTGCATTTGATAACCCACTTTAGGAGAGGATGATAGGAGATGTTAATCAGTCAGTCAGTCACCGTGAACCTTGGCCATGATAACGGCTCCGTAAAACCCTTGGATGGCTGTGGCAGAAATGCGGGTCAGGCCCGGAGGAACGAGTCATTAGTCACTGGCCATATTGTTGCCTTGTCCACTCCTGGCACCATCCAAACCCCTAAAACTTCTATTTTCTTGGTCCCCTTCACCCAGGCTCTTTATCAACTGCCCCACACCTCAGAATGATACTCTTTCAAGTTACTCAGCATGTTCAATTTCCCCTTTCTTGATGCATAAATTCTTGAAAATTATTATTTTGCAGCACTTAAAGGAAAAACTCGCCTCGACGTGTGTCCAAATCCACAAAAGCATAAAAGACTTGAACACAAAATACTTTCAGAAAACCGGACGGCGTAATTACGTCACTCCCAACAGCTACTTGCGATTCATGGATACATTTGCTCACATTTTGAGGTCACGCCAGAAGGAAATGCAAGCAAAGAGGTAAGACTTTGAGGCCAAATCAGAAACGCATATCTTTTTTAAATTGGTGCTTTTAGGGGCACCTGGTGGGGGGGGGGGGGGTCAGTCGGTTAAGTGTCTGACTTCGGCTCAGGTCATGATCTCACCATTTGTGAGTTCAAGCCCTGCGTCGGGCTCTGTGCTGACAGCTCAGAGCCTGGAGCCTGCTTCGGATTCTGTGTCTCCCTCTCTCTCTGCCCCTCCCCTGTTCGTGCTCTGTTTCCCTCTCTCTCTCTCTCTCTCTCAAAAATAAACGTTTAAAACAAAATTTTTTAATAAATAAATAAATCGGTGCTTTTATTTGTAAAAGAAAAAAGAGACACAAATACGAAAGAATGAGCCGGAATCTACCTTCCCAAGGGGGAAAGACAAAACCCCAAGAGGTAAGGCGTTCGGAGGCTGCCACAGGGAGTCGGCACCTTCACGATGACCGCACGTGGGCACAGAAGGTCCTGCTTCACTAATGTCTCATCGTGTCTCACACCTTCTGAACCCTCTCTTCCCCGCAGGAGTCGTTTGCACATGGGCCTGTCCAAGATCCTGGAAGCCAGCGCTCTGGTTACAGAAACACAGGAGGAGCTCTTGATTCTTGGCCCTCAGATAGAGCAAAAAACAAAGGTGCGTCTGGTGTGAAACCTCTTTTGAATACTTTATAGTTGGGTATGACAGGCTGGGAAGCCGGGCCCTCGCACTTGGCAGCGACGGATCAGAGCCCCGCTGTGTTAGCACTTGGCTGCGTGGCCTCTTGGGCTCAACTTTCTTATCGTAAAATGAGCAAAACAATAACAATGATAGCAAAATAGTAACGTCGTTGTATTTTCTAATTAAGTGTGATAGCAGGCATATAACTAATTATAAAAGCTCACACAGGAAAATTCTGTCATTCTTAGTTAAATCAACCTAAACCATGCTGTAGTAACTTGCAACCTGCAGGGTGTTCTAAAAATCACGCTTCTCACACTGCCTGGATGGCTCAGTTGGTTAAGTATCTGACTCTTTTTTTTTTTTTTTTTTTTTTTTTGTGAGAAAGAGAGAGACAGAGTGGAGGAGGGGCAGAAAGAATGGGAGACACAGAATCCAAAGCAGGTTCCAGGCTCCGAGCCGTCAGCACAGAGCCCGACGCGGGGCTCGAACTCACGAAGCGCAAGATCGTGACCTGAGTCAACGTCGGACGCTTAACCGACGGGGCCCCCCAGGTGTCCCTAAGCATCGGACTCGTGATCTCAACTCAGGTCTCGATCTCAGGGTCATGAGTTCAAGGCCCATCACTGGGCTCCATGCTGGGTGTGAAGTCTACTTTAAAAAATAGAAAATAAATAGTAATAATAATAATAATAAATTAAAATACGAATCATACTTACCACTCTTGACGTGCATTGCAAGAGAATGATCTTGGCTATGTCATCCTCTCTGGTTTCGTCTGTTAACCAAATATATTTAGGCTGATTCTGATACATTTTATAGTAATTAAATGAGCTGTGGATGTTTCTTTAAACGAATTTCTCTTCAAAAAAGAGATGCCGTGTCTCTGAAAATTCATCTTCCAAAGAACTGTGTGTTTCATTAGGAAAAGGAAGCCCTGATGGAAAGACTGTGGAAAGATTCACAAGTAGTTGAGAAAGTTCAGATGCTGGTTCAACAAGATGAAGAAATTGTGGCAGAAGAAGTCAGAATTGTGGAAGAATGTGCTCAGGTAAGACTAAAATATAATCCATGACAATCACTTGGAGGTTTGCAAAATTATCCCCCAACCCCAAAATTTGAAGGTTGGGTTGACTGCTGTTAAATCTATCGTGCTCAAGTATGGATGCTTTTAATTCTTAGCCCCGCAAGGATTTATTGTAGACGGAACCGGGAGCACAGAGATGCAGGATCCCTGTCCCCCAGAAAGCTGCCTCCCCAGGCAGAGACAGAGACAGCCCGGCTCTCGGGGTCACCACAGCGGGAAGTCCCCTGAGCCACATCACAGACACACGTGGCCTGCGAGAGGGGCGCCTGCGGGGACCGAGCCGCCCGGGGCACCCGTTGTCACCAGTTACACGCGTAACCAGTCTTAACCCTGTTTCACTGGCCGAGCCCTCCTCACCCTCTGGTGGGAGCCCGGCAGGAATCCGCTCGGTGCAGCTGTCGGCCAGCTGCCCCCCTGGGCTGCTCGGGCGCACCCGCTCAGAGGGCATGAAGGGTGAGCCTCTCGCATCTTCCACGGGCGGCGGTTTCTCCTCCATCAACTCCATCCGTCCAAAAGCTACATGTAAGCCGGTCCCCGCGATCTGTGTGCAGTGACTTATTTGCAAATGACACGCACGAGCTCCTATCGCTAGCAGACGTCACAGCACAGTCAGCCCCCACGGGCGGGTTCGCGCGAGCAGAGTGGATGCGGACACACACCTCAGACGGTCCCCGAGGGGACTTACAGACGCGACGGCTGGCTCCGCGTCGGGCCCGATTCGATCAGCGTCGTGTTCACATTAGGCCATGGCTGAGGAGAGGGGGGGGCAGCTCATGCCCGGGACAAGCATGGAGCGGCCACCCCCTCTCTGCCCCCTCCTCCCTCCGGGTTCACGTCCCCAAGCCCCAGCTCCTCTCGGGAACCTTCTAGGACCCTGTTCCTTTTGAGGGCTGGCTTACTTCACACTCGATGGCGTAAGAGCAAGTGCCCTTCCTTACGTGCAGACAAGCACACGTCCTAAATGGTGGGCCACCCCCTGCCAGCCCTCCCAGCGGTGGGCCTCTCCCCTCCCTCGGGTCGCCAGAGTCCCCCGTGGGCGACCCGCGGGCCCTGCTGGGCCTGATTTCAGTCTTGAGCTTCCGGCCGAAAGAAAATGGATACAGAAGAGTTCATGTTTTGTTCTGCGGTTCCTGTCTGTGCCCCCATCACAGGATGTGGCTTCAGGGACAAGTCCAGGTTGTGCGGGGCCTGAAGCTCACACGGCTTTGGGGGCATATTTTTTAGAATCTAAAATTACTAGTTCACAATTAAACATAAAAGTATTTATTTAGATAAGTAAAACATCAAATGAAATACAAATTTTTAAAAGCTGACAGTTACTACAAACGTCACAAAATCTAGAAAAATAACATGATAATGTTTGTTGATTATCTGCCTTAGATGCCCGGTAACGCCTCCCCCCCTGCATTTTCCCACTGCGGGCTGAGCGTGTCCTCGTGTGAAAATCGGGGCTATCGTTCCCATGGGGTGGCCAGCGCAGTTCACAAAGGTGCGGTTTTAGTTTTTGCTGGTTTAAGGCGTTTTCCTTCAATTTCATAATGTCACTGATAACATCATGAATATTTTTAACGTCACTCTCGATGGCTGTAGGCAAACTGGCATTTCAAGGTTTCTTGGTGAATAATTTTAGATGTCGAGTGAATTGAAAGCATTCATTACCAATTTTCCACCAGTGTCTTCAGTTGTTTTCTGATATTCGTGTTTTCATTCATGTCAGTATTTCTTGCACACTCAGCCGGAACCTTGAATTTTTCCAGTGTGATCACATGACACATTCTTCTTTATGAACTGGATTATTAAGCAGACAAGGGGCAGATCATTACCTCTATCCTAATGTATTTTTTCCTCTTAATAAATTATAGCTTTTGGTATGACCTGAAAATTGGCATCGCATTTCCTCCTCTCTCCACATAATCTGTATGGATTTTAACACTTAATCCCTTTCGTGTTACGGTCCATGAATTTTTGCCTTCAATATTTATTCGTAAATAAAAATTTTACGTTATAAAATAAGGCACTTTTCACATATATCTGTGTGAGGAACCTGTAATTTTTCACGGTTCATTGAGATATCCCAAAACAATTTCTTAAATGCAGTCACTATTCCCCAAAACTTAGAAATTCTGACGAATTCTTTTTGCGTAGCCTCCCTTCCAGAAAAGCGGAACGCGAATGGCAGGTTTGGAGTCGTGTGCCCTGCATTATCTGGAGTCGTCGCGAAGGCGTGAACTTCCGCTTTGAGTAGGTGTCTGTGAGAACCTGACCCCCCACTTCCTGATCAACAGAAGGACTTGCCCAGGACCCAGAAAACCCGGGTTCTGGATGCAGATGTCGCCAACCTCGTTTCTCGGCCGCTACCCACTGAGCTCTGTTGTACGAATTTATCTTACAACAGGACCCCTGGCCCCAGCACCGCAGTGTCGCACAACCAGGAGAGCTGGGGCGGGGGACGGCAGAAGTATCTGGAAGTCGTTCTGACTTGAGACGGCTTTTGCGATAACGGAATCATACAGAGAGGTGACCGTGCACGGTGTATAAACCCTGTGCGTTCACACGGCCTCGGGGGCTTCTGACTATTGCAGAGAACCGCCAGAGAGATAAGGAGTGTGCTGCCAGCTCTGGACAAGGCCACCGTGGCCCTGAGCACCCTGGATAAAGCCGACATCACCGAGCTAAGGTAATGCACCTCGTTCGTTCTGAGTTGGAAAAGCTCAAACTAAAGCATAAACACGTGGTAAAGTTATGAGTCTGTATTCAGACATTTTCAGATTGAGTCCCTTTTGCCCGTCTTGGCTACTTTAAATTCTTCGCTCTGTGCGTCACCTGCTGCACCTTCTCCGTGTCTGGTGCCATCAGAGGCAGGCGCGTTGGCATTTTTGGGGGCCTCAAGAAAGAAAACTGACTGCCAGGTAAACTGCGTGTTGGGCTTCTGGCTGTGAACCAAACGCCAGCCTCAGAGACGTGAGATGTGCCCCCGGGACCGGCGCAGCACCGTGTGCCCAGGTGTGCAGGCGGAAGCCGTGGCGGTTCCGGAAACCCCTGACGCGGGGTGACGTGGGGTCCCACAGGTGGGGTGACAGCGGTCGTGGGGCCGCTGCCTGTGCCCATGGGCTGCAGGGACGCAGGGACACGCGCCTGGTGCTGCAGCCCCCCGGGACCCACCGCCCTGTGCCCGAGCCCAGGCGCCTACTGCGCGGGAAGCCAGGAAGGACCAACGCGTAGGAACATACCAGGAGAAACGAGATGCTCCGAGGTCCAGAACCTGACCTGTGTGTCTAGTTCAGATCTTCGGGTGAGACACTCCAGACTGGAGCTCCGCAGCCCAGCAGGCGAGACTTTGCCATCACCTCTCGGATGTGTTCCGTTTTCTATTATTTATAGAAAAGTAGGACATGTATTGCAAAACTTGTTTTAATGTTTATTTATTTTTGAGAGAGAGAGAGAGTGCACATGTGAGCAGGGGGGGGGTCAGAGAGAGAGAGGGAGACACAGAATCTGAAGCAGGCTCCGGGCTCTGAGCCGTCAGCACAGAGCCCACACGGGGCTTGAACCCACAAACCGCAAGATCATGACCTGAGCCAAAGTTGGACGCTCAACCACCTGAGCCCCTCAAGCGCCCCAGGAGAAGTAGTATTTCAATTAAAGATGCAGGAGTGGGGGCGCCTGGGTGGCTCAGTCGGTTAAGCGTCCGACTTTGGCTCAGGTCATGATCTCACAGCTCGTGATTTCGAGCCCCACGTCGGGCTCTGTGCTGACAGCTCAGAGCCTGGAGCCTGTTTCAGATTCTGTGTCTCCCTCTCTCTCTGCCCCTCCCCCGTTCATCCTCTGCCTCTCTCTGTCTCAAAAGTAAATAAACGTTAAAAAAAAAAAAATTAAAAAAAAAAAAAAGATGCGGGAGTGAGCAAATCCACCATGATATTTACAACATTAGTAACTCTGGGGACAAGAAGAGAAGACGACAAAGAAGCAGTCTTTAATCAGCGTGACTCTACGGGGAGGAGAGTGTGCGCCATGGGCTGGGAGGCTGGTCCCATAGCGACAGTCGGACGCAGAGACAGACGACAGGAACAGAAGACGTTTTTGATCGTTGTCCTTTCTGGCCTCACTCTCGGGAATGCGTCCTCACGCGGTCATCCCGCAGACGTTCTCAGTGTCCGACGAGGCGGCCGGGAAGCGGAGGACCACGTGAGGTTTGTACGTGAACCAGACGGGTGTCTGCAGAAGGAATGTTCTAAGCAGGAGAGATGGAAAGCGCCAAAGTCCAAAAGCAGAAATGTGCTTCCTGGGTTTCAGGAGCTGCTGACGCCACGATGGCTGCGGCCTGTGAGCGCGAGGGGGTGGCTGGAATCGGCATGGGACGGGAGCTGCGCCCGGGTCTCCCCAGCGTCACCCTCCCTGTACCTCCCGACTTTGTCCCAGAAGTCCTGTTCTCTTGGCTTTTCTCCGGCAGATTCCCAGGAGAGCCCAGCTCGATTTCCAGTTGGCTCCTGAGCGCAGGGTGTGAAGGGGGCTGAGCCCACGGCTCCAGTGCCAGGCCTCCTGGGTTGGGACCCTGGCTTTGCCGCTTTCTACCTGTAGGGCTTCTCTGGGCCTCGGTTTCCCTCTTGTGCAGCGGGGATCACAGGTTGGATGAGTGGAAACATGTGAAGTGCTCAGAATGGAGTCTGGCTTGAGGCAGGTGCTAAGCCACTTCAATGCTGACAGGTGTCCTTGGACCCAGCGGCACCCCCCCCCCCCACCATAGTAGCTCAAACAAACTCCCTTCTCCGGGATTCCTTCCTTGTGTCTTGCGGGGGACGGGGGGAGGGGGGGTGTCTGTCTGTCTAGGATTCTCCCTTGTGATGTTGCTAAGGCACATGTCTTCGACCCCAGTGCCAGATAACGGGGGAGCCTTGTGGCACAATCGTTGTTGCTGCTCTTAGGAAGTGCAGCAGAGGCGCCCAGCGGAGACCAGTCCAGTCCGTTCTCCTTCCTCAAGGCCGTTCCCAGCATCTGAGTGCAAACAACGGCCCGGTGACAGCACGGTCCTTTGCCAGCTAGCAATGTTACCGCTAGGAGGGAGATAGGAGAAGGTGCAGATTGCAGCAGTACTGAACCTCTAAAGCAGATTGTCAGTGTCAGTAGGTCTCACTTGGAATCGGGCATTTGTTTCCGGAAGGTGACATGTAGGCGGAACTGTAGTCAAGTCAATCTGTTTTCCCTTTAATTTACATTAAAATTTTAGAGATAATACATTTCATCTCAATTTGACTACATTCCTGTGATGTTTGCTTTAAAAAGAGGCAGGGACTCCTGGACTGAGTGACCGACTCTTGATTTCAGCTCAGGTCGTGATCTCACAGTTGGTGAGTTCAATCCCTGCATCAGTCAACACAGAGCCTCCTCAGGATTCTCTCTCCCTCTCTCTTGGCCCCTTTCTGCTCGTGCTCACTCACTGTCTTTCTCTCTCAAAGTAAATAAATAAACTTAAAAAAAAAAAGAGAGCCAAACACAGGCAAAACTGAGGAAAAGCTTTTTTTAGGAGCTCTCATTTCTCCTCTGTGGACCTTGTCTCTCTCTCTCGCTAGTTCCTCTGTTATGATCATTCTCCTTATTTCAAAAAAGCCATACTGAGAATCCCAGAAAAGCAATCTGATAAATTAGTTCTAAACACAGTGTTAATGACTTAATTACTCAGTTCTGAAAAATATCTGCATTTTAAAAGGAGACTGTAAAAGAACAAAGGTGAATCTAAATGAATGAATCTCTAATGATGAAATTTAAGGCAGGGCGGCCTTCCCGGTGACCCCTGTAGACAGTGTTGCACTCGTAAAGCTGGCTTCGTTGCCTGCCTTCTTTTGGGAAGTGTGTATGGCTTCGTGCGGGGGAGACCCATTACCACGGGGGGACCTGCCCTTTTGTTCCCGAGTCCCAAAGGCTGTCGCATAGCAACCACACCTGGTGGCTTTTCGGCGAAACTCGCTTCTTGTGACTGTTATCCTGACCCCTGGCTCTCCAGAGTGTCGCCTTCCCGCTACTCGGACTAGGACACAGCGAGAGGCGGCCTCCGGTGTTCCGGTAATCACATCATTAACCACCCGAGAGACGCCCCCTCCCGCATGGTGTTGTTTCCGTGACTTTACGATAGGAGCCCGAGATCAGGATGAAGAGAAGTCAGACGACGCATTTGAGGGGAGGGGTGTGCTGGTCTCGTCACGTCGTCACTAGCACATCGACGCTGGGACGGAACAGGAGGCCTCCGACTCTAAGGAACTGTACCCTGAGTGCGTTCATAGTGACGAGAACTGCCCTCTCCCTCACTGTTCTGCATGTTCAGGTTTTATCATTTCGTCTTCCTAAAGCAAACATACCCACATTCAACAGACCCCCCCGTTTAAAGATCCCCAAGGGTGAAATCGCACGACCGTGCCTGTTCAGTATCTGTGCGTAGTGACCTCGTGGTTTCCCGCCCGCTGCAGGGTGTACACGCGGCCTCCCTCCCTCGTGCTGATGGTCATGAACGCTGTGTGCATTCTTCTGCAGAAGAAACCCAACTGGGCCTCGGCGAAGCTGCTGCTTTCTCAAACCGGTTTCCTAAAAAAACTGATTAACCTGGACAGGGACAGCATCCCCGACAAGGTAAGAGAGTCGGTGCCTAATTAGTGCGTAATGAACGCACTCCACCCCTTGGTCCCCAGTGTGGAACTTGGACCCGTGCGCTCCAACTGGAAGGCGGTGGGGCAGCAGGCCCCACGCCCACACGCGGCGGGGTCGCCGGGAGCGTCGGGGACAGCAGCCCGCCGCGCCGCCCACGTTGGAAAACGCCTCCACCGAGAATCTCTGTAAGGAGCGGGGAGGCCACCGGTGGGAGAAGGTCTCTCTGGGGGGATCGCACCACACCAGGTAACGGCAAGGAGCGATTCAAGCGTCTGAGATTTTTTTTGTTTGAGATACAGTCGGCATGTAACGTTGTATTGGTTTCAGGTGTGCAGCATTCGGTGTCTGTTCCCGGAATGATCACCACAGCACATGTGCTTATCATCTGTCCCCCTCATAGCTACAAATGTTTTTTCTTAGGATGATAGATGATAACTTGTAAGATCTACTCGGTAACAACCCTCAAATGTACAACACGGTATTGTTAACTATAGTCATCGTGCCGTGCGTTACATCCCCAGGACTTATTTATCTCTCCTAACTGGCAGTAGGCACCTTTTGACCCCTTTCACCATCCCTCACCCCCACCTCTGGCGGCCACCGGTCCACTCTCTGTGTCTGTGAGTTCAGTGTTTTGTTTCAGATTCCACATCTAAGTGAGGTCGTCTTTCTCTGTCTTATTTCACTTAGTGTAATGCCCTCAAGGCCCATCCGTGTTGCCACACTGGGAGGATTTCCTTCTTTATTACGGCTGAATAATACTGCATTTGTGTGTGTGTGTGTGTGTGTGTGTGTGTGTGTCGCATTATATATGTGTGTGTGTGGATATATATCACATTATATATTTGTGTGTATGTATATATATCACATTATATGTGTGTGATATATATATATCACATATACGTGTCTGTGTGTATGTATATCACATTATATACGTACGTGTATATATATATATCATTATATATGTGTGTTATGTATATATATGTCACATAATATATGTGTGTGTGTATATATATATATATATTGCATTATATGTGTGTATATATTGTATTATGTGTGTGTGTGTGTATATATATATATCTCACATTATATATGTGCATGTGTTATATGTATATCACATTATTAGTGTGTGTATATATATCACATTATATGTGTGTTTTATATATATATCACGTTATATATGTGTGTGTGTATATATATGTGTCACATTATGTATGTGTGTGTAGATATATCTCACAATATATATTTGTGTGTATGTATATATATATATCACATTATATGTGTGTATGTTATATATATCACATATGTGTGTATATATATCACATTATATATGTGTGCATATATATTATATCACATTAATTACATGTGTGTGTGTATAGATATGTATTATGTTATATATGTGTGCGTATGTATATCTGTATCATGTTAGATACATTATGTTATATATATATACATTATATGTGTGTGTATATATATATATCACATTATATGTATATGTATATATATCACATTATATATATGTGTGTATATATATATCACATTAATTATGTGTATGCGTGTGTGTATATATATTACATTATATATGTGTGTGTATGTATATATATGTACATCACATTATATGTTGTGTTATATATATATCACATTATATGTGTGTGTGTATATATATATATCACATTATATGTGGGTATATATATATAACATTATAAGTGTGTGTGTATGTATATCACATTATATATGAGTGTGTGTATACATATCACATTATATATGTGTGTATATATATATCACATCCTATATGTGTGTGTATGTATATATATCACATTATGTGTGTGTGTATATATATAACATTATAAGTGTGTATGTATATCACATTATATATGAGTGTGTGTATACATATCACATTGTATATGTGTGTGTGTGTGTATATATATATATATCACATCATATATGTGTGTGTATATATGTATCACATTATATAGGTGTGTTTATATACACATCACATTGTATATGTGTGTGTGTATTTTTTCTTTATGTGTTCATCCTTCAATGGACACTTAGTTGGCTCCCATGTCTTAGTTGTTGTAAATAGTGCTTCAGTGAACATAGGAATACATGTACCTTTGCAAGTTCGTGTTTTTGTTTCTTTTAGGTAAATGCCCAGAAGCAGCACTGCTGGATCATATGGTAGTTCTGTTTTCAATGTCATTGAGGAGCCTCCGTACTTTCTTCCATGATGGCTGCCCCAATTTACATTCCCACCACCAGTGCACAGACGTTCTCTTTTCTCTACATCCTGCCAACACCTGTTGTGTCTTGTCTTTTTGCTACTGGCCATTCTGAAAGGTGTGGAGTGGTATCTCATTGTGGTTCTGATTTGCATTCCCCTGATGAGGAGTGATGTTGAGCATGTTTTATGTGTCTGTTGGCCATCTATGTGTCTTCTTTTAGAAAAATGTCTATTCAGATCCTCTGCCCATTTTTTAATCAGGTTGGGTTTGGGTTTTATTTATTTCTGTTTTTTGTTTTTGTTTGTTTTTGGTGCATTTTGTTTTTGTTTTTGTTTTTGTTTTTTGCTATTGAGTTGTATGAGTTTTTTATGTATGTTGGATATTAACCCTTTATCACCATATGTGGTTTGCAAATATTTTCTCCCTCTGCGTAGGTTGCTTTATCATTTTGCTGATGGTTCTCTTTATTGTGAAGAAGCTTTTTAGTTTGATGTAGTCATATTTATTTATTTTTGCTTTTGTTGCCTCTGTTTTTGGTGTCAAATCCAAAGTCATTGCCAAAATCGATGTCAAGGAGCTCACCACCTGTGTTTTCTTCCAGGAGTGTTATGGCTTCAGGTCTACCTCCAAGTCTTTAATCCATTTTGAGTTATTTCTGGGTGTGATGTGAGATAGGGGTCCAGCTTCCTTCTTTCACATGTGGCTGTGCAGTTTTCCCAACATCATTTATTGTACAGATTGTCCTTTCCCCGTCATATATTCTTGGCTCCTTTGACATAAATGAATCAACTGTATATATGCATGGGCTCATTTCTAGGCTCTCTGCTCTGTTCCATCGACCTGTGTGTCTGTTTTATGCGAGTACCACACTGTTCTGATCACTGTAGCTCTGCAACACAGTTCGAAGTCAGGAAGTGTGACGCCTCTAGCCTTGTTCTCCTTTTTCAAGACTTTTGGGCTATTTGGGGTTTTTTGTGGGTCCATATACATTTTAGGATTATTTGTCCTATTTTTGTGAAAAATGCTATTGGAATTTTGATAGAGATTGCATTCGATCTGTAGATTGCTTTGGGTATTACAGACATTTTAACAATATTCTTTCAATTGGTGAGTATAAAGTATCTTTTGACTTACTGTGTCTTCCTCAGTTTCCTTCATCCGTGCCTTATAGTTTTCAGGGTACTGGAAGGTCTGTCACCTCCTTGGTTAAATTTATTTCTAAGTATTTTATTCTTTTTTTTTAATGTTTATTTTTGAGAAAGAAAGCAGTCTCCTTACCAATAATTATTCTGTCCAGATTTTCTATTTCTTCATGATTCAGTTTTGGTAAGCTGTATGATTTTAGGAATCTGCCCATTTCTTTTAAATCGTCCTATTTGTTGGTGTGTAATTGTTCATAGCAGTCTCTTGTGACCCACTTGTACTTCTGTGGTATCAGTTGTGATGTCTCTTTTGTTTCTCCCTTTATTCTCTGGGCACTCTCTCTTTTTCTCTTGGGGAGTTAGCTATAGGTTTTTCAATTTTGTTTGTTTTTCCGAAAAAACCAACCCTTAGATTCATTGATCTTCGCCATTGCTTTCTCAGTCTCTATGTCGTTTATTTCTGCTCTCGTTCCTGTTGTTTCTTCCTTCTACTAACTTTGGACTCCACTCGTTCTTCTTCTGCTAGTTTTTGGAGGTGTGTTTAATTACAAGACTGACCCTCAGGTCGAAGCAAATAGGCCTCTTTCACTGACATATGTCTCTGCACCAGCCCTCTCAGGACTGTTTCTCAGCTCACTGTGGCCTTGTGGGTCTCATGAATAGAAGCCCTATGGATTTGCAAAACTAGGTGTTTCCAGTATCTTCTCTCAGGTGCAGGTCTAAAAAGTTGAGGTGCAGGGGTGCCCAGGTAGCTCAGTCGGGTTAGGTGTTGCAGCTCAGTTCAGGTCATTGTCCCCCAGTTCATGGGTTCGAGCCCTGCCTTGGGCTGCATGCTGACAGCTCAGAACCTGGAACCTGCTTCGGATTCTGTGTGTGTCTCTCTCTGCCCCTCCCCGACTTGTGTGTTCTCTCTCTGTGTCTCTCAAAAATAAATAAACATTAAAACAGTTTTTTTAATTTAAAAAGTTGAGGTGCCAGATGTGGGGTTCAAGCCCTCTACTCTTCAGAGAGAAGCTTGGGCTGCTGAGTTCCCTCCCGATTGTGGGTTACTGTGCCAAGAGTGGAGGTTACGGCGAGATTGCGTCTTAGCTCCTCCTGCCCATTTCGAGGGTGTCTCAGAACATCCACCCGATGTCTATGGGTCATTCAGGTCGTGTCTGGGTTCCTTTTGGAGATAACTGTTCTGTGTGTAGTTCCCGGTGTGTCCGTGGGAGGGGACGAGTGTGGGATCCTCCTGCATCGCCATCTTGAACTAGATCCCTGAGATTTATTTTTATTTGCTCAACAAATATCCATAGAACAGCATGTGCCAGAAACTCTTATGAACACTTAAAAAATATTAGTTCATGCTTGAGGAGATGGGGGACAGACTGGGGCATAGAACAAATTGAAGAAAATAAGGTAGTCTGGAGACATTATGCTAGGTCACAGGAGCAACCCGTTCCTTTATACGTAATAGGGAAGCCAGACATTCAAGAGCTCATTTCACAGTTAATTAATTACTTAGAATGATGATCTGGCTATTGGGATGTAGGGCCCTGTATGAACAAGGTGAATTGTTTAGCAGAGTGTTAATGTTGATGTCCATATTATTCATGAATTAACGTAACAGCTGCTCACTCTCTGAAGCGTTCTTGCCAAAAGGATTCCCTGTGGTTTAAACAGATCTTTCAAGCTAAAATAATAGCTCACCTAAAGAAGTTGTTAAAAGCATGACAGTGTTCGAAGCAATAATGAGAACGCCAGTAGTAATCCGATAATGGGCCACCGGCCATCTCAATTATTTAGCAAAATGGTTCTGTCCTACAAGAGGGGAAATGCCTGGCTGAAAAGGAAGACAAAAGGACTGTCAGTCTAAGAAAGATTTTATTCCGGTTCTGGCTCCCCAAAGTAGATGAGAAATAGTATGTGCCCACCTCGGAACAAGGAGTACCATGGAGCTGAGGTGGCTCTCTTGGCACGTGACACGGATGAGCGAGAGAGTGTCCTCAGTGAGCCTCCGTGTCCCCCCGGCCGCACCGCCACCCCTGACTAGACAGACCTTTAAATAGGCACCGTGCCCGGCGGATGTGCCTCTCGGGCAGCAGAAGCTGCGGGCAGGGTCCTGCTCCCTGACGCCTCAGGTGCACAAGGAGGCTTCAGACCTTGCAAGCTGGAGGAAGTTAACCTGGTGTACTTTTGTTTTAAAACGGAGTTCCCGGGACAGCCGGGGGGCTCAGTTAAGTGTCCGACTCTCGATTTCGGCTCAGGTCATGATCTCATGGTTCCTGGGATCGAGCCCTGTGTTGGGCTCTGCACTGACAGCTCAGAGCCTGCTTGAGACTCTCTCTCTCCCTCTCCCTGCCCCTCCCCCCCCTCCTTCTCTTTGTCTCTCTCTTAAAATAAGTAAATAAACTTAAAAAAATAAAACAAAGTTCCTTTTTAAACAGTACAGCAAAGCCACTGTGACAACAGTAGCAATAATCAGATGTTTACAGCAGCGACTTCCCCCTCCTCTACTGCAGGGCCGTTGCACCCGCGGCTACGTGTCGTTAATTCTGCCACCGAATTAGTAGTAGTAGTTGAGTATTTCTCATACGAAATAAAATGTCACTTTCATGTGAACTGGGGGAAGAAAGCCTCAGCTCAGCACGTCTTTTTCTTGTAATACATGAATTGTGTTTTCTCTAGGTTTTCATGAAGCTGAAAAAAATTTTGCTCTTCCCTGATTTCAACCCAAACAAGATCGCCCTCGTTTCTATAGCCTGTTGCTCTATGTGCCAGTGGGTCATAGCTTTGAATAACTATCATCAAGTGCAGAAGGTACGCTCTTTCCCCGGAAATATCTAGAACAGCCCGGAAGGGACGCTTCCTCGTCCCAGAAGTAGCTCGTGCTTAACAGTGCTCACAGAATACCTCACGAGAACCACTTTCCTCAAAGACCCTATGCCGACGCCTGCAGATAGCAAGTGCATCTGTCGGGTTGTTTTATTTACGGCAGCTGTGCTGTTTTAGTTGTTTTAGTGTGTGTTAGTTACCATAGTGAGTTACTTCACACCCCTTTTGTGCACATCATCCCAGGAGAGGTTGTTATAAGAATTGACACAAATGCCTGCCAATCAAAAGCGACATTTTTAACGGCAAACTTGACCTTTTTGAACACTTAGGTGTGGTGACCTTCTTTTTCAGCTCGTGGGCCCCAAGCAGATCCAAGTGGCAGAAGCTCAACGTGTCCTAAAAATTGCACGACAGAGGCTGGCCGAAAAACAAAGAGGTTTGCAGCTGGTAAGGCATTATTTGCTTGTTAAACTTACAGCCGCTTTGTGAGACGACTCACCAAGAAGAGTCATTGTCCCAGGAGAGTTTACCAGTTCAGGAGAAAACGAGGATAACAAGGGTGGTGAAGAGATTAATTGTGGTTAAGTAAATAACACAGACACTATATGTAAGGTGCCATCACATAATAAGACGCTCAGTAATGCTAATTATTACTGTGTCCGTAGTATATTGACCCGTTTCACCGAATTTCTCCCAGGAGAGCTTTGTGACTTCAGTTTACCGAAGACTCGCCCAGTATCAACCTGTGTTCTTAAAAACTGTCCTTAACCACCTGTTTATATCAATTACTCTGTTGCTTTGTAAAGACATGGTTGTTTCTTTTTTGTTTTTTTTTTTTGTTTTTTTTTTATGTTTATTGTTGAGAGAGAGAGACAGAGTGTGAGCAAGGGAAGGGGCAGAGAGAGAGGGAGACACAGAATCTGAAGCAGGCTCCAGATTCTCAGCAGGCTCTGAGCTGTCAGCCCGGAGCCCCACGTGGGGCTCAAACTCACGAACCGTGAGATCATGACTTGAGCCGAAGTCGGACGCTTCACCGACTGAGCCACCCAGGGGCCCCAAGACATGGTTATTTCTTAAATGTCTTGGTTTTAAGCTAAAGTTGGGGTGTCATTATGAGAGCCAGGACTGAGGTCACCAGCCCTCGGACACACATCCTGAGACTGGGTGAGGTGGCACCCTGCAGATGGCCACATAGCAGGGAATGTCTCCCAAACCCCTACATTTCAATGTGGTTATCTACACTTTAAAATCTGGGAATTTATTTAATGGGGCACCCGGGTGGTTCAGTCAGTTGAGCGTCCAACTTCAGCTCAGGTCATGATCTCGCGGTCCGTGACTTCGAGCCCCGCGTCGGGCTCTGTGCTGACAGCTCAGAGCCTGGAGCCTGCTTCCGATTCTGTGTCTCCCTCTCTCTGCCCCTCCCCTGCTGGCACTCTGTGTCTCTGTCTCTCTCTCTTTCTCTCTCTCAAAAATAAACATAAAAAAATTTTTTTAATTTAAATCTGGGTATTTATTTAAAATTTGAATTTCTGTCTTCTCCTGATTAATTCAGAAGATCCGGCAGCCCTGGGCCGGCATGCTCACCAGGCGATAATGAGCCCCAAGTCACGTCAGGCATTTCTGTCACCTGCTTGGCCCCCTGGGCATTTCTTGTAAACCCAAATATATATATAAAGTGTTGGACATTTTTGAAGGAAATTATTAATTTTTTTTCTTTATGTGGATAAGTCATTTTATTGCTAATATTTTTTTGCAGGTTATGACCTACCTATATAGTAATATTTAGATATGTGTGGATAATAGCTGACATCTATGGTGTGTGTGCAATATGTTGCAAATACCATGCTGATGCTTTATACAGACTTGTCATTTAATCCTCAGGTCAGCTTTCAGAAGGTTTATAAGGGCGGTGTTTATAAGGGAGAAAACTAAATGGAAAGATTCAACATTTGTCCAGCATCTTTTTTTTAATGTTTTTATTTTTGAGAGAGAGAGAAGCGTGAACAGGGGAGAGGCAGAGACAGAGGGGGACAGAGGATCTGAAGCAGGCTCCACACTGACAGCAGAGATCCCGACGTGGGGCTCGAACTCATGAGCCATGAGATTGTGACCTGAGCTGAAGTCAGACACTCAGCTGACTCATGCCCCCAGGCGCCCTATTTGTCCAACATCTTGAGCCTCTAAGTGGTGCCCACGCTCTAACCCAGGCCGTCTCACTCAAACCCACACACTGACCTCCGACCCTACAAAACTCTCCTATGCAGGAGTGATATGGGAGGTATCCGGCAGCCATTGTGGCTCAGGCACCAACCAGGGAGCGCCAACTCTTGTCACAGAGCAGCTTCAGGTCCAGAGGCCACCAGAGAGGACTGACGGGGGGTAGAGGGCCAGGGTGGGCAGGGGTAGGGCCGACAGTGGGCTCTCCAGGGCATGAGGCAGTCCCGTTCAGTAACCACCACAGATATAGCTCGACATTTTAACAACCGGTGTGCCTACATCAGCCTAGTTCTGTCCCACACACAAGTTAATGATCCAGGAAAGGAAAAAGTCTGCTTCGGAACTTAAAGGAAAACAATTAGACGTTATACAACCCGGTAAGCAGGCAGCTCGAGAACAGATGCAGTCGAGTCTCGGACAGCACCGGTCCATCTACACAGATTTTTCCCCATAAATACCAGGACAGGCCTGTAAATGTATTTTTCTCTTCCTTATGGTTTTCCTAACGGCATTTTCTTTTTTCTACCTTGCCGTATTGTAAGAATATAGTCTGTAATACATGTGACATGCCGCGTGTGTGTTAATTGACTGTTACCAGTGAGGCTTCTGTTCAACAGCAAGCTATTAGAAGAGAAGTTTTAGGGAGTCAAAAGTTTTACGTGGATTTTCAGTTGCATGGGGGGTCGGCACCCTAACCCCTGTGTTCAAGGCTCAGCTATAATTTTTAATTTAGCGTAAATGTCCATTTGGGCTTTTTTTCCAATAATTATTAGAAACACTATGTAAATAAATCTTAAAATGATGATGTGCCTGGTTTTCCAGGAAATTCTTAGTCACTAAAAGTCAATTAAAGAAAACTTGAGGGATGCCTGGGTAGCTCAGTTGGTTGAGCGTCCAACCCTTGATCTCGGTTCAGGTCACGACCTCATGGGTCATGAGTTTGGGCCCCGCGTTGGGTTCCGTGCTGACAGCGCGGACGGCCTGCTTGGGATTCTCTCTCCCCCACTCTCTCTTTGCCCGTGTCCTGCTTGTGCTCTCTCACTCTCTCAAAATAAATAAATAAACATTAAAAAAAAAAAAAAACTTGAAAGACTGAACAAGCAAAAATCAGAGATTTAAAGGGTCTGAGACAGAAGATGAGGAAAGAGAGGGATGAACAGAACAGTAAACTGATGAGACCCACAGACAGTGCAGGACACTCCACGCAGCAGCAGAACCCACGTTCTTCTCAAGTGCACATGGACGTTCTCCAGGGCAGACCCGACGTGAGGCCACAAAATGAGTCTTCGTGGGTTTTAAAAGATCGATATTGTATCAAGTATCTTCTCGGACCGCATGGATCGAAGTTGAAGCCAACAACAGAGGAAAACTGGGAAATTCACAAATATGTGAAGATTTGTAATCTGTAAACAATAAACTCTTAAGCAATCCCTGGGCCAAAGAAGAAATCATAAGGCAAATTAGAAAATACTTAAAGGCGGGGCACCTGGGGGGCTCAGTCAGTTGGGCGTCCGACTTCGGCTCAAGTCATGATCTCGCTGTTCCCGAGTTTGAGCCCCACGTCGGGCTCTGTGCTGACGGCTCGGAGCCTGGAGCCTGCTTGGGATTCTGTGTTTCCCTCACTTTCTGCCCCTCCCCCGTTCATGTTCTGTCTCTATCTCAAAAATAAACATTAAAAAAAAATTTTAATAAATAAAATAAGGTTGCAAAATGCTAAATCAATATACAAAAATCAGTTGCATTTCTATAAACCAACAACAAACTATCCAAAAAAGAAATTAAGAAAACAATCATATTTACAATTGTGTCAAAAGAATAAAATGCCAAGGAATACATTTAACCAAGGAGGTGACAGACCTATTTTCTGAAAACGTTAAGACACTGAAGAAAGAAAAGGAAGAAGACACAAATAAATGGAAAGATACTCCATGCTCATGGCTGGGAAGAATTAATATGGTAAAGCGCCCACACTACCCAAACCAAGCCTCAGATTGAATGCCACCCCTTGTCAAAATTCCAAGGCACTTTTCACAGAAATAGAACAAACAGTCCTAAAATATGTATGGAACTACGAAACTTATTACCTTTTGTCTTTTTGATGATGGCCATTCTAACAGGTGCAAGGTGGTGTCTCATTGTGGTTTTGTTTGATCAGCATTTCCCTGACGATGAATGATGTTGAACATCTTATCCTGCTGGCCTTTGTGTGTCTTCATTGGGAAAATGTCTGTTGAGTTCCTCAGCCCATTTTCCAATCAGATACTGTGGTTTTCTGTTATTGAATTGCAGGAGTTCTCTGGAGATTAGCCTCTTCTCCAACATATGGGTAGCAAAACTGTTCTCCCATTTTGTTAATTGTTCTTTCGTTTTGTTGATTATTTATCTTGTTCTGCAGAAACTTTCGAGTTTGAGGTAGTCCCATGAATCAATTTTTGCTTTTGTTGTTTGTGGTGTTGGTGTTACGGCTAAAAAAAATCATTACCAAGTCCAATGTCGAGCAGTTTCTTGCCTACATTTTCTACTAGGAGTTTTATGGTATCAGTTCTATGGTATTTAGATTTATTTGGAGTTAATTTTTGTGAGTGGTGTAAGATAGGAGTCTGCTTTCATTGTTCTGCGTGTTTTCCCAGCAGCATTTGTTGAAGAGACTGGCCTTTCCCCGTTGGGTGTTCTTGGCTCCCTTGTTGAGTTGCCAGATTTGCCAGATTTGATCCTGGGCTCTCTACTCTGTTCCACTGGTCTGTGTACCTATTTTATGCCAGTACCACACTGTTTTATTACTGTATAGAAATGCTACTGGTTTCTGTGTGTTGGTCTTACATCCTGCAACCTCACTAAAATCGTTGATTAGCTCTAACAGTTGTTTGGTTGAGTCTCTGGGATTTTATCACATCATTTGCAAATAGTGACATTTTTACTTATTCCTTTTTTTTTAATTTTTTTAATCTTTACTTATTTTTGAGAGAGAGAGAGAGACAGCGTGTGAGCAGGGGAGGAACAGAGAGAAAGGGAGACACAGAATCGGAAGCAGGCTCCAGGCTCTGAGCTGTCAGCACAGAGCCTGACACGGGGCTTGAACTCACGAACTGTGAGATATGACATGAGCTGAAGTCGGACACTCAACCAGCTGAGCCACCCAGGTGCCCCAACTTATTCCTTTCTGATTTAGGTGCTTTCTATTTGTTTGTCTTGCCTGGTTGCTCTAATCAGGACTTCCAGGACTACATTGAATAAGAATGGAGGGGGCGGGTATCCGTGTCTTGTTCCTGAGCTTAGAGGAAAAGCTCTCAGTTTCTCACCGTTGAGTATAACATTAGCTGTGGGTTTGTCATAACTGCTTTTTATTTTTTTTTAATTTTTTAAATGTTTAGTTTTGAGAGAGAGAGAGAGTGAGTAGGGGAGGGTCAGAGAGAGAGGGAGAAACAGAATCTGAAGCAGGCTCCAGGCTGAGCTGTCAGTACAGAGCCCAACATGGAGCTCAAACTCACAAACACCGAGATCATGACCTGAGCAAAATCAGATGCTTAACTGACTGAGCCACCCAGGCTCCCCTGTAACTGCCCTTCATCATCTTGAGGTTTGTTCCTTCTGTATCCAGTCTGTTGACAATTTTTATCATGAAAGTGTATTATGTTCTGTCAGATGCTTTTTCTGCATTTATTGTGATGATCATGTGATTTTGATCATTCTATTGATGTGATGTAAAACATGTACTGATTTGCACATGTTCAACTACCCTTGCATCCAGGGGTTAAATCCTTCATGGTCATGTGTAACAAATCTTTTAATGTGTTTTTAAATCCAGTTTGCTAGTATTTTGTTGAGAATTTTTGTATCTATATCCATCGAGGATATTAGTCTGTAGTTTTATTTTTCAGGTCAGTTGCTTTATTATTCTGTAGTTTGGGATAAATAATTATGTTTCTGTATCTTTCTTGACTCTCTGTGTTGGTCTCTGTGCATTTGATAAAATAGCCACCCCTCCCTGTCCTGACAGAGTGGTCCAGAGGAGGGGATGAACCTCATCAGCCCAGCCTGAGCTCCTGGTTGTCTCTCACACCACTGTGACTGCCCAGGCAGCCTTGTGCGCTCTCAGCGGCTCCCCGTGTTCAGCGTGTGCCAAGATCTATCAATGTCCCAAAGAGGAGCATCTCAGTCAGCACTGAGGCTCATTGGAAGCCTGTGTAAATAGTTCTCTTCAGGGACAGCTTGGGAGATGGGTGTTTCTGTCTGCGTCCTCGGCACTGAGCCAATTAAGATCTGTTTCTTTGTTTATTATAGTTCTATGGGACCCACAAATGCAAGAGCTCCTGGACACCAAAACCAGGTGCTCAAGTGGTATATCCTCTGGGCCACAGCCACCAAGGCCGGGATGCCATATATGTGCACAAGTTCCTTCCAGGGAGAGGGCAGAGACCTTGAGTGCGCCAAAGGGAGAATGTGGAGATGGTACCTACTGGTCCCCCCTAAATGTGCACTAAGCTAGAAGCCTGGCTCAGTGTGGCCTCAGGCCACAGCCTCATTCAGAGAGGCCTCTTTAAAGCAAAGCCTGGGAGGGAGGCATTTCTATCTCCACCTTTGTGCTGCGTCCTGGGGGAACAGCCAGTCAGAAAGTATTTGTTTGCTATAGTCTAGCGGTCTCATGGATGCAGGCCCTCTTGGCTTTCAGAGCTAACTGTTCGGACTCCCATCCCTCAGGCAGAAGTCTTAAAAGTTGAGACACTAGGTGTTGGGCTCAAAACCTTTGCCTTCAGAGAGAAGTTGGGAGTTGGGAGTTCTCTCTTGTGTATCTCTTGCATATCGCTGTGCCAGGGGCGGGGTTGTGGTGAGAGTGTGTCTCAGCCTTCCATGTTTGGATGTGAGTACTTCTCGTTCGCCCAACGTATAGGAGTCGCTCCGCTGGTTTCCGAATTTCTTTCATGGGGAACGGCCCCATGTATGGCCGTAGGCTTGGTGTGGCCACAAGAGCAGGTGAGTTCAGATTCCTCATCTCACCATTTGGGACTGGAACTCCCTTTCACTTATTCTTGACTCGTGGTGTCTTCCATTTTGGTATGTACTCAATTCCCATGATCCTCACGATTTTTTGTGTATTTTTTATATTTTCACTCATTTACCCAACAAATACTTATTTATAATACTGTCTATTTGTTTTTATTATTATCAAGTAGTAGGCGAGAAAAAAATAAAGTCTAAATTTCCGTCAGAACCTTACTCACTGATACTCTCCATTCCCCTCCAGCTCACAACCATGGCCTTCATGAGAAGTTGCTAATATGTTAACTCATTGAACTCACACAAGTGTATTTGAAATGTATTTATGTATATAAAATACTGACAGATACACTTAATACTTTAAAAGTGAGTGTAGTAGTTAACTCCACTGATTTTAAGCCCTTCACTGAGGTTTTCTCCTCACTGAGTTATATTCTGTCTCCCATTTTAAAAATAGGTCTCTTGTTCATCTGTGCCCTAGTGTAAAAAAAAAGTTCGTAAAACTCTAGGGAACTTAGGGGAAATCAATAGCGCAAGTACATATTATATTACATGAACGTTCATTTAAAAATGTTACCTTGGGGAGTACCTGGGTGGCTGAGTTGATTAAGGGTCCAACTCTTGATTTTGTCTCAGGTCGAATCTCATGGTTCATGTTTGAGCCCCACATCCGGCTCTGCACTGACTGCACGCAGCCTGCTTGGGATTCTCTCTCTCCCTCACTCTCTGCCCCTCCCCCATCCATGTGCGCATGCTTTCTCTCTTGACCTCTCTCAGAAATAAATAAGCTTTCTAAAACACGTTACCTTGGGAACACAGTGTTGTCATATAATAGAAATTCCGTGTGTTCAAAGATGCTCAACATCACTGACTGTCAAGGAAAATACAACAAGGTGCCATCATACACCTGTCAGGGTGGCTAAAATCAACAACACAAGAAACCACAGTGCTGGCAAGGATGGGGAGGAAGGGGAACCCTTGTGCACTGTTGGTGGGAATGCAACCACTGTGGAGAACAGTATGGAGGTTCCTCAAAGCATTAAAAAGAGAATTTCCATATTATGACCCAGTAATTCCACGACTGGGTATTTACCCAAAGAATACAGAAACACTAATTTGAAAAGAGGTATGCAACCCTGTGTTTATTGCAATGTTATTTACCAAAGCCAAGACATGGAAGCAACCTAAGTGTCCATCAGTAGACAAGTGGATAAAGAAGATGCGGATATATACACAGTGGAATATTACTCAGCCATAAACAAGAATGAAACTTGCCATTTGCGATAACGTGGATGGAGCTAGAGAGTATAATGCTAAGCAAAATAAGTCAGAGAAAGAAAAACACGTATGATTTCGCTCATACTTGGAATTTAAAAAAACAAACAAGCAAAGGGGAAAATAGAAAGAGAAACCAAGAAACAGACTCCTAACTGCAGAGAACACAGTGCTGGTCACCAGAGGGCAGTGAGTGGGGGGAATGGGGGAAATAGAAGATGGGGGATAAGGAGGGCACTTGTGATGAGCACCGGGTGATGTAGGGAAGTGTTGAATCACTGTATTATACACCTGAAACTAATATAACCCTGTACATTAAACTGGAACTAAAGAAAATAAAAAATTTAAGTAAGTAAGTAAGTGATGGTACAAAGCAAACAAAAAAAAAAAAAAAAGAAAGATTTCATGTGTTTAATTGAATCCGTAAGTCGTTCGCTTGAATCTTTATATGACTCGCTCGGCCATGAGTAGCAAGAGTGTTTTCTCAGAAAAATCAAATCGGAGGGAAGGAGCAAGCAAACACAACATTTTTAAAAAAAAATTTTTTTTTTATAACGTTTATTTATTTTTGAGACAGAGAGAGACAGAGCACGAACGGGGGAGGGGCAGAGAGAGAGGGAAACACAGAATCGGAAGCAGGCTCCAGGCTCTGAACAGTCAGCACAGAGCCCGACACGGGGCTGGAACTCACGGACCGCGAGATCGTGACCTGAGCCGAAGTCGGCCACTTAACCGACTGAGCCACCCAGGCGCCCCTACAACATTTTATATCAGAGTAGAAGCAACGGAGTAATGATTGTGGGTGAACCAGGAGTGAGTCGTAAATCATTAGTCACTCCAAAAGTAGCTCGTGTGTGTATGTGTTTAAAGATTAGGCATTTTCACCAGGATAACATGTTTAGAATAGGAGGAGAAATCACAAATTATGAACTGCATTCAGTAAGCACAGTTTTGTGTACACAGTTTGTGAACCTGCCGTGTTCAAGTCCCCATGCTAAGTACAGTCTTCAAAGATTTTGAGAAGATGAAAATATCTTTCAAAACTACAAATAACAACATAAAGATAATATAAGGATACTAAGGGGGCGCCTGAGTGGCTCAGTCGGTTAAGCATCCGACTTCGGCTCAGGTCATGATCTCGCGGTCCGTGAGTTCCAGCCCTGCGTCGGGCTCTGTGCTGACAGCTCAGAGCCTGGAGTCTGTTTCAGATTCTGTGTCTCCCTCTCTCTCTGACCCTCCCCTGTTCATGCTCTGTCTCTCTCTGTCTCAAAAATAAATAAACGTAAAAAAAAATAAAAAAAAAATAAAAGAAAAAGGATACTAAGGCCACAACCCCAGAGATAATAACAGGCAAGGTATAATTACTTCTCAAATGGCAGTTATAAACTGTGGATTTGACAAGACTGAGGCTTTGTGACAGCTGCAAAGTGGTGAGAATTTTAAAGAATGCTTTGGATTTACATCCCTTTAAGGAACGGTTTCAGGCATTAGGAAAGGACGGGAGCCACATCCCAGAAGGACGCACATTTAAGGAGTGTTTCAGAAATGTGGACAAAAGCAGTCTGGCTACAGTGTACTATTACGGGAAAGGACATGGCATTGAGGAGGAGGGGGTTGGGGTCAGACCGTGGGGGCTTTTATTGACAAGACCAGAAATTTGAGCCATATCTGTAGGCAGTCACTTCTATAGAGACTCAGATGCTCAAATGCTTTTGAGCAAGGGCGCTAGCAAGATAAGTGGTAATTTAAGGAAATCGTCTTATCGGCTGTTCATGAAAATGTGTTTCCGGCTGACTGCCTGCGGATAGTCTAATGGCCACTTCGTCCGACCAGCCTTACTTCGAAAACTCATCGGTTCCTCCAGGCTGGTCATCGTATCTAGAATGACGAAGTTCGGTCATTTTGTTAGAGAAGGAAACTGGATGTGACACAACATTTTCAGTGCAAAAAATAAATCAGAAAAGGATGAATCTTCAAGGGCCAAGCTCGTAAGAAAGCCTAGTGAGGAAGGTGGCATTTTACACAGTAACTTTAGTATCAAGAAATCCTGTACTTAGTTACTACATTTTTCTTGTCAACACAATCCTCTGTCCAGGATGTGTAAATGGAGTGGTTACACACCATACGCATACAAATGACAGTTAAACTCTTGAGGCAACATGAGAGTGACACTTGGTCTCAACAGTGAACGAACTGTCTTTCAGGTGGAAGAACACGTGCTGGCCTTGCAGGCGGCCTACAAAGACCTCGTGGCCAAAAAGCAGCTGCTAGCAAACAGAAGGAAACTGGCCACCAGGCGCCTGCAGTGTGCATCTGTCTTACTAACCAGCCTGGAAGGCGAGAAGGTGTGGCTCTCTCTGGCTTTATGTCCCGTCCTTAATGGCTACTGGGCTTGGCAAACCCAAGATGTCACTTTCCCTGAAGGTCGTATCACGTACCTCCTCAAACTCTCTTCTCATCCAGTCTTTTTAACTGAGATCAGCAGACACTCCTGATAAAAATAAAGGAGTCCTGGGGCGCCTGGGTGGCTCAGTCGGTTGAGCGTCCGACTTCTGCTCAGGTGATGATCTCACGGCTCGTGAGTTCGAACCCTGCAGCGGGCTCTGTGCTGATGGCTCAGAGCCTGGAGCCTGTTTCAGATTCTGTGTCTCCCTCTCTCTCTGCCCCTCCCCCACTTGTGCTCTGTCTCTCTGTCTCTCAAAAATGAATACGTGTAAAAAAAAAATTTTTCTTTTAAATAAACAAAGGAGTCCTGGTCAAGTAGCCTTAAGACAGAGGGAACAGACTATGCAGATCAGACCTTACTTTCTCTTGCTCCCAAGACGTCAGTTCCCTTGTCTGATGAGGGGCACAGAGTCCATGAGTATGTCATGAGCTCCCCGGTCCAACGCAGGGACCACCCCCGCCGAACGCATAAAACAAGGGTGGCTGAGAGGGAGGGGATGTCATCAGGAAGGGAGAGGAACACCTCTAGAGCTCTTTTATCTTCTGTTTTACATTCCCTCTGATCCTCCCTAAGCTTCAACCTCCTCCTCCGAAAGTGAAGTCAGTGGCTTTTACTTAACAGGGTGTTAGAAGTGCCAAGTGAGATGTTCAAGGTAAAATGCCGGTTAGACACGTTAGGATTCGATAAATGCCGATCACTGTTATTATTGAATATCATTAATAATACAATGAATTACTCTACTTATGTTAAAAATTATCTTCATCACACAAAGGATTTGACATGGCTATCAGCCCTAACACACATGACACTGTTGACAAATCCAAGGGTAGGACTCGTGTTATCCTCAGAAAACAGTTTGTGTTATAATGTCCTCCATTACTCCCTTTGATGCAAACACTGATGAAAAGGGTCATAGTGGTAGCAATGCTGGGTCCCAGTAGAGGACCATGAATACCTAAATGTCTCATGATAGCATATTTGATGTCAAGTTTCAAGAGCTCACTTTTATGTTAACATTTAGACTCAATGGCCAGAAACAATCGATCAAATAGACAAGAAGTTGGAAAGAATCTGGGGTGACGTGCTTCTTTCAGCAGCGTGCATCGTCTACAGCGGGGCGTTGACAGCAGAATTTCGCCAGTTGATTGTGAACAAATGGGAGACTCTCTGCACCGAAAACAGCATCCCTTTGTCGCCCAACTTTTCTTTAGTTGAAGTCATGGCCCCAAACCACGAGGTACTAACGTATTTCTGTTATCAGTTAAGGGGCTGCTGTTCTTGATTTGAATTTGGGGCGTAAGTGCATTTTGTTTTGGCTTAGATCTTTTCCCCAACTTGTTTTAACAAAGGAAAATACTGAAATTTGTTCCGGGTCTTTAAAAAAAATTTTTTTTTTTTAAATTATAGTTCTTTTTTTTTTTAATTTTTTTTTTAACGTTTATTTATTTTTGAGACAGAGACAGATCATGAATGGGGGAGGGTCAGAGAGAGAGGGAGACACAGAATCTGAAACAGGCTCCAGGCTCTGAGCGGTCAGCACAGAGCCCGACGCAGGGCTGGAACTCACGGACCGCGAGATCATGACCTGAGCCGAAGTCAGACGCTTAACCGACTGAGCCACCCAGGCGCCCCTTTTAAATTATAGTTCTAATGCCTCAGTTAGTTCCATCTCTTTCCCATCCTCTGGGCAAAAGCCACAGAATATCCTCTTACTCGTTGTAATCCTCCCGACCTACCCTAAGAAGTATAGCCAGTTTCTCTCCCAGAAACCCCTTTCATTAATAAAATCAGTGAACTTACTGAACCACAGGTAGCGTTCTTAGAAAGAGCCAACAATATAGACCTCACATTTATCCACGTATCAATAAATATTTGTTGTCGATCTATGTTGGAAGGTTAAAAAAAAGAAATACCCCTTTTTAAATTCATCCCCAAAGAGTAATTTTAGATTGATTCCCCCAGTGATAACTTAAACTGACTATCCAATCTATAAAAAGTCTCAGAAGCAGATACTGGCTTCTCATTTTCATAATAGTAGTAACCAACTTAAGCCCAAACATATCCATAATTATATTAGATGTAAACAGTCTTAAAGGTCCATATGTGTGCCAGGACAAACAGTGACACCAAAGGAGAACAGAGAGCCCAAAACAGGCCCATACACACACGGACAAAGCTGATATTACAGTGCAGGGAGGAATGGGTAGTCTTTTCAGTAAATAGGGCTGAGTAATTGAATATCTGTAAGGAAAGAAAGAAAGAAAGAAAGAAAGAAAGAAAGAAAGAAAGAAGAAAGAGAGGGAGAGAGAGAGAGAGAAAGAAAAGAAAGAAAGAAGAAAGAGAGGGAGAGAGAGAAAGAAAAGAAAGAAAGAAAGAAAGAAAGAAAGAAAGAAAGAAAGAAAGAAAAAAAGAAATTTGACCATGACCTCACACCAAACATAAAAAGTCAACTGCAGTTGAACTGTGGACCCAACTGTGGAAGACACAGGAATAAAGCATAATTTAGGAGAGTATGTTCATGACCCAGGTTAAGAAAAGATTTTTCAAGAAGAACTAACCATAAAGGAAAACATTAATCGAATTACATTAAAATTTACACCTTCTGTTCATCCAAAGACACCACTGAGAGGGTGTAAAGAGAAGTCAAAGAACAGGAGAGGATATTTGTAACACCTGAGTTCAACAAAGGGCCGAAGCGTCCTAGCCGTGGTACAGTAACCACCAATCAATGAGCAAGAGACGTTCAACCCAGTAAATAAATGGGCGAGAGCCTTGAACAGGTCGCTCACAAGAGACTATGCAAATAGCCAATAAATATTTGAAAGGGGCTTACCATCACTATTCATTGGGGGAATGAGAGTTAACTCTAGAGATATCACAACACATCAGCCAAAGGACTAAAATCTGAAAGACTAACAATATTAAGAGTCAGCACGGATCTGGAGTAACAAATTCTCATATACTGCTGGTGAGAATACAAAATGCTAAAATCATCTTAGAAAGCTGACTTTAGCTACAAGTATTAAAAATCCACATACCCTAAGACCCAACATTCCTAGGTGTTTGCCCAAAGAAATGCGTATATATGTTGATCAACAGAATATAAAAGAACGTTCACTGTGGCGTTGTTTTAGCCAAAAACTTGAGACACAATCCAAGTGCCCTCCCCAATAGGACGGATAAATAAAGAAGCCTGGGTATGTTCATACAGTGGATACAGTTGGACCACTACACCCACGAAGCCAGACAGAAAAGAGGATATACTTTAACTTTCCTTGATCGAAAGTTCCAAAATTAGCAAAATGAAACTATAGGAATACATACTTCAGTAAGACAATAAGGAAAAGCATGAAAGTCGGGGGCATGATTAATTTTTTAAAATACAAACTCTGGGGGCGCCTGGGTGGCCCCGTCGGTTAAGCATCCAACCTCGGCTCATGTCACGATCTCACGGTTTGGGAGTTCGAGCCCCACGTCAGGCTCTCTGCTGACAGCACGGAGCCTGCTTCGGATCCTCTATCCCTGCCCCTCTGCACCTTCCCCACTCACGCCCTCTCTCTCAAAAATGAATACACATTTAAAAGAAAAAATCCAGAAACAATTACTGAATATGAAGTTTTCTTTAAAAAAAATAATAGCGTAAAGTAGAAACTCGAGTCTGCAGCTTATATCTCTGTCCACGCTGACCTCTGCTCCACGCCTCGATTTGGGCGCAGTCTGTGCCCCAATCAGCGGGACTCCCTGTGGTTTTCAGGATTCTTCGCCCCCTCATGTTTCCTTCTATGTAGACGTCAAGAGCACACAGTTCTTCACGGGCTTAAACAAAATCTTTTTCTTTCTTTCAAAACTGAAAAGTATCCTTGGCTCCTCACGGGGATGCCCTGGCGCCTCTCCCTGGAATGTCTCTGCTGTCCTTTCCTTCCCCGACCTCCATGGGCCTTCTGGGCTTTTTTCTCCCAACCTGCTGAGACTGCCAGGAAATCCGGATGAAGTTTATCCATTGGAGTCAGCTTCGGAGTCAAACCCTCGGTCTGCCTCTTACTCTGACGGCACGACCGCGGGCGAAGCCCAGTTCCTCCTCGAGAAGTGAGGGCTGCAGCAGTTAACTAGACGATGACGTGTGTCCTTGGCGGCGGCGGGAGTGCGGTGGCCGCCGCGCCGCCATCTGTACGATTCTGTGGCGTTGCGCGTGTCACAGACGCATCAGAGCCCAGCGTCCTTGGGAACAGGCGCCCGTCATATTTCGTATCGATCTCCCGTCGCATCTTTGTTGTGGGGGCCGCTCCTCCGTCCTGATGAACAGAAAGGGGTAATTTAGCGAAGGGTTACCCAGAATTTCGTATCCCAGTGTTTTAAATGATTCATGTCCTCACTCCTTTTAAATGTCATTTGCTTTTTCTAAAGCAGTGGCCCTGTAGGGTGCCTCAGTGTCCCGTAGGGACAGCGCGAGCAGGCGTGCGGAGCAGTGAAAGCACTAACGCTCTCATTCCAGATCCGCCGGTGGCATTCTCAGGGGCTCCCGCTCGGTCAGGATTCAGCAGAGAACGCCATCTTGACCAGGAACAGCCTGCAGTGGCCGCTGCTGATTGACCCACATAAGCAGGCTCACAACTGGATCCGGCAGACGGGAGGGTCCAGGCTGCAGGAGCTCTCCATGGAGGACGGCAGCCACATCCAAACTATTGAAAATGCTGTGAAGACAGGAGGGAGTGTCCTCTTGCAGGTATTTGGACGGAATGGCCTAACTCCCTAATTCTGTGCAGCTTCAGTGTAGACCGTGCACTGAGTGTAGACTCCCCTAATTCGTGCAGCTGCAGTATAGACCATGCACCGAGCATGGACCCCCTAATTCCCTGCAGCTGCAGTATAGACCGTATGCACCAAGCATAGACCCCCTAATTCATGCAGCTGCAGTATAGACCATGCACCGAGCATGGACCCCCTAATTCCCTGCAGCTGCAGTATAGACTGTATGCACCGAGCATAGACTCCCCTAATTCGTGCAGCTGCAGTATAGACCGTATGCACCGAGCATGGACCCCCTAATTCCCTGCAGCTGCAGTATAGACCGTATGCACCAAGCATAGACTCCCCTAATTCGTGCAGCTGCAGTATAGACCATGCACCGAGCATAGACCCCCTAATTCTGTGCAGCTGCAGTATAGACCATATGCACTGAGCATGGACCCCCTAATTTCCTGCAGCTGCAGTATAGACCATATGCACCGAGAATAGACTCCCCTAATTCGTACAGCTGCAGTATAGACCATGCACCGAGCATAGACCCCCTAATTCTGTGCAGCTGCAGTATAGACCATATGCACCGAGCATGGACCCCCTAATTCCCTGCAGCTGCAGTATAGACCGTATGCACCGAGCATGGACCCCCTAATTCCCTGCAGCTGCAGTATAGACCATGCACCGAGCATGGACCCCCTAATTCCCTGCAGCTGCAGTATAGACCATGCACCGAGCATAGACCCCCTAATTCTGTGCAGCTGCAGTATAGACCATATGCACCGAGCATGGACCCCCTAATTCCCTGCAGCTGCAATATAGACCGTATGCACCGAGCATAGACTCCCCTAATTTGTACAGCTGCAGTATAGACCATGCACCGAGCATAGACCCCCTAATTCTGTGCAGCTGCAGTATAGACCATATGCACTGAGCATGGACCCCCTAATTCCCTGCAGCTGCAGTATAGACCACGCACCGAGCGTAGACCCCCTAATTCTGTGCAGCTGCAGTATAGACTACACACCGAGCATAGAGACTAAAAGCTTTTAATTACAGGTAACTTTGTCAAGGGAAAAGTAATAAGTACGTACGTACAGTGACTTGTCAATGTTCCGTTCTCTCAGATCAGGCTTTCTTTGGTGCCCAAGTACTAACAAGATTTACATTTTTAAATGCTGTGACTTTCCAACTGACTTATTTATTATAAGATGAACTTTTTATTTATGTCTGTTGGGTCTTTCAGAATCTCCCTGAAACATTAGCTCCAAGTTTAAAGGCAATTTTGAAGAAGGAGATCTATCAGAAAAGAGGACAATATTTCATAAGGGTTGAGGATTCTGAGATTGAATACAATTCCCAATTTAGGTAATGTCTCTCACAGTTAAATTGAGTCAAATGTTTGTATTCTCTAAGATCGATATCATGGAAGGCCCTGTGCCTCAGTCCTGGTGAGCTTTTCCTGGAGGAAATGGTGAGATTGCGTTTGGAATGTTTTGTTTGTGTTTCCGGGGCACATTCATCAGTACACAGAAGAGAGAACGGAGTTTTGTTCATCAAGCCGTTCCCAACCAGTATTTTCCGTGCCGTGCCTGATAAAACCTGGGCAAGAGGGGTCCCCAGAAAGGTGTGGAGCAGCAGCCAGCCGGAAGCCGGACCCCACTCGACCCCACTTGATCTGTTTGCATCACATCTGATTTTGGCAGGAAAAGCTTCTGCTCCTTTATCAAACAAAATCCGTACTGGATATCTGGAGGGAGCAGGGAGAGATTTTGCCTGGTCCGATGAAAACGTTTCCATGTTCCCGGCAGTTAGGGACCTTCAGGAACTCTGCCCCCCCCCCTCCCCGACCAGCCAGCTTTGCCAAGGACTTTTATACAGTCACACGGAACACTATAAAAATGCAGTTCCCAAGGGAATGAGACATTTGAGTTGCCAGAGACAAGCACTCTCCCCGTGAACTCCTAACCAGCAGGTCGTTATGTAGGGAGTGATCAGCACAGGGGAGTTAGAAGCTGGGTTTACTGGTACCCAGCCCGGTGCGCTTAACTGCGCTACGGGGGCTCTGACACGCTGGGTCCTCACCTGGTCCTGGTGGTCAGTGGGTCGATCTGTCGGTCAGCGGGTCCTCGCCCCCGGGCACGGTCCCAAAGTCTGGCTCTTCACCACCCTCTTGCAGCCGGGAATCCCCTCTCCCAGCCTCCCTCCTTCGGTTAAGAAAACATTTTGCAAAGTACAGTTATGTTCCTCCAAACAACATTCTAGGGATCTGATAGGTGTCACTCAAAAAAGGGGTCCCATAGTTTTGAAAAGCGCGAGGTTAAAGAAGGTTAGACGGGAGGCTTTTTCCCTCGAGGACTTAAAACCCCTGATTTAACAAACACTCTCCGGGACACAGCCGACAAATTACGGATTGAGCAACAGCCCCAGGAATGAATGAAGCAACGTCCTGCTGAGTGGACAGCCCGGTGCCCGTGTCTGAATTGTGTGTGTGAGGAGGGGGTGGAGGGCACGGTCGCGGAGGGCAGACTGGCGACAGGTCCCCGCTCTGTCGCTTTCTGGCCGTGGACCCTCGCAGCCCCCGTTCCACCCTCTATAAAATGGGACGAGGAATCGCCCCTGCTGTATTGGGGTATCGGGTCATGTGGAGACCGCACAAGACCCAGAATCACTCCTGACCCTCCCCCCGGGCACCACCCTGCTCCAGGCCACCATCACCTCTCCCATGTTAACCAGTCTCCCGCTTCCTTCTCCCCCATCCCCACCCCCACCCTGGATACTGTCCAGGCGGCAGCTGGAGGGGCCCGTTGGAGAAGGCCGGCCACCCTCTGTCCCCAGCTTCCGTGGGGCTCTCACTCGGTGCAGACACCACGGTGCTGACGGTCCCCAGAGGGCAGGTCAGGGCTCCTACTAGTTAGTTAACGCTTTCCTCTCCTCTGTCCCGATGCGGGGACCACATATGGTCGGAACGTAATCTGCGGCTGTATTTTAAGTTATAAATAGCAAATTCATTCACAGAGTATAGATTGAGAGCCTATTTTGCATACAGGGCTGAGCAACACTAAAAATTAACCGTGTCTGCTTCCGGGAGAAATATTTCTTTCGTAAATTAGTTTCCTTTGTTTTCCTGCCGCCGCGGGGCCTTTGAATAACTGGCGTCTTTCTCATGCTTTAGGTTGTTCATCTCCACAGAGGTAGACAACCCCCATCTTCCTCCGTCGGTTTATAACTTTGTTACCGTGATCAACTTCACCTTAACGTTCCGAGATTTGCAGGATCAACTCCTTTCTACAGTACTAACTCACGAAGTTCCTCACTTAGAAAGTCAACGTTTCCAGTTGTCGGAGAGTATATCCCTTGATGCTGGGAGTCTTGAAGAGCTAGAAGAACAAACGTTAAATGTACTGGAGACCGTGCAAGGTTAGTAAAGGTATTTCGTGGCATTGGGAGACCTCTGCTAACTCCGTGAAGGACAGAAGAAAAGCCAGAAGGTACCTATTCTGAATCGGTACCAAAAATACCACATCTGCCGTTTCCACCGGAGAACTGATTGATGGGGGTGAAACACCCTGTCTCTAAAATGAAATGCGGTCCCACCTCTGTGTCAGCTCATCATGCCGTAGGACATTCGCCACGAGGCAGTCAATAGAAGTTGTAAGAAAAATCCTACAGAGGCTGGTTGGTGCCTCCTTGTTCTCTGCCATTTACGTCAGTTGTCTGACATCTGTTCTGTGTATCAGGTTAGACCGGAGACCTAAAGAGTAGGTTTCCCCACGAATTCATAACTAACATATACAAGGCCATAATGCGGTGACTTGTGTGTGTCCCATTAAAAGATGGTGTTTGTTACAATAGCAGTAGAAATTCCTGTGTTCCTCTTCAACACAGGAGGTAGCTAAGAAACCAGAGTCTTTACATTTCAACAACATAATTTCTAAACAGCTAAAGATGAAGCATTACAACTTCCTGGGGCGCGCTGGCTGCTCTGCTCCTGAAGGGGTCCTGGATCCCCAGTTTCAACACGCAGGATGGGGGTGCGCTCACGCGAGCAAGCACGAGACGCTAGACGGGCGTCCTACGGGCGCCGCCATCCGACACTGTCTCCCCGGAGCCGGCATCAGATTCCCTTCCCCTTACGGTTTCAGTCCCACGAGACCGCCCCCTCCCCACAGACTTCAGATCGCAAGTTCCAGCAACCCCTCCTGAGGTCTGATTCATTTGCTGGAGCGCTCACAGAGCCCAGGAAACCCGTTGCTCTCTGGATCCCTGGTCTCTTGTGAAAGGATGGAACTCGGACCAGCCAGGTGGGCGTAGACGAGGTCCGGGGAGGGTGCGGCTGCCATGTTAACCCTCTGCCCACCGCCCGCCGTCCTTAGGTGGAGTCCAGAGTCCCCTTGCTAACCTAACAAAACACACCTTTCTTACCCTCTTCTGTCCTTTGGAAATCCCCAGGGTTTGTAGAGCTCTCAGCTGGGAGGAAGACCTCGTGTATATTTCTTATTATAGGTCACATACTTGTTATCTAACGGTGGGTTCCTGTTCGTTCTCTCTTTACTGGCGACTCTGGGGCTCAACCAACTCTCAGATGCTTTCATTCCTATTAAGGATCGACTACATTCCCTCCTGTTCTAATCACAGCCATTACGCTATTTCTGTGTAACCTATGGCTAAGCCATGCTTCTGTTAATGACAAGACCAGTCACATGGACCAGGTTGTCACGTCTGTTTCCCTCGGGAGGTGGAATGAGTCAGCAGCAAAAGCAGGACGCGTAGGACTTAGGTGACACACAGAAGGAGACACGGTTGGTCCGACTCACAAGTCCCGTTTCATGAACCGCTATATGCAACTGTCACGTTTGGGCTATAACTTTTGTCTACATTGAACCAAAGACAGACGTGATGAGACAAAAGGAAAGTTGTTTCTGATAACACACATCGGCACACGCCCACACACGCCTGCACACGTCCACGCACGTCCACACACGTCCGCACAGCGTGTCATTATGCCTTTGGTGCTTATTCCTACCGCTTGTTCCTCGTGGTAGAGTCTGAGGGTTTTTTTTTTTTTTAAGTTTATTTATTTATTTTGAAAGAGAAAGAGCACAAGTGGGGGAAGAGCAGAGAAAGAGAGAGAGAGACAGAATCCCAAGCAGGCTCCACACTGCCAGTAGAGAGCCCAGCACAGGGCTCAGTCCCACAAACTGTGAGAACTTGACCTGAGCCGAGGTCAAGAGTCGGGTGCTTAACTGACTGAACCCCCCTGGTGCCCCTCTGAGATTTTTGTAAAGACTAACCTTTTACTAATAGTGGTTATAATTTTACCAGTAGTGGTTATAATAAAAATTGTTCTGGAAAAAAAACTAAAGAGACTCCTTGACTCAGTACACATTTTTTCTTCCCTTTTTCCAAGTTTTAGTAAAGTAGATCATCCTTACTATCTCTTTGTAAGTATTCTGTCTTTACTGTGGCTCCCCAACCGCTGTGGGAAACCCAGGTAGAGTGGGGACTATGAGAGGTAGCCCACAGCTGAGGTCCAGACATCACTTAGGAAGCATCACCGAAATCAAGAAGCACGCGGTATCCCGGTCGTGAAATATAATAATCCCATCATTCCTTAAAATGATCATGTGAAGCTAGGTTTAGTCTTAGGTACCACGTTTTAAGAGGGCTCTTTTCAAACCAAGGTGTCCCAAGGTAAGCGTCAAAGACAGTGAGGAGTCTATCAATCCTATCATTTACAAAAGGACCTGAGGAAAATGGGAATGTTTTGTCCATAAAATAATAGAATTTATGATGGAAATATGAGAATTGTCCTAAATAATTCAAAAAGGATAGAATTATTCTGGATTTCTAGAGCAATGCCTTTTCAAAAGATAAGTTGTAGCCTGATAGTGGAATGAGAAATCACTTTCCTTGGTCATTATCAACTTGATTTACTTAACAAAATAGAATACAATAGAAAATATCAGAGTACATCACAGGAAATAATGAGGCACTTGTTCTTTTCTGGAAATTTGGTTTTCATTTCCTTCCGTCCTTCGGACGGAATGGCTACTTATTATGTGCTTACAGTAAAAATAGAACGCACATGGGGTGCCTGGGGGGCTCAGTCGGTTAAGCATCCGACTTCAGCTCAGATCATGATCTCATGGTTCATGGGTTCAAGCCCCACATCAGGCTCTGTGCTGACAGCTCGGCTGAGTTGTGTGTCTCCCTCTCTGCCCCTCCCCCACTCATTCATTTCTCTCTCTCTCTCTCTCTCTCTCTCTCTCTCTCTCTCTGTCAAAAATCTATAAAAATTAAAAATAGAACCCACACACACTGAAATAATATAAAGAAGAGATGGGGGGGGTACATGTATGCTATTAACCAGATTATTCAGAAATATGACTCAGTTAAGAGCCCATCTCCAAAATAAAACCACCAAAAAGTCAACTGTAAAAACTCTTACAGAGGGGCACCTCAGTGGCTCAGTCGGTTAAGCATCCAACACTTGATTTCAAGCTCAGGCCATGATCCTGGGTCCGTGGGATCGAGCCCCACATTGGGCTCTGTGCTGACAGTGTGGAGCCTGCTTGGGATTCTCTCTCTCTCTCCATCTCCTCCCTCCCTCCCTCCCTCTCTCTCTCTCTCTTTCAAAATAAACTTGAAAAAAGAAACTCTTTAGAGAAAGATTTGAGGATGAGGGAATGTACTGTGTTTAACATTCCCATGATTTTTATTCATTCAAATTCATTTTTTGTCTGTAGCATGTGTGTTAGATGATGAGGAAACTGTAGACATCTTAAGAAAATCCAAAACGACTTCAGATGAGATTTCCAAGCGCATCAAAGCGACAGAAAAAGCAGAAAGTGAAACCCAAGCGCTGCGGGAACAGTACCGGCCTGTCGCGACTCGAGGCGCCCTGCTCTACTTCCTCGTGGCCGGGCTCGCCCGCCTCAACTCCATGTACCAGTTCTCCCTGGACTGGTTTCGCCAGGTGTTCGTTCGATCAGTAGCTCCCCGAAGCAAAGAACAGGAACACGGCCTGAAGAGGGAGAAAACGTCTCAGAAAAAAGTTGGTGATATCACAGACCTCGCCAAGGAACCAAAGTTAGAGAGCGACAGGCACCTCTTAGAGAAACATCTTCAACAGTCGGTAGATGTGCTGACAAGAAATGTTTTTAAGGTGAGACCTTCTCTTCTGTGACTTTTACAGACTTCTGTGCAGGAGGAGGGCTAGTCTGACGTGACGTTTCCCCCTAGGTGGTGTCCTCAGCTCTGTTTCACCAACACAAGCTGTGTTTCTCCTTCCGGCTTTGCACCACGATCATGCAGAATAATGCCGGGGGCAGTCCAGTGCCGGATGACATCGGGTCCCTACCGGACGAAGAATGGGACATCTTCTTACATTCCGACACGTTGACGAACGTTAAAGGTGTGATGCCCCAGCCTAGACTTAACAGTAAGTAAAAGGTCCTTGCTCTGGGTTCAGCAAAAACCTGTTAAAAACGTGTTTCCCTGAAAAACCCTGAGAGATGTTTAAGGTGCTCCAAGCCGGTGCTTCTATATGGACTAAACTAAAAGTAGCTTCAGGTCAAGTGTGACGTGTAATTCATCCTTGTATCTTCATCCATTGAACATATAATTGGTGCTTAGTAATTGTTGAAGAAGTGAATGAATGAATGAATGAATGGCGTTTGCTGTGGTTATTGTAATCCTGATGTATTACACCGAATGCCCAGTGCTGGTCATTAAGGACACATGCACACACACGTACACACACACACACACACACACACACACACACACTGATTAAATACCACCTAGAGCGAAACTTTACCCCTCCTAACCACAGTCCCCCTCAGTTTCTTATGAAAATTCCTTGAAAATTTGAATCACAAAAAATCATGCTTATGCAAAATGGTCAGCAAAACCATGTAAGTGCGGGATCTTTTCAAATCCTGCTGTGTTGCACATTTTTAAATATATTTATTTCTTAAATTGTGGTAAAATACACACAGCATAGAATTCACCTTCTCAGCTATTTTTAAGCATGCAGTTCAATGGCACATCGTAGTGCTGTGTTGGGACCTTAAGTCACAGGAAGTGTCCAGTTAAAGGTCGTCTGATGCTGTCCCCGAGGGAGAAGAGGGGCTGGTTTGGAATGTCCTCTGTCAAGTTTTTGAGACTATTAGCAGAGCATAGAAGTCAGAAAGGAAATACAAAAGAATTGCTCTTGAGGACACCAGACGTTTGGATAGTTTTGTTTTGCTTTTCGTTTGTTTTTATGTTACTGAAGCCTGGTATGCGGATGTTTGGTAAGTGACTGTTGAGTCAGTAAATGTTCTTATGAGTTTATTAAGATTGCTTTCCTTGCAGAAAAAGAGACAATAACTCTATCTTGGGGCGCCTGGGTAGCTCAGTCAGTTGAGTGTCCGACTTTGGCTCAGGTCATGATCTCGGGGTTCGCGAGTTCGAGCCCCACGTCGGGCTCTGTGCTGACGGCTCGGAGCCTGGAGCCCGCTTCGGATTCTGTGTCCCCGTCTCTCTCTGCCCCTCCCCTGCTCACGCTTCTCTCTCTATCAAAAATAAAAACATTAAAATTTTTTTAATAACTCAATATCTTAAACCAAAAAATAAAATAAAAATGTTGAGAAGGAGTCTGGGATATCTCAGGAAACAGCAAGGAAAGTACGCAGAGCCACGCAGCAGCACGAGAAGAGCGGCGACTGCTGTCACCACAACTCAGCGCCCAACAGTCCTCGGTCTGACTCCACGGGTCCAAGAGGGCGGGTCTGCGCGCCACAGCCCCAGTCAGGGACCCACTCCCGAACCCCTCACCTGTGACCAGGAGACAAGGCCGGCAGCCAAAGAGCCAGCCCACCGGCATCCCCTTCACTCGGAACCCTGAAAACATCTCCAGTGTATTTACAGAAACAACAAACTTTAATAGCTTCCTTTATTATTATTATTATTATTATTATTATACAAGCAGCATGTGTTTATTAAGCAAACCATTACAACCTACAGAGAAGCAAAAAGAAGCAAATGAATCTTGTGTAATTCCACAATCCTGAGATAATCGCTGTTAATATTTTTGTGGTTTTTCCTTCCACTAGTTTTCCTCCCTATATGTCTTCTTTACATACGTTCATATTCATATAGGAATACTCCTGTATTCTTTAAGGTGACTTTGCTGAACAGACTTACACCTAACTTTTTTCAAATTAATGACATGTCACAAGTAGCTTCCTCTGTCAGGAAATAGACTTTTAATGTCTACATGACATTCCAGTTTTTGAATGGACCAAAACTCAAGTAAGCACTCTCTTAAGTTAGAGACTTGGGTCTCGAAGCACTATGATTGACATATAAAGTATCCTTTTCAGTCCACATGGACTGAAACTAGAAATCGATATCATATGAAAAAATCCAAAATGTGGATATTGATGTGGATATTAAATAACATACTCTTAACCAATGGGTCAAAGAAGTCACAAGGGAAATTAGAAAATATCTTGAGACAAATAAAAATGAAAACAATACATCACTTATGGGATACAGCAAAAGCAATAATAAGAGAGAAGTTTATAACTATAAATGCATACAATAAAAAAAAAAAAAAAAAACAGGTCTCGGGGCATCTGGGTGGCTCAGTCAGTTAAGTGTCCGACTTCGGCTCAGGTCATGATGTCGTGGTCCGTGAGTTCAAGCCCCACATCAGGCTCTGTGCTGACAGCTCAGAGTCCAGAGCCTGCTTCCGATTCTGTGTCTCCTTCTCTCTCACTCCTGCTCATGCTCTGTCTCTCTTTCTCTCTCTGTCTCTCAAAAATAAATAAAACATTAAAAAATATTTTAAGGGGCGCCTGGGTGGCTCAGTCGGTTAAGCGTCCGACTTCAGCTCAGGTCATGATCTCACGGATCGTGGGTTCGAGCCCCGCGTCGGGCTCTGTGCCGACAGGTCAGAGCCTGGAGCCTGCTTTGGCTTCTGTGTCTCCCTCTCTCTGGCCCTCCCCCACTCATGCTCTGTCTCTGTCTCAAAAACTAAATAAACATTACAAAAATTTTTTTTAAATATTAAAAAAAAACAGGTCTCAAACAACCTCAAAGAACTAGTAAAAACAAAGAACTAACTAAACACAAAGCTAGCAGAAGGAAAGAATGAAGCACAAATAAAATAGAGAATTAAAAAATAGAAAACAAGACCTATAGCTGGCTTCTTGAAAATATCAACAAAATTAACAAAGTCTAAGCTACATTAAGAAAATAAGACTTGAATAATTAAAATCAGAAATGAAAGCAGGAGCATTAAAACTGATGCTCAAAAATAAAAAGGATCATAGGGGACTACAATGAACAACTATATGCCAACCAGTTGGACAGCCTAGAAGAAATGGAAACACATAATCTACCAAGACTGAATCATGAAGAAATGGAAAATTTGAACAGACTTATAACAAGTAAGGAGATTGACTCATTAAGCAAAAATCTCCCAACAAAGAAAAGGCCTGGGCCAAATGGCTGCACGGGAAAATTCTACTGAACATTTAAAAAAGAATAAACACAAATTTTCCTGAAACTCTTCAAAAAAAAAATGAGGAGGAGGGAACACTTCCAAGCTTGTTCTGGAAGACCAGCGTTAACCTGATACCAAAGCCAGGGATTCCTTCAGAAAAGAAAACTACGGACCAATATTTCTGATGACTATAGATGTAAAATTTCTCAACAAAATACAGCAAACCAGATTCAATAGCCTATTAAAAGGATTACACACCATGACCAAGTACAATTTATTCCTGGAATTGCAAGGACGTTTTTACATAAGAAAAATCAATCAGTGTAATAATCACATTAACAGAATGAAGGACAAAAACCACATGACCATTTTAATTGAGGCAGAAAAAGCATTTGATAAGATTCAGCTCTTTCAGGATTAAAAACAGTCAACAAACTGGGAATAGAAGCAAAGTACGTCCACACAGGAAAAGTCATTTGGGAAAAACCCCCAGCTAACATTCTACTCGGTGGTGAAACACTGAGTTTTTCTCTAAGATCAGAAACAAGGCAAGGATGCCCCCTGCTCTCACCACTTGTTTTTAATGACGGAAGTTAAAGCCAAGCATTAGACAAGAAAAAGAAAGAGGAGACATCCAAATTGGGAAGGAAGAAGTAAAATTATCTGTGTTCACAGATGACATGATCTTCTATGTAGAAAACTCTTAAGTGTCCACAAAACCCCTGTTACAGGTAGTAAACCAAAACAGCAAAGTTGCAAGATACAAAACCAATGTACATCATCAGGTGCTTTTTTATACATTAACAACAAGTAATATGAAAAGGAAATTAAGAAAACAACCCCATTTATAATAACATCAAAAGGAATAGAACACTTCGGAATAAACCTAACTGAGGAGGTGAAAGACGTGTACACTGAAAACTATAAAACGTTACTGAAAAACATCAAAGACAACACAAATAAATGGAAAGACATCCCATGTTCATGGATTGGCATACTTAATATTGTTAAGATGTCCATACGAACCCAGAGCAATCTACAGATTCAGTGCAATTCCTAACACAATCCCAAAGGCACTTTTTGCAAGTATAGAAAAATTCTTCCTAAAATTCATGTAGAATCCCCAGGGACTCTAAATAGACAAAACAATTTTGAAAAAGAAAAACGAAGTTGGAGGCTTCATACTTCTTGGTGTCAAGCTATAGTATAAGGCTACAGGAATGAAAACGGTCTGGCCCTGGCATAAGGACAGGTAAACAGACCAATGGAGCAGAACAGAAATTCACCGTCACCTATATGGTCCAGTGATCTTCAACAAGGATGGAAAGACCACTCAATGGAGGAGAGGACAGTCTCTTTAACAAATGGAGCTGGGAAAACTGGGTATCCACATGAAAAGAATGAAATCGGATCCTTATGCCAAATCAAAAACAAACTCGAAATGGATTCAAGATCTAAACGTAAGACCTAAAACTACAAAACTCTTAGAAGAAAGCCTAAGGGAAAAGTTTTCTGATACTGGAGTCGGCAGTGATCTCTTGGATATGACACCAGTGCACAGGCAACAAAAGCAAATACAGACAAATAGGACTACATCGAACTTAGAAACCTCAAAGGACACAATCAACAGTCAGAAGGCAACCTGTGGAATAGGAAAAGCTATTTCAAATTATATATCAATAAGGATATAATATTAATAAGGATATTGATAAGGAGTTAATGTACAGAGTACCTAAGGAACTCAATAACTCAACAATAAAAAAAGCAAATAACCCAATTTAAAAATGGGCAAAGGACTTGAATAGACGTTTCTCTAAAGATGATACACAAACGGCCAACAAGCATATGAAAAGATGTTCAACATCCTTCATCATCAGGAAATGCAAATCAAAAGATCATAATGAGATATCATCTCACACTCATTAGGATGGCTGCTGCAAAACAAACAAAACAAAACAAAAACAGAAAATAACAAGTGCTGACAAGGATGTGTGGATATCAGAACCCTTGTGCGTTACTGGTGGGATTGTAAAATGATGCAACTCTTTTTTTTTTTTTTTTTTTTTTTTTATTTTTGGGACAGAGAGAGACAGAGCATGAACGGGGGAGGGGCAGAGAGAGAGGGAGACACAGAATCGGAAACAGGCTCCAGGCTCCGAGCCATCAGCCCAGAGCCTGACGCGGGGCTCGAACTCACGGACCGCGAGATCGTGACCTGGTTGAAGTCGGACGCTTAACCGACTGCGCCACCCAGGCGCCCCTGATGCAACTCTTAATGGAAAACAGTATGGAGGCTCCTCAAAAAATTAAAAATAAAACTACCATATGATCCAGCAATACCGTATCTACGTACATAGCCACAAGGATTGAAAGCAGGGTCTCAGACTGATATTTGCACACCTATGTTCACGGCAGTACTGTTCACAACAGCCGATAGGTGTAAGCAACCAGATATCCACCAACGGGTGAATGGATAAACAAAATGGTGTATACGTACAAGGGAATATTTTTCAGCCTTGAAAAGGAGGACAGGCTGTCGCCTGCTACGGCATGGATGAACCTTGAGGACATCGTGCTGAGTGAAATAAGCCAGTCACAAGGAGACGAAGACTGTAACTGCACTTACACGAGGTATCTGGAGTGGCTGGGATCCTAGAAACAGGAAGTATGACGGGGGTGCCCAGGGGCTGGGGGAGGGCTGTTTCATGGGGACAGAGTTTCAGTCTCTCAGGGGAAGTTCCGGAGATCTGTTTCGCGACAATATGAACGTACGTAACACTGATGAACTCTACACTTATAGTTGGCTAAGATGAGAAATTTTATGTGTTTTTGCCACAATAAAAAGCAGCCATTTGTGTAACTGATTTTTACATAACATGGCTTTTCCTCAACAACAGATATTTATTAATCATCTGCTTTTGGTGAGCAACTCAAAGGTCAAGAACATCGTCTCTTCTAACATGCTCCTTTCCCATTCTCTATTAGACAGGTATGAAACTTGCAGAAATCGGCACCTTCAGTGGTTGTCGGATTCCACGTGGAAGCAGTGTCTGTACGTCAGCCACGAACTTGAACCGTTCGCTCTGCTGTGCGAGTCCCTTCTATCAAATGTGTCACAGTGGGACGCTTTCAAAACCAGTAAGGCTGTCTATTGCCTGATGAGCCTGCCTTTCTCTCCAGAAAAGGCTCCAGCGGAGGAAAGGAAGAAACCACCGGAGGGAAGTAAGAGAGCATTCAACGTTCTGTCTACTCTGACCTAGTCGCGCGTGTGCGTGCGTGTGGATTGTCAGCTTACACATGTGGCTCGATATCTTATGAGAAAATCGCAGGGAGGAACGTAGCTCAGCTGTGAGCCCGGCTCGTGTCGCTTAATGCAGGCTTCACGCGGGTCTTGCGACTGAGCATGAACTCGGGCGGCTCCTGCGCCACCCACCGCCACACGTGCACCCCACCCGTGTCCTATGGGTCGTTTTATGTAGCAGGTGCGCTCTGGAAGTCGCTCACTAGATGGCGCTGTTTTCGGCACACCTGTCCTGTCGCGTCTGCCCCTCGGGCGCCCTGCCCTGCCCCCTGACCTCCACCCACATCCTAGCAAGTCTCCCTCCACACTCCTTTCCACTCTTCTTCCAGATTCCTGCCACAAGATGCCACTCTGTCTCGCGGGAACCGACACATCCTTACAGGCATTTCCTTTGCTCTTTTTCCTTGGGACAGGCGGCCAGAAAGGGAACTCGTGGATCAAAAGCATATTATTTTTATGGTAATAGATTGCCGCTAGGTTGCTTGTCTGAAAAGTCCAGCGTAACTTCTGTTTCCACGAGCGATAACATGACTTCCTCTCTTCCAAGAGGGCTATTGATTTTTTGGTAACTTTTGCCAATCTGAAAACGTTAAGGTCCTCTAACTTGGATTTCCTGGCCAGCACTACATTTAAGTACCTTCTCGGGTGTTTGTTGACCATTTGGATTTACCTGTTAATGTACTCGGCCCATTTTTCTACTGAATTGCTTATTCTTTTTTGGCCATCTGTAAGAACCCTACTGGTGTAATCGATGATCAGCTTTGTTTTGTTGAGGATACTAACTTGTTCGTTCAAGTATTTTTACGAATCGGTCACTGTTGGTTGGATTTATCGATGGTGTCTGTGCCAGCCATGGTGAAGTGTCTGTGTGGCCGGTAGTTACGTCTATTTTTCTTTCTTTTACAGCTTCCTGACTTCCAGTTCTGATTTAGAAGCTCTCCTCCCCGCACCCACCCCCACACCCCCCCCGCCCGGGTCATTATTTTGTAAAGTGAAGATCTTTTTATTTTAGGGGGAACAAAACGATGTATCCATTTGTAACTAGACTTTCATGTATCGTAGGCTTTTTTTTCTAAGACCAGCAAACCTATTTTCACTCTATTCAAAAAAGCTATTTCTATAATCCAAGTTGTATTTAAAGGTAGACGCTGGGGAAGGAAAATACCTAGGGATAGGAGGTAGGTAGAAACCATGACTGCGTCGGGGATGGCTGGAAGCGAAACCAGAAGGCTCCCCGCCTCGTGGGGGCGGGTGAGCCCAGAGGAGCCTGTGGCAGCATGAAACAACCAGATATGGATAATAGTCAGTTTTTCCAAAATTTAGGAATCGTGTTGCGTTTCCATTTAATTCTCATGTCCCATATCTGTTACAGGTAGATTATGAATAGAAATCTCTTTTTTGTATATATTTAAAAAAAATTTTTTTAATGTTTATTTATTTTTGAGAGAGACAGAGACAGAGTGTAAGCACGGGAGGGGCAGAGAGAGAGGGAGACACAGAATCCGAAGCAGGCTCCAGGCTCCGAGCTGTCAGCGCAGAGCCCGACACGGGGCTCGAACCCACGAACCACGAGATCATGACCTGAGCTGAAGTCGGATGCCTAATCGACTGAGCCACCCAGGCGCCCCATGAATAGAAATGTCTAACCCCTAGAGTTATCAGTTTGTACTCACCAGGAAAGCATGTATTCACATGCGGAGCAGGTTAGGAAGTGTTGGCCAAGCCCTGCTCCCTGGCCCAAGGTCCACCTCACCTATGACCTCGAGGACCCCTCAGGTCTTATAGGAATAAAGTTCATTTTAAAAGAAGTCAGCCATGTCTAAAAAAAAAATTGACAGTTTTATGCCAAAATTTTCATCGCGGTGTCTCTCTAGTGACCCAGGGCATTTGACTGTCCATCTCTGTGTCTCTCTCTAAATTTTATCTAGCTGAACTTCTGAATGAAGTTGAAGAAATATATAGTCCTGTGAATTTCCACTGGGAGAAACTCACTCCATTTCAAAGACTCATTTTGGTAAGATGTCCTACAAGAAAGTAGTGATGTTCTCAGTGTTTTGAGCACTTTACCAGTAACTGAAACCATTCAAATTTAAATTGTTATTAGCAAAATACGTGGATTTTACAAGTAATGTTGATGTTGGAGGGAAGCAGTCAGCTCCTTACTGTTTCTTTTGTGCGGAGGGTCCAGTCTGGTGGTGCTCTGCCCCCCCCGACCCCCACCCTCCCCCCAGGGGATGAGGACTTAGAAAGTGAGTACGTTTGAGAGATGAACAGTCCTTCTCCCCAGCCCCTTTCAGGACCCGCCTACCTCTTCCAAGTACATCATCCTGGATTCAGCCTTATCACCCAAAAAAATCTTTTCATTTCCTCATCCGGCATCTAGTTTAGTGATGGAGAAATCCCTCCTCTCTCTCCCACTTCAGCCCCGACTTCTGCAAACAGCAGCCTCAACAGCCGGTAACCTTCGATTTCTGCCTTACATTTTATTCTTGTAACACTTTAAAATTTACTCCAGAGGGTGATTGCCCCAAACACTGCATGTGGCTTATAGACGTGTTCACTTTGTCTTGCTTGTCTCAACATTTCGAGTGTAATTTGTCCCAGACCAGTGAATCTGAACCTATGGAGATCTTTCTTACGAGACTTCAAAGTCTCGAGGAAAGAGAACCAGACTAACACAAAGTTACGTTTAAGCCGTGTTAACACGAATGCTGGGCACCAGTCTGCGGGTAGGACGCCCCTTGTGGAAGAAGTGATGTGCACACGCGCACAGAGAATGGAAGGAGCCGCAAGAAACGACAGTGGTCTTCTAGAAAATAGGGCCTTCATTTTTCACCTTCTGCCTTTTCGTATCACTCGAGTTTTATGTAGCCGGTATGTATTGCCTTCACGGCGAAATTAACTGGTCGTTAAGGCCTCTGCTACACTTCCTTGGCCCGGTAAGCGCCAGATGATCTCCGCTTGTGAACTGCAAACTTTGTGAGTATACTGATCCCGTTTCCCAAGCCCACGGTCGGAAGACCTGGTCTGATAAAGTGTTGCATGTACGTCCAAAGAAACTGGTTAGGATATTTGAAACGGGGTCTGACCTGTAAGAGTCAGAAACTGAGACACCCCCTGCGAGATGAAGTGAGACTAGATTAGAAAGAAGGCGGGGCGCCCGGGGAAGGACAATCCCGCAGAGCCCCATCAGGACAAGGCCCGGTCCAGTCAGCGCACCGCTCGCCATCGCGACGGCCTGCCAGACAGGAGAGCGGCCGGGAAGGATGGCGACGGGGGGGACATGGACGCGAGGAAACTTTCCAGAACTGCTCGTGGCTGCTTAGAAAAGAGTTCAGCACCCACCCGACCTACAGTGCTGCTCTGTTGGCCAGTAAAGTAAGGGGGCGGGGGGTACACTCACATCTGGGAGCACAGACCCTCGGCGGTGACACCCTCAGCGGTGACGTGTCGGGACCACACCTCGCTGTCTGCTGGCCTCAGCTGATTCTAATGCTTCCACTCACTGGACACACTGGCCGAGCTTGGCCCTTAGACCCCAGATGCTGCGTGTGCGGCCGATACTCATTTAAAAACATACACACACAGGGGCGCCCGGGGAGGGGCTCAGTGGGTTCAACGTCCGACTCTTGATTTTGGCTCAGGTCATGACCTCTCAGTTTGTGAGATCGAACCCCGTACTGGGCTCTGTGCTGACAGTGCAGAGCCTGCTTGGGATTCCCTCTCTCCCTGTCGCTCTGCCCCTCCGCCCCCTCAAAATAAATAGTAAATTTTGTAAAGACTTGAAAGAAAAATGTATATATAGACACACACATACATGCTCCACTTAAGTCAAATAAAAATTAAGATTAGTTTTTCCAAGAAGTAACAGAAAAGATTCGAATTTGACGTATTGATCACACGTATTATGTTAAACAGCGACTTTGCCGATATTTGACGGATTTGACATGTAAAAATGGCAACTTCCCACGGTCCAGCCCAGGGCACCCTCGCAGACCCACACGGTTTCAGCTTTGCCTTAACTGACGGACTCTCTGATGCTGAAAATGCTCAGGACAGAATCCATGGTCAGTTCCCAGACAGCACAGAAGTGGCTCGTTTGAAACGATTTTCATGCCGAAGGTGTTTCCTCTGAGAGGTGCAGTGAGTTCTTCCGACGGGCCCTGAGCCCCTCTACTCACCACGTGGACACGGTTTCCAAAACCTTTCGGTCCCGCTAGAGTTCTTTCCGGATCCGCACCCAGCTCGCTGGGCCGTTTATCTCCGTGTTGTTCCTAGAGGAGCCAGGGTGCTCCTGACTTGCACCCACACGCGGTGGGGTCTTCCTGCTCCAGACGCGGAGCGGGGAGGACACGCCCACGAGAAATCGGGGACCATAACCTGGATCTCACGTCCGAGGCAAGATCTCTGTCAGGGTGTGAGAGACAGAGGCCCCGAGGAAGGGCCACGTGAGGGCCCCCGAGCGGTGGCCGCGGTCTCCCCGCCGCACAGACCCGCCCGCTGCAGTTGCCCAGAACGAGGGACACCGCAGAGCTCCGGGGACGCGCATGACGAACGCCTCCTTGTTTGGTTCCGTTTTGCCACAGGGAACGTGCCTTTGGTGCTTTTCTCTTCCAGATCAAAATTCTTCAGCCGGAGCAGCTAAAGAATTCAGTGAGAAGGTTTGTAACTGAAAAAATGGGAGACGAATATGCTCTCGGGACTGGAATTCGTTTGCAAGAGTCCTATGAGGGATCCAGGGCCACAACTGCACTGATACTTCTGCACTCCCACGGTAAGAGGCCCGTGCGGCGCTCACCAAACCGGGCGCCGGGGGCTCCGTCGGCGAGGCGTCCGACTCTGGGTTTCGGCTCGGGTCACGATTTCATGGTTCGTGCGTTCAAGCCCCACGTCGGGCCCTGTGGTGACAGCGTGGAGCCTGCTTGGGATTCTCTCTCTCTCTCTCTCTCTCTCTCTCTCTCTCTCTCCCTCTCCCTCTCTCTCCCTCTCCCTCTCTCTCTCAAAATAAATACACTTTAAAAAAAAGGCGTAGAGAAGTAGGTTCTGTGTTGGGTATTTTTATGTTTAAAGTCTTTTCCTATTCTTACTTACACATTTGGGGAAAGGGACAGATTAAAACGTTAAGTTATATGAAGACTGAATGTTTCCAAAAATGTAAAAGAACAAAGAAGAATACAATTTCCCGGATTCATAACATAACCGTGGAAAAACTTACCGGTACCAATTTTCTGTGCAGAAAATATCTCCTAAACACATATTATTGATCTGGAAGTTGGGATTGCCCTTGTATTTATCAACTGTTTTAATATGTTGGCTCATGAATATGTATATAAAACAAACCATCAGAAAGCGGCCCCGTCCACCCAGCCCTTGTATTCCTCAAAGCTCCAAATGCTTTTTCCCTTGTCTTTGCCCAACAGACCCTAAGCAAAGTATTTTAACTCACCTTTCATTCTTCATCATCTCCAGATCAAATATGTCTTTAGAATTCACCATTTTCAAACTTTGATTCTATTAGGCAAAAAAGACTTAGGAAAGTGTGTCTTTGTGGAGGCTTTGTCTCTCTAACCTTTCATGTAAAGCAGCCACTCTGTGCCTGACACACTCATAGTAGGTGCTGTGCATTTCCTAAGGACGTAGCCCAGGGTGGCTGCCAGGGCTCCAGCCCTCACGCCCACGCTCCAAACAATATATAGAGTGGAAGAAAGGAAGTATTACACAACAATTCAACAAACTGCTACCAACTTAGATGCCCGTACTTAGCTGCTAAAAATGAAATATTTCAGCTGGGGACACAGTCATCTTGGGTAACATTGGGGTCGACTGCTAAGGAGAGGGGGACAACTAGATGCTGGAATAGATAACCAGCAGTCACTGCTGTAGGTAGGTACTGTCACCCCCATATGTTAGAAAACCCAGGCCACCCAGTTAGTAGCAGAACCAAGATCTGAACTCCGTGTTTGATCCAAACCCTGTAGTTTCCCCTCTGTGACTGCGCCTCCTGCCACAACCCGTCATCACTAGGTTGCATTTTTTTAAGAGGGAACGAAATGTATTTACAACAGGGTGCACGTTTCCACGTTGTTACAGGGACTGACCTCACCAACATGCTCCTGAAGTTTGCACAAGAGTTGAAAGGAAGAACGCAGCATGTGACGGTGCTTTCCCTGGGCCGTGGCCAGGCCGCTAAGGCAGAAGAGGTCATTGTGAAGGCCCTGAGCAGCCCCACACGGTGGGTCTTCCTCCAGAACTGCCATCTCGCCACGTCGTTCATGCCACGGCTCTGCTCCATCATAGAATCGTAAGAGGCTTACGTGTATTTGTAAGGGATCCGCTAATTACCAAAACAGTGGGATGAGGGGCGCCTGGGGGGTTCCCTCGGTTGAGCCTCCGACTCTTGATTTCGGCTCAGGTCATGATCTCGTGGTTCGCAAGTTCGAGCCCCGCATCGGGCTCCGTGCTGACAGTGTGGAGCCTGCTTGGGATTCTCTCTGCCTCCCCCTCTCTCTGCCCCTCCCTCCTCCCTCTCTCAAAATAAATAAATAATCTTAAAAAAAAAAAAAAAAGAAAGAAAAACAATGAGCTGAAAGTGGAAATGAACGCATTTAAGCAATAATAAAATAACGTGCCGGGCCACTCGGGGGAAAATTAAGCTTTCTTACCTGGGTTCTTTTTGCCGCAAGAACTTTAAAACTCCACTAAGAATACGTCGGTTTTACAGGGAACAAAAGCCTCCCTGACTGTTGCTCTCCATTCCGTTGACCACTTTCTCCTCCTCAGCCCTCCCTCTCAGCAGAAAACATGCCCCACGCACACACGTGTGCATCCAAACCATAGATTTTAACATTCTACCCGATCCCAAACAGCTCCTGTCCCTCCTTTCTGGCCTATCCTTAGCGCTTCCTCTGACTTTCTCTGGCTTGGTCCCGTTGTCCAGACTGGACCTCCCAAAGAGACGCTCACTCAGGCAGAAGCTGCCCGGGGCTCGGGCTTCTTGTTGGCGGTGGAAGTAGCTGGAAGGTAGTTATGCTAACACGGAGCGGCGGTGGGCGGGGTTTAAACTGGTCGAGTTTTAACCGGTTGCCATCGATAGTTTTCTCTCCAACGGTTCACTTGTGTCGGCCTCACCTGGGTGGTCGGCGCTGTCCTGTGAGTGTGTGCGCATGCGTGTGTGTAAGGCCCTCCCCTTCACACTGTGTTCTAAGGCTGGGCACACCCACAGGGAACCAGAAGCCAAATGCACCTGCCTCGATTAAATTTCTAAAAGCTTCGCTAGGATCGTCCATTCTGTTCTGACTCCTGTGCCTTCAGCAGTTTACAAAGTTCTTAATAATTTCCTTCTCGTATGTACTTTGTCATTTAAGAGCCAGAAGACAAGACTGCTCAGTGGTGTGATTTCAGTACTTGTAAACCTTGGGAGGTGACATGATAATTCCCGCCACGCCCCTCATTCATTAGTCATTCGAACGCTACCAACAGGGCACCTGCCAAGAATCAGTCTAGGGACTGTGCGTGGGAGGGACCAGACGACGTCGGTCAGCCTTCCAAAGTGCATTAAGATCGAGAACGACAGAATGGCAGGTAGCAATGTATCATTTTAAAAAAAGAGACTAGTTGGGGCGCCTGCGTGGCTCAGTCGGTTGAGCGTCTCGGTTTCATCTCAGGTCATGATCGCACAGTTTGTGAGTTCGAGTCCAGCATCGGACTCAGCACCGGTGCAGAACCTGCTTGGGATCCTCTCTCTCTGCCCTTCCCCTGCTCTCTCTCTCTCCCTCTCTCAAAAATAAATGAATAAATAACCTTAAAAAAAAAACTTTTAAAAAAAGAAAAAGAGAAATTAGAGGAATGTTCTTCAGAACAGAATTTCAGAAGCTTAATAAAAGTAGTTAACAGCGCATAAAAAAAAAAAAGCAGTCTATGTAGTCAGAGTATAATTAAGAGGAATTCACACTTCTTTGTCAAATTAAGCCTTTTAGGGTTTAAGACTACAACCTACTATGGGAGAGAAAACTGTGAAGCAAATTTCTTAGATTTAAGAGTTAAGGAAATGTGTTCACAACATATTACTAAGGAAAACTATCAGGCTACAAACCGTATTACGGTGTAGTGTTTTTATTTAAAAAAAGAGAAAGAGGAAAGGAAAGGCGTACTTATACCTAGTTAGTGGGATTTTACTGGGTGGGTATTTATTCTGAGAGAGAGAGAGAGAGAAAACACAAGTAGGGGAGGGGCAGAGAGAACCCCAGGTCAGCTCCGCGCTCGGTACGGAGCCTGACGTGCGGCTCAAACTCAACAAACGGTGAGATCGTGACCTGAGCTGAAACCGAGTGAGAGGTTCGACCAACTGAGCCAGCCAGAGCCCCAGGGTTTTAGTTTATTTTTGTTTTTCTGTTTAATTCTGTGTTTGATTTTTGTTGTTGTTGTCTTTTGGGTTCTGTGGGGTTGTTTCACTGTTCGTTCATTTGTTTTGCTTTTGTTGTTTGGATTTTTTTGCACATTTGACAAAAATAATCAGACATGCAGAAAAGCTGCACGAACGGGATAACCGCTCCCCTCCCCTGCCCTCTGGTTCCCAGTTGTTAACATTGGCCATTTCTTGTCTTTCGCTTGTTCATACATTTGTATGTAATTCTTTTCTGAATCGTTGGAAGTCAGCTGAGAACATGATGCCGCTTGGTGCCTCAGACACGCCAGTGTGCTCACCGATGATCTGATCACCCCAATCTTGCCTAGCCCGCTGGCCCCCAAATAACATCTTTTACTGCAAAAAAAAAAAGAAAGAAAAAAGAAAAAAAAATTCTGGTCCGGGTTCTCATTCAGGATTTCTCATTGCATTCAGCTCTCTTGGCTCTTAAATCCTCCTTATTCTAGATCGTTCCTCAGTCTTTGTCTTTCATAACTTGGACGGTTCTGAAAAGTACCAGCCGGTTCCACCCGTTTGGTTTGCCTGCTGTTTTCTCACGGTCAGACTGTGGTTACGCGGTATTGCAGAAAAACCACGCAGTACATTTGTGTCCCTGGTGCATCGTATCGAGAGCACACAGTTGGGATTTTTTTTTTTTAATTTTTAACGTCTATTTTTGAGAAAGAGAGCATGCGAGCTGGGAAGGGGCATAGAGAGAGGGAGACACAGAATCCGAAGCAGGCTCCAGGCTCTGATCTGTCAGCACAGAGCCCGATGCAGGGCTCGAACTCACGAACCGCGAGATCATGACCTGAGCCGAAGTCGGACGCTCAACCGACTGAGCCACCCGGGCACCACCATTGGGAATTTTTGACTGAATTATGGCTTTATTATTTGCCAAACAGTGACTTTCTAATTCCACAATTCCTTCTAAATTTATTAAGTGATGTTCTTTCCTAAGGAGGAGGCTTACCTTCTCCTGCATTTATTCACTGGCTTCTTTGTATCAATCATATTCCTGTTTTATTCGATGGATAATCTGTGGCCACCGTCACTTATTTCGACGTTGTTGTTCCAGATTTGACCGGGGAAACACTTCATTCACTTTGTTCTTAATTTGTACTTTTTTCCAAGGATTTTTGCAGCGAGCACTCTTGAGCTTACAGGTGGAAAAACTACTTTTCAAAGCTGGGCCTTACTGGGTCTTATGCAAATCCCTGCGTCGCAGGAGAGGGAGAGCTGGGGGGCTCATACACGATTATTTAAATGAGCTCTAGGTCACTTCCAACATAGAGATTCTGGGATTCCTAAAAACATGTTGGTTTGGCTTGACTGTTTTTCATCAAACTAGGTTATCACCCTTCTGTTTTGCAGATTTAATAGCCCAGATGTGACAGTGGACCCTGAGTTCAGGCTGTGGTTAAGCTCAAGGTCGGGCAGTTCTTTCCTGATTCCTATTCTTCAAAGGAGCATAAAGGTAGGGACAAAGCAGGACGGGGCTTGGTATTGACTGAGGAACACTGAATGTAAATTGTCTTGTGTTCATAACTCGGATTTCGAAGAGGGTGCTGAGTGTAGCACTCTGAGTCTCTCCTCTGCGCTCGGCCCTGCACGGTGGTCCAGGAGGGACACTAACACAGCAGGCCAGATCCCTGCCTCCAAGAGACTCACAGTTCGCTGGACGTTTTCTCAAACAGGGATGCTTAGACTTCCGGCAGCTGTGAACAGGAGCACGGGATGTGTGTCCTCTGCCTGGCCGTTTGGCCCGGGCTTTTCCTGCCTCTGCTGCCGTCACCCGACAGCTTATTCTCTGGAAAGGCTCTGGCAGAGAGCGGCCAGAGAGCAGGTGTTGGGGACAGGGGCCCGAAGGGCGGCCTCGCGGAACATTCCACCTCAAGCAGGTCCATCGCTGCGATTAGCAAGCCACGGCTTCACTTCAGATATTAGCAAATTTCTTCCCCAGGGTCGCACTTTCTCCCTCCCCCTCTCTCTCTCCCTCTCTCCCCACCTGCCCCCGCTCTCCCTCCCGCCTTCCCCCTCACATGTGCTTCCTTACGCGGGTGCGAGACACGAGCAGGAGTCTCCAAAGATCAGCGATGACAGGGAACACAACGAAAATTCCTCATTTCGGCATCCTCAGGGCTTTCTCGGCCAAACTTGCTGGCCATCTGCAGTGAAGGGTATTCGAAAGGTCAGCATGCTGGGAGGTACGGAACACCCACTCCACTGGGCGCTCTCCAGGCCCCGGGCCACAGTGTGAGAGTCTTAGGCTCCGGGGCGGGGACCGGTCCCTCCTCCTCTCTCCCCGGAGGGGATCTGATTGTGCTCCCCGGCAAACCCGCGTTTCTCTGTCCCTGGAAGGAGGGGCTGCTGTGCCGGACACTGGCCGTTCCAGATAAGCAGCGAGGTCCTCTTGCGGGACACAGACCCCGCTGCACGCTCAGGATACATCCGACTCCCGCTGGGTCGCCCTGGGGGGCATCAGAGCCTGGCACCAGGAGCGGCTCTGCGAATGGTCAGTCTGAGCCTTGACCCAGAAACCTGCCGTTCACGTACACACGTGTCCGTGTATCACCTACGCGTTCCCACCCACGGATCCTCACACGTGCACACGCACGCAGCTGGTATGTGTGAGTGCGCGTGCACGCGTCTGTGTTTGTGTACAACGTGCACACAAGGGAGCTTTGCAGACACCTCACGGTTTCAACAGTTAACAGCCACACTCTTTTTTTTAAATTGAGTCCTATCTTCTTTTTTTGAAGTTTATTTATTTATTTATTTGGAGAGAGAGGGAGAGAGAAAGAGAAACATCCCAAGCAGGTCCCGCGCTGTCAGCAAAGAGCCCCACAGGGAGCCCGAACCCACGACCCCGGGATCACGACCTGAGCCGAAATCGAGAGTCGGACGCTCAGCCGACTGAGCCACCCAGGCGCCCGACGGTGTTACACTTTTCGTTTTAAAATCTGAATTGGAACAATAGGAAATCTGGTACAGTCCTCTTATGGAAACATTCAAGTGAAAAAAGAATTAACCCGGGATTTTTGTTTTGCCCTCTTAGCCAGTTCCCTGCCCCGCTCTGTCCCCTCTAGACCTGGTGCCTGTGTCTCACGTGCTGTCCTTCTCACACCTGTTCTCAAGATTGCAGTGGAAAATCCGCAAGGATTGAAAAGTAACTTACTGCAGACGTTTGGATACAGTGGCAGTGGAGTGGTGACAGAAGAGAGATTTGAAAAACTGGACTGTGGACCGTGGTGGAAAAAGCTTTTATTCGGCTTATGTTTTTTCAACGCTCTAATCAATGAGAGAAAAAATTATGGAACACTGGGCTGGAATATTGCTTACAAATTTAGTTCTTCAGACTTGGAGGTAAGTGCCATACCTTCAAAATAAACAGTAACAACAAATGAATAACAATATATACAAAGTACACGGACAGTGAACGCCGTAACTAGGTAACAAAGGCTAACGTTTCAAAGCTTGGGTCTCCGCACTGGCTTTTCTGGAAACAGATCACAGCTCTCCCGCTTATAGATGTACGAGTGTTTACTCCGTTGGGTGAGCTCATTAACTCTCAGGGTCTTGGTCCTGGACCAAGAAAGGAAAAAGCAGGATGAGGGAAGGCAAGCCAGATGTTACACCCACTCGAAAGGGCACTGAAGGAGGCAGGCTCGTTAACATAGGTCACGTAGCACAGTGCGTGACTCACAGAAACCGCTCGAAATGTTTGCGGTTTCTGCTGGATTTGTGTAAAGTAGGAGAGAGCGCACTGACCCACTGGGGGCGGGGGGGGGGGGGGCACAGCTTAGGAGTCTTTCTTTACTATTCTCTGTCTAGAACCTTCTCTCTGCTTCCTAATGCATGGTGGTTTTTATTGCTAAGGTAAACATGTGGCGACGCCTGCTTAAACTTTCGCCAGGTTAGATTATAGGCCAAAAACCTGAGCAAAATCTTGATGCCGCCTCTGGGTGTCCACCACCTAGACCCGCCCGGACGGGCGTCCTCCCGCCTCTTCTGCGTCCTCATTGGGCTTCTCGGCGCTCACGCCCTCTGCAAGTCAGAGTATGTGCCTCTGCCCCTCACCAGACAGGACACCGAACGGCTGCGCTCTGGGCTTTTGTCAAGGGATATGGGCTCAAGCACTTTGTCCAAACCCCACTCAGTCAGCAGGCTGACTGGCAACACGTTGGGGGAAATACCTGTAGCATCTACTATGTCAATGGCTAATATGCCAATATGCTAACTGTATGAGGATTTCTTGTAAATTAAGAAGAGAAAGAAAACACCACAATGGGTAAAGGACCCGGAGAGGCAGTTCACAGTATAAATACAAAAAGGCAATCAGATGATGAAACTTTGTTCAATTCCATTAGTAGTTGTGCTGTTCATTTTACATATCAACTTGACTGGACCCCAAGACCCCCAGGTATTTGGCCAAACGTTGTTTTGAGTATGTTTGTGAGGATGTTTCTGGGTGAGATTCATATTCAAACCGGTAGGTCATAAAGCAGATCCCTCTCCCCGATGTGGGTGGGCCTTGTCCAATCGGTCGAAGGACTGACTAGAACAGAAAGGAAATCCTCCTGCCTGTCTGCCTTTGAGCTGGAACACTGGCTTTTTCCAGCCTCTGGACTTGAACTGAAACATCGGCTCTTTCGGGGCCTCCAGACAGGAAGTACACCGTCGTCTCTCCTGCATCCGCTGCCACAGGTCTGGAGATTTGTCAGTCTCCATAATTACGTGAGCCAGGTCCTAACAGCAAGTCTCTCTGCATGTGTGCTCCTCACCTGGCTCTCTGGAGAACGCGGGCTCCTACAGCCACCAGGGAAATGCTCGTTAAAGCCGCAGGGAGATTCCACCTTTCGCAACCACGGTGGCTAAAACAACGGCACAGAGAGGCAGGAACTGTCACTAAGTTTCTGGAAGGCAACTTGGTAATCTGTATCAAAATTCTTCAAAGAGTTCCTATTATCGTTGATTTAGAAAGAAAGAGTCACATTGATAGGACTGATCAGGAAAATTGGTTACAACCGAGCCCGTCAGCAGGATTTCGTTCTGCGTGTATATATAACTCATCTCTCTTACAGATGATTTTCTAGAAAACGTATCCTAAACCACCTGCAGGGGAACGGACGTAGGAAGTGGGTGGCCCGGTGTCAGCAGGTCTTCTGTCGCCCCAGAGCGCGTGTGGACTTGGCGCAGGCTGGCATGCCCGGGGTGCTGATGCTCTCTTGGCATTTTGCAGAGAGGCTTGCTCAAGCCGGACGCAGCTGGCTACATCATGGCGCTGTTGTCCAGAAGAGGACAACCTTCCCTCCCCTCCCTCCTTCCCCCTCCCTGTGCGGCGCGTGCGACAGCAGCCTTGCCAGTGGGAGGGAAAGGCCCTGCGGGTGCCGAGCCGACGGTCTGGAAGTTCTGGGAGCTTTGCGGGGAAACTGGATTTATGCACAGCCCCCCTCGTTGAGGAAGTGGGAACTTCTAGTTCCCTGGGAAGTTGAGTTCGGACACAGCTCCCCCCACTAGGGGGAGCGCCCGGCCAGCCAGCTGGTGGTCAGGCAGCTTGGGGTGTGCTGGGGGACCCTCAAGGTGACCGTGTCTACCGGCCCACGGGGCCAAGCACCAGTGCATTCTCCACCACACACAGGCTACGGCCCCCGAAAGCCCCCCAAAACCTGGGCCTGAGCCCCAAGGGCAAGACCGAGAAGATCACATACCTAATGCGATCCAGTGGCCAGAGAGAGAAAGAACAGGAAACGGAACAAGCAACGGAACAGAAAATTGTAAGAGCCCGAAAGGGTATACACGCTTCACACACATGCACGTATTTCACACACATGATGTTTGTAAGTGAGCCCGTGTCAGTTTCTTTTTACCTTCTTGATGGAAGAGGCAGCAAGATGGTAAAACTGACTTCTAAAAATATAGGAAAGAAGTTTCTGGAAATACTGAGAGAGAGAGAGTCATGAAATACGATTGCCAAGTCGCATCCCAAACTGATAAATACCCTACAGGCAATAACACTGTGCCTTTGGTCTGTAATTTTCTCGATGAGCCGGACACCGTTCGTGTGTCCGAGGGACAGAATTCCTCCGCGTTCTTCTCAGAAGGAAGCACATGCAGGCCGTCGGCTTTCTGTAAACTGGACTCGGACAGAACTCTGGGTGCTCTGGCCAATAGCACGTCAGAACACAAGTGGGTGCTCCTGGAACACTTGCGCGTCCGCGAAAGAGCGCCGGATGCTGCCCCCGCGTGGCGTGGAACAGATGTGTGCTCGCCCTTCGGCCTCCTCCCCCATTTGGGAGTTTTTACTTTCGTCCTAACAGCTCTGCTTGTGATTTGCATAACCTCCAAAGGTTATTCGTTATCACAAAATAACAGGGCGGGGGTCGGGGCGCTTGGCCCCGGTTTGCAGGGGCAGGCCAGAGGCGCCTCGGTGCCCAGGCCCCGCACACCGTCCTCAGCAGACGCCGCGCACCGAGACTTAGGAGCTAAACACGAAATGAGACGGGGGGGGGGGGGGGGGACAGTGGTGGTGGTGCAAAGTCGAGTCAACGGCTGGAAAGATCAGATAGAAGGAACACCCCAAGCACAAGAAGGAAATGACAAAACGATGGAGATCACGAGGGACAATTAAGATGTCTGAAGAGTAACCTCACCTTCAAACGACAGGGATTCCGGCTGAGAAGATGGAGAAAAAGTAGGAAGAAAGCGGTTTTACTCCCCCCCCCCCCCAACTGACGACATCAGATCGACAACAGATCGGAGTCTGCGGACTGAGAAGGCTCACAGAGCCGGCACGAGCTGTGAGGACCCCTGGTGGCGCTAGGCTGGCCAGGGGTCCCGCCAGAAGGCAGTGGGGGAGCAGGCACGGCCGGGCCTGGAGAAGACTGTGTGGGGGTCCCGCAGTGGGGGGTGATTCCTGCATGGGGTCCTGCACAAAGGGAAGTCCTGCGGGGGGGAGGGTCCTGCAGAGGGGGTTCCTGCATGGGGGGGGGGGGGGGGGCGGGGAGGGGTTCCTGCACAGCCCAGCCTGGCTCTGGCTCTCGTCCTTGCAAACACGGTAGCAGCTGTGTGCGACCGCATCGGGGCCGAGGCGGAGACACAATGAAGGGAAGTGGCCAAGCGGGGAGTGTGGAGAGCAGGAAATCTGTGGCCCGGCCGCATTGTTAAATCTAAATAGACAATAACGAACTGCTGAGCGTCAGTGGTCTAAGTGCTAACACAGATGATTTAAAAGGAAGGCTCGTGCTGCAAGAAAAGTCCCATAATCGTCTTAGGCTGAAAACACTAACCTCTCTCAGCGGAACCCAGGGGTCGGGGAGAAGGGGCACGTGTGCACCGGGGTCCCGCGAGAACAGGAAGGGGAGGCCGGGCGGGCAGAGGAAGAAGCGGGAAGTGTTCCCACTAGGGGCGGGGAAGTAGCTGTCGTCTTCTTGTCACTTGAAAAAAGAAATGTTACGTTAAGAAGACTTGAAGGAACGGAAAGGTCGCGTGTGTCTAAATCAGCAAAGAAGAGAGAGGAAAATAGCCGTTGGACCAACCTGTCAGAAATAAGGAGGGAGAGAAACGACAAAGTAAAATAAATGGTACAAAGTTCTACGGAAGGAATCTTCTCAGGCTGCGTCTGAAACGTGAGCGGGCCACGCTCCCTCTCGAGGAGGCACGTGCAACTTATAAGAAGAACACTTATGTTGTGCAAGACAGTTTAAAACTGCCAAGAAAATAAAAGCAGCGAGAAAGCAGGAATGGCAATGTTACTATCAGACAAGATGGGATTGAATCTGAAAAAGCACCAAAGAGCAGGAAGAGGACATGTGTGAAGAAACAATGGTGTGAAAACGGTGACTTCTGCGGAGAGTGTTCTGGGGACTGATGAACTTGGGCCTCACGTCGGCCCCGGCCCCGGGAAGAGGGTCGTCCTCCCGCATTTGAGGCTGAGGGAGCTGCGGGAACGGACAGGATTCGAACACAGGCGGCCTGGCTTCGGCGTCTGTGCGCTCAGACATTACACGGTCCCGACACGTGGCAGACCGTAGCCTACGGTAGCACGTGTGCACAAACGTGCGTGTGGGTGCGTGGGGACGCGTACATGCCTGTGCGTGCTACGGGTGTGTGCTCCTGTGTAACCACTAGGGGGGATTTCAAATCCCCTTTCGGAATTAGGGCGCTCCCACAAGCAAGAGTAAGACAGATAATAGAATAATGTAATCAACAAATTCGATTAACAAGAGTTTTGTAGAACCCAACATCCCTCCAGTAGGCAGCACACGTTTTTCTTCATACATCCAAGGAACTCGTAGAAAGTTCAGCCAGGAGCATGGCCACAGAATAAAATCTTTAATTATTGTGTGGGCCACATTCTCGGATCGTAATCTAATAAGTATTAAAAATTCGACCCCAAAGATCTTAAGGTGGAAATTAAGAAACATGCCTGGAGATAAGTCTTTTATCGAAGAGGATGTTCAAAGGAAAATCACAAAATATCTCAAACACAAAGGAAATGAGATACTTCACACTGAAACTATGACAGTATAAAATATGCTCAGAAAGGAATAAACTATGGCTTTAAATATCTTCATTATTAAAGAGGAAGTGCAGGAAAGTCATAGTCATCTTAGGAAATTAGAAAAAACAACAAAAGGGACAAATGAATCTAATTTTAATAGTGATAAAATAATACACAAAAAAATAGTAGAACGGAAAAATAAATCCAAAAATTGGTTTTTGATAAGACAAAGTTTGAAAATCTGTATGGATCCAATGATTTCTGGGAAAATACGAATTATCAAAATTGACTCCAAAAATATGAAAGTTCTGAGTGGACCAACTGCTATAAGACACTGCAGATAAACACCGGAATGAAATGGTTTCACAGCCGAGTTCACTCTGGACCTTAAGACACGGACATTGATATTATTTAAGCTATTCCAAGCCTTAGAAAAAGATGGCAACTTCCCCAATCCATTCTATGAAACCATAATAGTAATGTGAATACCTGATAAAAATAATATATGTAAGAATACAGGCTAGTTGTACTTAGGACTTGATGTAAAAAATTCTGTATAAATTATTGATAAGCTTCAGCAATGAATCAAAAGCATAACGCACTATGACCCCCTAGGGCTGAGTCCAAGAACACGAGAATGGCTCGATAGCTGGAAATCTATAACTCGCTTTCCATGATCACGTGAGTAGATGCAGAAAAGCCTCTCATTCAGGAAGCCATCAAAACCCTAGAGGAGAAAGCAGGAAAAAACCTCTCTGACCTCAGCCGCAGCAATTTCTTACTCAACACATCTCCAAAGACAAGGGAATTAAAAGCAAAAATGAACTATTGGGACCTCGTCAAGATAGAAAGCTTCTGCACTGCAGAGGAAACAATCAACAAAACTAAGAGGCAACCGAAGGAATGGGGAAAGAGATTTGCAAATGACATATCAGATAAAGGGCTAGTATCCAAAATCTATAAAGAACTCACCAAACTCCACACCTGAAAAACAAATAATCCAGTGAAGAAATGGGCAGAAGACATGAATAGACACTTTTCCAAAGAAGACATCCAGATGGCCAACAGACACATGAAACAGTGTTCAGTGTCACTCATCATCAGGGAAATACAAATCAGAACCACACCGAGATACCACCTCACGCCAGTCAGAGTGGCTAAAATCTACAAATCAGGAGACTACAGATGCTGGCGAGGATGTGGAGAAAGGGGAACCCTCTTGCACTGTTGGTGGGAATGCAAACTGGTGCAGCCGCTCTGGAAAACAGTGTGGAGGTTCCTCAAAAAATTAAAAATAGACCTACCCTATGACCCAGCAATAGCACTGCTAGGAGTCTACCCAAGGGATACAGGAGTGCTGATGCATACGGGCACTTGTACCCCAATGTTTATAGCAGCACTTTCAACAACAGCCAAGTTGTGGAAAGAGCCTAAATGTCCATCAACTGATGAACAGGTAAAGAAGTTGTGGTTTATATATACCATGGAATACTACTTGGCAATGAGAAAGAATGAAATCCTGCCATTTGCAGCAACGTGGATGGAACTGGAGGGTATTATGCCGAGTGAAATAAGTCAGGCAGAGAAAGATACCATATGTTTTCACTCATATGTGGATCCTCAGAAACTTAAGACCATGGGGGAGGGGAAGGGTAAAAAAAAAAAAAGTTACAGGGAGGGAGGGAGGGAGGCGAACCACAAGAGACTCTTAAACACTGAGAACAGACTGAGGGTTGATGGGGGGTGGGGGAGAGGGGAAAGTGGGTGATGGGCACAGAGGAGGGCACCTGTTGGGATGAGCGCTGGGTGTTGCATGGAAGCCAATTGGACAATACATTATATTTAATACAAAAAAAAGCAATTAGAAAAAAAATCTGGGTTCGAAAGGCAGGACAGTGTCGAGTTGCTTAATTTTTCACATGGCATCAATTTTTGCCTACCCACAAAAGGCAGGCAGAAGAAACTTCAAAAGCAGTATGTCCGAGTTGCGCATCAGCGGGCTGAAACTTGCATGATGAAAGGTACATTATGGGCAAGCTTCTGTCAGTAGTTCATCCATCGGTGGCTGCGTTGTGTACCATTCGAAGACACCTGCACAGTTTGACAAAGACATTGTTGGTGCCCTGTGTAGAGCACCACGTGAAACCCTACTCGTTCCCTCAGTGAGAGGTTGGTGGGTGTGTTATTGTTCTCCACAGCTTTCCGAGACTTCAGTGGTCCCTCACAATACGGTCTGTTGGCTTCTAGCAACCCAGGAACTTCCGTGGCTGTCATTTGGCTGCTGTTGGCTATTTGATATATAGCTACCTGCGCCCTGACTGGTGGTACGACATGCCTTTTCATCACGTAGCGTTTGTGACCCATTCTTGGTATACAATTACAACTCAAAGAATTACTTGTTTATCTCTCTGTCTTAAGACCAATCGTTGGTTCATTTGAGTTTGGTACATTAATATTAATATATATATCTACATAATATCAATATAAATATACTAATAAATATCATAAATAAAAAAAGAAGTCTCTCATTATGAATTCAGACACCATTCCTGATAAGAACTCAAAAATATATAGGGATTATAAGGGACTACTTAAATATGGGAAAGACTACCAAAAAACTATAGCAAATATGATTTTATTTTATTTTTTTTTTTTTAACATTTATTTATTTTTGAGACAGAGAGAGACAGAGCATGAACGGGGGAGGGGCAGAGAGAGAGGGAGACACAGAATCGGAAGCAGGCTCCAGGCTCTGAGCCATCAGCCCAGAGCCCGACGCGGGGCTCGAACTCACGGACTGTGAGATCGTGACCTGAGCGAAGTCGGACGCTTAACCGACTGAGCCACCCAGGCGCCCCTAGCAAATATGATTTTAAATAGCCAACACTGAAGTTGTTTTTATTAACATCAAGAATCAAAAAAAACAAACAAACAAAACAAAAAGAATCAAACAGGGATGCTGATTACACCATTAACATTCAGCATCGCCTCAAAAGCTCTGGTCAACGCAATAAGAAAATGACATAATTCACATTGGTGATGTCAAATCATATTAATCCGTATTAAGGATGAGGGAATAAAAAGAAAAGTGCACGTACAAGCTCTATCGTCCAGTTGCAGGACAGCTGAGCTGTCAGCACAGAGCCTGACGTGGGGCTCGAACTCACGAGCTGCAAGATCATGACCTGAGCCCAAGTCGGTCGCTCAACGGACTGAGCCACCCAGGTGACTCTGGACTAGCATTTTTGGAAGGAAAACAGGAAACAAAGATGAAAGGGAGGGAAGGAGGGGAAGAAAGCTGGAAGTTGAAGTAGAGAGGTGGGGAAGGGTGTCAGAGAAGCAGGAATGAGATCCACTCGGTGCAGGGAGTTCAGAGAACATCTGTGTAAAGGGGCCCAAGAAACCTCCCAAAGCCACCGGGGCCTCCGGGAGGGGATCTGACTGGAAGAGCAGGGGTCTCCAAAGACTCACGTCCCCTTGCTTACCCCGTTGTGCCTTCCGAATCTGGTGCCACCAGCTTGTGGGGTCTGTTCCAAATAATAGTAATAATTTTAATTTAGTAATTCGATCAACAACAAAAAAGAATGGGTGAAGATGTATATCCTGATATTTTTATCCCTCTTGCTATTTCCATGTACAACTGACCCTTGAACAAGGCGGGGGTTAGGGGCACCGACCCCTGTGTGGTTAAAAATCCACATATCACTTCTGATGCCCCAAAGCTTTATTAATAGCCTACTGTTGACTGAAAGCCTTACCCATAACACCAACAGTAAATTAATACGTATTTTGTGTGTTATATGTATCATATACTGTATTCTTACAATAAAGGCAGCTCGAGGAAAGAAAGCATTACTAAGAAAATCACAAGGAACGGAAAATCCATTTACGGGAACGGTGAAAAATTCACATATATGGGGACCCACACACGTCAAACCCACAGTTGTGCAAGGGTCAACGGTATTTTTAAAGAGAAAATACAGGTAGCTGTTGCGAGTTGCTGATTTTACATGCAAACATCAAAGTGGGCTGCAAACACATTCTGAGATAGTAAAGACTAGTGGATTTTCTACAGGTTGCCATAAAGGTTCTGGAGAACTCCCTGAATGCACAGACCGGTGTTTCGTGGCAGAAACTGCACTACCTCCTTGGGGAAGTGACTTACGGCGGCCGGGTGACGGACACCTGGGACAGGCGGTGTCTAAACACCCTTCTGCACAAATTCTGTGACCCGGAAGTGCTGAAAGATGACTTCAGTTTCTTCAGTGATGAGGTGGGAACAGGCATTTACTTACAGCACTTGATCACTGAAATGTAGTTGCATTCTCTAAAACCTGCATTTAAATGGATTTTCATGTTCACTTTTGATGGCTCTTATTAACTGCCAGCAGCATAAAAACAAGTCACCATTTACCATGTCAGCTGACATTTCATCTACCCACGCATCCTCTCAAGGCCAGAAAGACCAGGGTCTGACCTCTGTCCCCTCGCTTATCCAAGAAGCAGACCATTCGGTTAGCCTCCGTGCAGGGAGAGAATTGGGCTCCATGTTTCAAAGGGATCGCGTCCAAGAAGCCGTGGGCGTCTCTTTATCCAGCATAGTCCTGTTCGTCATTATCACCTCATAGGTTCTAGAAGGCCCATTTTCTCCCCAGGGGATGTGACACGAGAGTCATCCTTACAGAGGGGAACTTAGCCACACAGCTAATCGCAGGAAGAAGGAGCCGGTGACCAGCATGAAGAGCTCTCCCACACCATCAAGTAGCTTTTCAATTAAAACAAATTTATTATGCGTTTCATACCTGGGATTTCATATCTTTTGACCACCTTCACCCATTTTGCTCCCCCCCGCCAAGTGTTCAGACGGAGTCTTAACATCGTTGTCACATTCCTTCTGTAGCTTCACCGAAGAAAGGCGGTTTGTTGAGGCTGGATTGTGTCCGTTATCTGTGGGTATGGGTCACTGAGGCAACAGGTAGTCAGAACCGAAGTGGTTTCCCTTCTTCTGTCTCTTTTCCCAACAAGAAAGTTACTGTGCGTATCCCAGAGCCACACTTTACAAACGCAGTCGTCCCAGAGGTAGCTTTTGACAGGAGTGTCTGGAATATGCCACCCAGAAGTAAGGGGAGCCCTCTGTGAAAATGTTATGGGAATTTTATATAATTTATCTATGGTATTTATATACTTATATATAGTATACATTTTACGGCAAGAAGTATCTACACGCATTATGGAAAGTAGGTATCGCCCTGGACAAAAACTAACAAGTGGTTAAATGTTCAGATACATCAGCCAGTGCCGAAATCGGCGAGCTTGAGGGATTACATACACATCATCCAGTCCTTACCTGACGACGACACGCCTGAGCTCTTGGGACTGCACCCGGAGGCCATAAGGGGTGGCAGAGAGATCCAGGGCCAGCACCTTGTGGACAGTCTCATTACCATGCAACCCGGGACCGGCGCCGATCTCGTGGTCCGGTAAGAACTCACTAGCAACAGTCGTTAGTCGGAAATTATTAAATATTCATCTTAAATAATTAAGTGTTAAGTGAATATTTAGGAATTTGAAGAGCTACAGTGCGGAACTTGTAGACAAATAAGTCTAAGATATAGCGGGGGTGCCCAGGCGGCTCAGTTCTTGGTTTTGGCTCAAGTCATGATCTCACGTTTCGTGAGATCTAGCCCCGCGTGGGGCTCTGTGGTGACAGCGTGGAGCCTGCCTGGGATTCTCTCTCTCTCTCTCTCTCTCTCTGTCTCTCTCTGTCTCTCTCTGTCTCTCTCTCTGCCCCTCCCCCACTCATGCATGCGCAGGCTCTCTCTCTCTCCCTCTCTCAAAGTAAACTTTAAAATAAGTGCAAAATACAAAACAATCTGAACAGAAACTAAAGTGTAAGAGGACAGTATGATGAAGAGGGCCAACGATACGACAGTCACAGGGCCTCAACACCCTTACTCTGCTTATCCATAAACATAGAATGCCTGTCTCCCTGTCAAAGCCACTGTGAGCTTTAAAAGCTGTAACAGATGGGGGCGCCTGGGTGGCTCAGTCGGTTAAGTGCCCCACTTTGGCTCAGGTCATGATCTCACGGCTCATGAGTTCAAGCCCCGCGTCAGGCTCTGCACTTCGGATTCTGTGTCTCCCTCTCTTTCTGCCCCTCCCCTGCTCATGCTCTGTGTCTCTCTCTCTCTCAAAAATAAACAAACATTAAAAAGCTATAACAGATGTAACCCAAATTCTCAAGCCTCCACAGCCTGTAACTAGAAGACAAGGTCACGTTTGTCAAGGCCACAGCTACGTGGTGTGAGCTCAGTGGCCTCACCGCCTCCCCAGCAGTGTGTTCCTGCGGTTCCCAGACGTCCTCTCGGGTGCTTGTTCACACCCGCTGAGGACGCAGGTGGCCCACGCAGGCCTCGCCTCCCTCTTCCCTCGCTGAGTTCAAATCCCAGTTCCACCACCTGACTTTGCAGACTTGGGGACGTCACTTAAGTCTTCAAGTTCATCACGTTCGCATCTGAGATAATAACCATGCCTACCTGTGGGGCTGTTCTCAGAATACGAGTTCCTCAGGTTAAGGGCAGCTTAAAAATCTAATTTTTCAATGTGTAAGTCTAACAGATTTTAACAATAATTTTTAAAAGGTCTTTGAATAGCGTTTGGTTATCTACTGACGTAAACGCTTTCAAGTATAATAATATTCATTACAGAGTTAATGTACTTCAGCTACCTCACCGCCAAACCTTCTTCAAATCTTGCAACAATTCTTATAAATCTAATAATTAAACAAATACGTGGGATCTTAAATTCTCTTATGTCTTCAAGTATATCAACTTAGCTGAATTTCAACTCAAAATCGTAAATTGAAACCAATTTCCCCACTTCCTGTTGTAAGTCAGAGTCCCAAAGCTGACCTTCAGGTGTTAAGAGCCCCAAATCTCTTAAATATCATAAATATTGAAAATCCCAACAGGTACAGATTCCTCACCACGAAAGTACCGTCACTGTGGTTTTGATTCTGTTAATCCTGTCTATACCAACTTCTCAGTCTTCCCCGGGACCAGTGACGCCACTGTGCGTGACATGGGAGTTTGCCTTCTTGGTGTGCTTCGGGCTGGGGGGAAAACAAGTAAGTAAACTGAAACCGAAATTTAAACCACTTGTTGGGAACACACATCGGATGCCTTGAACCCCGATTATACTTGTCGTAAGGTCATCGCAACTCCAACCCCCGGTGATGGTGACGTTGCCCACGTCCCCGGGATCCGAGTCCACGTTCCCCTGGGCTGTTAGTCTGTGGGCTCACAGATCGGGTTTAGGGCCCTTGTGCTCTGCAGGAGCACCGGCGGACCTGACCACCTGAGTCCTCAGTCTTGTCCTTGCCGCTGGTGCACGGGTGGCCCCGCTCTAGGTAATCCCCCTGTGACGTCACCACAAGGCGTCTCGGGCTTTGTGGGGGATGGGCGTGTGCGGCCAGGGCCTTCCGCGCACAGGCGCCCCCGATGGGAAGTTCCCCCGAGTAAAACCGTAAGTGGTCCCCTTAGTCTGGAGGACACGTCTCCCTCCTCCACCTCCTAACAGGCTCCTAAGATACACGTGTCTTTTTTATATTCTTTTTCCACTTAGTTCTAAAACCTCTGAACCTGTCGGAACTCTGTACGCTTTGGTCTTCTCGTCTCTTTGTTGTTGTTTAGTTGTTTTTCTTGAGAGAGACAGAAACCAAATGAGAAGGGGAGGAGCAGAGAGAGAGAGAGAGAGAGAGAGAGAGAGACACTCCCAAGCAGGCTCTGTACTGTCAGCACAGAGCCCAACACAGGGCTCGAACCCATAAAACTGTGAGATCATGACCCGAGCTGAAACCGAGAGTCGGACACTCAGGCGACCGTGCCACCCAGGCGCCCCTTCCTGTCTCTGGACCACGAAACTCATATTAAAATGGTATCTGATTGGATCCTCACTGTGGCTTTGGCTGACCATCTGGTGCTCTCTTCCAAGGTCATTGCACTGACACAAAACAGGTGTAACCGAGCCCTCCCCCCACCGACGGAGCGAACGCGTCCTACCTTCTACGTGCAGGAAAGCTGCACACACGGCGAAAGAGGAGTGGCTACTTGGAAGCCTTCCCGTGTGCCCCCAGAATATCAGGTTCAATTCCCTGCGCGTCCTGCGCTCGTAAACACTGACGGCTGTGCCTCCCGCCTTCAACAAATTCGCCAGTAAGAGATGGGTTATGGGGCTGCTGTTCGCAAGCATGTTGAGTGTGTTTATCCGTGCCCCTCGGGCATTCTGGGAGGCTGGGATGGCTGCCATTATGCTGCCTGTGCTCAAAACATACTAGAAACTCCTCTGCATGACTAGATCTAAAAGATCCGTCCCATTTGACTTAACGCCCTCAGGGGTAGCAAAGAGTTGCCCTTTGAAGGTGTGTGTTTTTTGAAGTCTTTTGAATCATCAGAAGCCACCTTGGACGAATGCCACTGAGCAACCTTGCTTTAAAGTCACCGCCTAAGTGTGAAAACAAAATGGGAAAACCTCCTACTTGGTGTGAGGGGTGGGCGGACACAGAAGCAGTGCACTGAGCGTGGTCGTGGCTTCCAGGCTGTCGCTCACCGTGCAGGACGACACCCTGGCTGTGTGAGACCCGGGTGACGGCTGAAACCAGCCCCTGCCAGCAGTTAGAGTAACAGCACGAGCTCAGGGGAGCTTTAGTGTTTAGAGCTCGTCCAGCTTTCGCGCTCTGCCCCGCCTGGCCCAGGCCTGTGCCCCCACGGGCCGCCCAGCGTCCCCGAGGAATCTGACACGCGGTTGGTGACGAGCACAGCTGTCGGGGTGCCGCCTGCGTCTTCATTTCGGTATTGACACTTCACGCAGATGCGTTCCGACGATGAATTGTCGACAAAGAAATCTTAAGAACCCTTTAAAAATACATATTTTCTTGTAAACGTCTAAAGTGCAGGGGGCACCTGGGTGGCTCAGTCGGTTGAGCGTCTGACTTCGGCTCAGGTCACGATCTCACAGTCCGTGAGTTCAAGCCCCGCGTCGGGCTCTGGGCTGATGGCTCAGAGCCTGGAGCCTGTTTCAGATTCTGTGTCTCCCTCTCTCTCTGACCCTCCCCCGTTCATGCTCTGTCTCTCCCTGTTTCAAAAATAAATAAAGGTTAAAAAAAATTTTTTAAAAACACATATTTTCTTGTAAACGTCTAAAGTGCAGGGGGCGCCTGGGTGGCTCAGTCAGTTAAATGTCTTTTTTTTTTTTTAATGTTTATTTTTGAGAGAGAGAGAGACAGAGCGTGAGCAGGGGAGGGGCAGAGAGAGAGGGAGACACAGAATCAGAAGCAGGCTCCAGGCTCCGAGCTGTCAGCACAGAGCCTGACACGGGGCTCAAACCCACAGACTATGAGATCATGACCTGAGCTGAAGCTGGACGCTTAACCAACTGAGCCACCCTGGCGCCCCTTAAGTGTCTGACTCTTGATCTCAGGGTCGTGGGTTCAAGTCCCGCATTGGGCTCCACACTCCTTGTGGAGCCTATTAGAATAAAAAAAAAAAAAAAAAAAAAAAAGGTTAAATTATAAATAAAATAAGAATTTCTCGGGAAGCAGGGCAAGGGGCCAGTTTTATCCCGACCGTTGATTTCAGCTCGGGTCGTGATCTCACGGTTGATGAGGTCGAGCCCCGCACCGGCTCCACGGCCGGCCGCTTCCTCATCTGTAAAATGCACGGACTCCGTCGTGTGCCTAGTCGCGTGCGGCTGTGAAGCGGCTTGGCCCCGGGCCTGAACAGCAGGCTGTCCTGGGTCACCCAGATCCGCATCTCTCCGTGTCCTTTGTAGTCCCGAGCAGAGTAACGACGAACTGCTGATGGAAATCCTGTCTGACCTGCTACAGCGGCTGCCGAGGTCTGTGGAGAAGGAAGAATGTGCTGGAACACCCAGCACCTTGAAGTGCATCATGTCCAGCCCCCTCTGGGAGTCTCTCTGTAAGAGCATCCAAGGTAGGCACAGGACGTGCGTCCTCGGGGAAGGACTCTGGCCCCAAGGGGAAGGGGTGGGGGTCCCCCAAGACCCCACAGAAGCAGCCAGGCCGAGTGAGGTAGGCAGTGCGGTCTCTACGCCCCCCCCTTCCCACTCTCCAAGCTGAGAGACCCCCCCCCCCCCCAAGCTTGGGGCAGAGAAGGAAAGGGTGCTGTAGCTTTGTCTTCCTTTCTGGTTTTGGTGGGGCAGGGGGGTGGGTGGCTGGGAGACTAAAAGTGAAGAAATATGCTTGTAGCGGGGCGCCTGGGTGGCTCGGTCGGTTAAGTGTCCGACTTCAGCTCAGGTCATGATCTCACGGTCCGTGGGTTCGAGCCCCGCGTCGGGCTCTGTGCTGAGCTCTGACAGCTCAGAGCCTGGAGCCTGTTTCAGATTCTATGTCTCCCTCTCTCTCTGACCCTCCCCTGTTCATGCTCTGTCTCTCTCTGTCTCAAAAAGTAAAATAAACGTTAAAAAAAAAAAAAAAATATGCTTGTAGCAAAGCAGGAAGGAGCTGCCCTGCCTGAGGCTATAGAGCAGCTTAGGGGTCCCTGCCCCGCCCGGCCTGCCTGCGGAGCACAAGGAACATGGACCCTCTGACCGGCGGCCCCCGCTCTGAGGGCTCCAGAAAGGGGGCAGGCCCAGGGGCGACAGGGCACCCAGCCCCGGGGGCCAGCGTCCGTGCGTGGCAAATGACCCAGTTAACTTCTCAACATCCATATCTTAACTGTTTATTTTTGAAAATTTTTTAAATATTTATTTATTTGGGGGAGAGCACAAGTTGGGGAGGGACAGAGGATCTGAAGCGGGCTCTGAGCTGATGGCACAGAGCCCGATGCCAGGCTTGACCCCCCCAAACCGCGAGATCATGACCTGAGCCAGTCAGACGCTCAGCCAGCTGGGCCACCCAGGCGCCCCTATACCTTACGCCTTTAAAGAAAGTTCGTCGGGAGCCCAATGCTGAGCGGTGGTCTGTGACACAGGTGCTGTTGTGGAGTCGGAACCACGGTCAGCACCCTAGGGCTGTGGCCAGGTCCAGCCACCGTTCATTCCTGTGCAGCCTGAAAGCTAAAAGGGGTCTCACATTCTTTACTGGTTGGAAAAAAACAAAAGAATATTTTAGGACCCATAAATATCATATGAAATACGAACGCGAGGGCTGCTGCACAAGTAAAACTGTATTGGCAAACGGCCAAGCTTATCGGTTTTGCGCGTCCGCGCCTGCGTTCGCACCACGGAAGCAGAGCCCAGCAGTCGTGACGCAGACGGGGTGGCCACGGAGCCTGAAGTAATTCCTGATTTTCTGCAGAAAATGTGTTGCGATCCCTGGTCTTGACACATGAAGTTCCTTCCATTTCCAAAGCCTGTGTTTCTCCTTTTATCTGAAAAATAAGCTAATGTTCCGTCTTTCTCGATCCAGGCTATGATCCCCTCATCCACTGTGTCCTGCTAACCTTTCTGAGCCAAGAAATCGAACGATTTGATAAGTTCTTAATTGTTGTGCATGAATCTCTGAAAGGCCTTCAACTTGCGATAAAAGGAAAAACCATCCTCACCCAAGAACTGGAGGAAACGTATGAGTCTTTTCTCAATAGAAGAGTGCCTACGCTGTGGCAGGTGAGAGCCGTCACGCTACCCCGTTGGCTGCTGAGCCGTAAGCGTGGGGTGCGGGCAGGGGGTGGGGGGCGTTCACCGTGGCACCTGATGAAGTATTAAGTATTATTGAAAGATGCTGACGTACTTTGGGTGCGGGCGTGTATTAATAAAACCTCTTAGAGGGCAATCTGGCAATTCCACTCAGATAAATTTAAGATGTGTTGTTCATTTTAAGTTTCAGAAAATGATGTCATTTTTGGAGATTATAAAAACCTATATACTAATGTGTGCGTACATGTGCTTATAAAAACGCATCTATGCTTTAGATTCAAGAACCCCCAACCGAAAGTCTTGGAAGAAGATGCACAAACAACTCTTCCCACTGGTGGCCTTAAATGAGGGAGACTGGAGGGTCTTGTGGGTGGGAAAGAGGCTTTAACTTTACATTTTACGTATCCTTGTATCTTACTGTACTGTTTTGATTTTTTTTTTTTAATCACATTCATGTCTTTTTAAGTTTTTATTCCGGTATAACTGACCTACAGGGTTAGATTAGCTTCAGGTGTACGGGACAGTGATTGAACACGCGTATTCACTACTCTGTGCTCATCATGACAAGGGTGCCCCTTAATTTATCCCCGTCACCTAGTTCGCCCATCCCCCCCACCACCACCTCCCCTCTGGTGACCAGCAGTGTGTTCTCTGTAAGTTAAGAGTCTGTTTTTTGATGTGTCTCTCTTTTTGCTCTGTTTCTTAAATTCCACATTTGAGTGAAACCATATGGTATTTTCCTTTCTCCGCCTGTTCTTCCGCTTAGCACGATACCCTCTAGACCCATCCATGATGTAGCAAATGGCAGGATTTCATTCTCTGCTATGGAGGACTGCTATGCCGTCGCGTACGTATGCCTCTTTGTCCGTCCACTCGTCTGTCGATGGACTTGGGTTGTCTCCACCCTTGGCTACTGTAAACAGTGCTGCAGTAAACATCAGGGTGCACGTATCTTTTCGAATTAGTGTTTTTGGTTTCTTTGGGTAAATACCCAGTAGTGGAATTACTGATCATATGGTGATTCTACTTTTAATGCTTTGAGGAGACTTCATACTGTTTTCCAAGTGGCTGCACCAGTGTGCATTCCCACCAACAATGCAAGAGTGTTCCCCTTTCTCCACATCTTGGTCAATATTTGTTGTTTCTTGTGTTGTTGATTTGAGCCATTCTGACAGGTGTGAGGTGGTATCTCATCGTGGTTTTGATTTGTGTTTTCCTGATGATGGTGACGTTGAGCATCTTTTCACATGTCTGTTGGCCATCTGGATGTCTTCTTTGGGAAAATGTCCGCTCGTGTTTTCTGCCCGTTTTTAAATTGGGTTATGTATAAGTTCTTTATATATTTTGGGTACTAACCTTTTATCAGATCTGTCATTTGCAAGTATCTTCTCACATTCAGTAGTTGTCTTTTAGTCTCGTTGATTGTTTCCTTTGCTGTACAGAAGCTTTTTATTTTGATTCAGTCCCAATAGTTTATTTTTCTTTTGTTTCCCTTTTCCCAGGAGACGTGTCTAGAAAAACATTGCTACAGCCAATGTCAGAGGCATTACTGTCTGTGCCGTCTTCGAGGATTTTATGGTTTCAGGTCTCACATTTGGGTCTTTAATCTATTTTGACTGTCATTTTTGTGCATGGTAAGAAAGTGGTTCAGTTTTATTCTTTTGCTTGTAACTGTCCAATTTTCCCAGCACCATTTGTTGAAGAGACTGTCCCATTGCATATTCTTTGTCTTTTGTTGAAGATTAATTGACCATATAATTGTGGTTTCACTTCTGGGCTCTCTATTCTGTTCAGTTGATCTGTGTGTCTGTCTGTCTGTAATACCATCCTGTTTTGATTACTACAACTTTGTTGTAGGTCTTGAAAGCTGGGATTGTGACACCTACACTTTTAGTCTTCTTTTTCAAGATTTCTTTGGCTATCTGGAGTCTTTTGTGGTTCCATACAAATTTTAGGATCGTTTGTTCTAGTTGTGTGAAAAACGCTATTGGTATTTTCATAGGGATTGCATTAAATATGTAGATTGCTTTGGGTAGTGTTGTTAAATATTTTAACAATATTTATTCTCCCAATCCATGAGCATAGAATGTCTTTCCATTTGTTTGTGTCATCTTTAATTTCTTTCATCAGTGTTTTATAGTTTCCAGAATATAGGTCTTTCTGTCCTAAACTCTTTAGTCAAGTTTATTCCTAGGTATTTTATTATTTTTGGTGCAATTGCAAATGAGACTGTTTTCTTAATTTCTCTTTCTGTTGCTTTATTATTGGTGTATAAAAATGCACTGGATTTCTATATGTTGATTTTGTATCCTACAACTTTACTGAATTCATGTATTAGTTGTAGAATTTTTTTGGTGGAATCTTTCGGGTTTTCTATCTACGGTGTCATGTCACCTATAAGTAGTAAATTTTTACTTCTTCTTCACCAATTTACATGCCTTTCATTCTTGTCTGATTGCTGTGGACTTTCAATACCATGTTGAATACAAGTGCTGAGAGTGGACATCCTTGTCTTGTTCTTAAACTCAGGAGAAAAGTTCTGTTTTCCCCATTAAAGAAGCGATGTTTGCTGTGGGTTTTTCACATATGGCCTTTATTATGTTGAGATACCTTCCCTCTAAACCTACTTTGTTGAGTGTTTTTATCATGAATGGATGTTGTACTTTGTCAAATGCTGTTTCTGCATCTATTGAAAGGATCATATGGTTTTTATCCTTTCTCTTATTGATGTGATGTATCATGTAGATTGATTTGTAAATATTAAATCACCCTTCCATCCCAGAGATAAACCCCACTTGATCATGGTGGATAATTTTTTTACTGTATTGTTGAATTCGGTTTGCTAGCGCTTTGGTCAGGATTTTACATCTGTGTTCATCATGGATATTGGCCCGAGTTCTTTTTTTTTTTGTAGTGTCTTTTTCTGGTTTTCTGTATCAGGGTAATGCTGGCCCCATAGAATGAATTTGGAAGCTTTCCTTCCTCTTCTATTTTTGGAATAGTTTGAGAAGAACAGGTATTAACTCTTCTTTAAATGTTTGGTAGAATTAGGGGCGCCTGGGTGGCTCAGTAGGTTAAGCGTCCAACTTCAGCTTAAGTCACGATCTTGTAGTTCGTGACTTTGAGCCCCACATCAGGCTCTGTGGTGACAGCTCAGAGCCTGGGGCCTGCTTTGGATTCTGTGTCTCCCTTTCTCTCTATCCCTCCCCCACTCATGCTTTGTCTCTCAAAAATAAGTAAACATTTTTAAAAAATTAAATGGCGCGCCTGGGTGGCTAAGTTAAGTGACTGACTTCGGCTCAGGTCAGGATCGCATGGCTGTGAGTTCGAGCCCCATGTCGGGCTCTGTGCTGACAGCTCGGAGCCTAGAGCCTGCCCCAGGTTCTGTGTCTCCCTCTCTCTCTGCCCCTCCCCTGCTCATGCTCACTTGCTCTCTCTCTCTCTCTCTCTCTCTCTCTCTCTCTCAAAAATGAATAAACATTAAAAAAAATAAAAATAAATTTAAATGTTTGGTAGAATTTACCTATGAAGCTGTCTGGTCCTGGACTTTTGTTTGTTGGAAGTTTTTTGATTACTGATTCAATTTAATTGCTAGTAATTGATCTGTTCAAATTTTCTATTTCTTTCTGGTTCAGTTTTTGGAGTGTATATGTTTCTAGGAATGTATCCAGTTCTCCTAGGTTGCCCAACTTGTTGGCACACCATTTTACATACTGTTCTCCTATAATCTTTTTGTTATTCTGTGGTGTCAGTTATTTTTTTCCTTTTTCATTTCTGATTTGATTAGTTATTTGAGTCTCTGTTTCTTTTTTTCTTTTTTTTCTTTTTTTTCTTTTTGAGGAGCCTGGGCTACGCTCTTACCAATATTGTTGGTCTTTTCAAAACTCCAGCTCCTGGTTTCATTGACCTGTTCTATGTTTTAAATTTCTGTTTCATTTATTTCTACTCGAATTTCCTTCCTTTCCTTTCCTTTTTGGTTTTATTTGTTCTTTTTCTAGCTCCATTAGGTGTAAGGTTACGTTGTTTGAGATTTTTCTTGCTTCTTGGGGTAGCCCTGTGTTGCTATAAACTTCCCTCTTAAAATAGCTTCTGCTGCATCCCAAAGATTTGGGACCATTATATTTTCATTTTCATTTTCTCCATGTGTTTTTTATTTTATTTCCTCTTTGATTTCTTGATCAAATTGATCCATTTATTGTTTAGTAGCGTGTATTTAACCTCCATGTATTTGTGTTCTTTCCAGATTTTTTTCTTGTTGATTTTTAGGTTCATAGAGTTGTGGTCAGAAAAGATGCATGCTATGACTTCAGTCTTTGGCATTTGTTGAGACTTGTTTTGTGGCTGGATATGTGATCTGTTCTGGAGAATGTTCCATGTGTACTTGAAAACAGTGTGCATTCTGCTGATTTTGGATGGAATGTCTGAATATACCTGTTAGATCAGCTGCTCCAGTGTGTCATTCAAAGCCACTGTTTCCTTGTTGATTTTCTGTTTACATGATCTGTCCATTGATGTAAGCAGGGTGCTAAAGTCCCCACTATTTTTGTATCCTTATCAATTGCATCCTTCATGTTATTAGCTGCTTTATGTATCGGGGTGTTCTATGTTGGGTGCATAAACATTTACAATTGTTATATCTTCTTGTAGGATTGTCCCCTTTATTATTATATAGTGTCCTTCTTTGTCTCTTATTACAGACTTTGTTTTAAAGTCTATTTCATTCAATAAGAATTGTTACCCTGGCTTCCTTTTCACTTCCATTTACATGATAAATGCTTTTCCATCCCTTCACTTTCAATCTGCAGGTGTCTTTGGGAATGAAATGAGTCTCTTGTAGGCAGCATATAGACGGGTCTTGCTTTTTTATCCATTACGTCACCCTATGTCTTTTGATTGGAGCAAAATGGATTGCGTCCATTTACATTCAAAGTAATTATTGATATGTATGTACCTACTGCCATTTTGTCACTCCTTTTATGGTCGTAGTTCTTCTCTGTTCCTTTCTTTTGAGAAGTCTGCTGCTTTCTTTAGTGATATATTTGGATTCCTTTCTCTTTATTTTTTGCATATCTGTTACCAGTTTTTGATTTGTGGTTAACATTCGGTTTGCATATAATGTCTTATGTGTATAGGAGTCTATATTAAGTTGATGGTTGCTTAAATTTGAACCCATTGTAAAGGCACTAAATTTTTACTCTTCCCCATGGTGTAGGTATCTGGTATCATACTTTACATACGTTAATTTTGTGAATCCCTTGACAGATTTTTACATATATACTTATTCTTATTGCTTTTGTGATTCCTGCTTTTCTTATTCCTGCTTATGGTCTTTCCTCGCCTCTCAGAGTCCCCTTTATCGTTTCTTGTGGGTCTGGTTTAGTGGTCATGGACTCTTTTAAACTTTGGGAAGCTCTTATCCATCCTTCTATTCTGAATGATAACCTTGCTGGATAGAGTATTCTTGGCTGCAGGCTTTTCCTTTCAGCACTTTGATTATATCATGCCCCTCCCTTCTGGCCTGCAAAGTTTCTGCTGAGAATGCAGCTGATTGCCTTATGGGATTTCCCTTGTATGCAACTGCTTTCTTTTCTCTTGCTGCTTTTAAAACTCTCTCTTGATCCATGCTTCTTGCCATTTAAATTCCTCTGTGCCTTGGTGTGGACCTCCTTTGGTTTTGCTAGGGGCTCTCTGTGCCTCCTGAATCTGGACTTCTGTTTCCTTCCCCAGATTCAGGAAGGTTTCAGCTGTCATTTGTTCAAATAAATTTTCTGTCCTCTTTTCTCTCTTCTCCATCTAGGACCCCAATAATGCAAATGTTATTAGGCTTGATGGTGTCACTGAGTTCCCCTAACTTGTTCTCATTTTTTCTTTTTCTCAACTACTCAGCTTGATTTCTCTCCATTACTCTGTCCTCCAGGTCACTGATCTGTTCTTCTGCTTCCTCTACTCTACTATTTATTCCATCTCGTGTATTTTTAATATCAGTTATTGTGTTCTTTGTCACTGATTGGTTCTTTTTTATGTTTTCTGTCTCTGTGTTGAGGGTCTCACTGAGGTCCCCCACTCCTTCTCAAGTCCAGTGAGTACATTTATGACCATTACTTTAAATTCTCTACCAGGCATATTACTGCATTACTCATTTCATTTCATTACTCCATCTCCATTTCATTTAGTTCTCTTGCTGTGATTTTTGTCCTGTTCATTCACTTGGGACATATTCCTTTGTCTCTTCATGTTGTCTAACTCTCTGTGTCTGTTTGTGTCAGCAAAGTCAGCTGCGTCTCCCGCACTTAAAGCAGTGGCCTTAGGAAGACGAGGTCCTGTAGTGCCCCGCATTGCAGTGTCCCCTGTTCACGGGAAAATGGCGCTTCAGGGGTGTCCCCGTGTGAGTTGCTACAGGGGTGTCCTACTGTGGCGGCTGAACCGTGTTCGCCTTCCGTGCAGTGGCTCTGCCTGTTGTGGGCAGGGTCCGGTCCCTGTGCGGTTAGTGGGTCGGTCTGGGGCGCGGCGGATCAGAGCAGGAGTTTGCTAGAGATGCGGTAGCTCCAAACTGTAGGGCACTTCCCCTGTGTGGTCCGGAGAAACTTGCATTGGTGGGCGGGGCCGCAGTCAGACCCGATGTCCGCCCCCAGCCCACCGCTGGGGCCACACAAACTGGCGTGTACTTTATCTTCCCCTCTCCCCGGGGCAGGACTCACTGTGGGTGGTGTGGCCCCCGTCGGGGCTGCTCGCACACTGCCAGGCTCGTGGCGCCGCTCTGGATGGAGTCCTGCCACGGGCACGTCGGAGGCTGATCCGCAGGAGAACAGGGGATGTGGGGTGCACAGTCTGCCGTGGGAGGGGCCTGCACGGAGGACTGGCTGGAGGGGCGAGTGAAGAAGAGTGCAGGGGCAGGGCACACTGTTAGCATCCTAGGTGGGAGTGTTGGAGCTGCGCCCGGTTCCCACAGGTGTATCTAGGCTGGGGGAGGGAGATGGTGCTTGCCACCTCCTCTGTTGTGTAGAAGTGTCCAGAGGACCTCTGTCACCCCAGGACAGGCTCTGTGAATAGCCTACAAATCCCTCTCTCTTGGCCTAGGGCTGGGGGGGGGGGGGAGGTCAAACAGCCCCTTCTGCGCTGAATCTCCACAGGCTATTTGTTGTTCTGTCTCTTTAAGGGCGGGGACTCAGTTTCCTCTCGCCTTCCTGCCTCTCCCAGGGCTGAGCTGCTGATTTTTAAAGCTCCAGGGGTTAAGCCCCACTGGTTGTAAGAACTCACAAAGCCACAGTTCTGGGGATTTGTCTTCCCTGGGCTGGGGGGGGGGGGGGGGGTGGCTGAGATCGTGCCTGGTGCCTGGTGTGTCCACTCCTCTCCCCCTCTGCACCCACCTCCTCCCTGCCTCCCACCAAAGGTCTGTTCGGACTGTGTCTCCTTTCTGGCCCTTCTTGATGTGGCCTCTTCTCTACTGAGCCATGGCAAGTACGTCCTGCCAGTCTTCGCGTGATTTTCTGAGTTATTTACACTGATGTGGGGGTTAACTTGGTTGTATCTGTGGGACGAGGGGAGTGTAGGGTCCTCCTATTCCTCCATCTTCCGCCCCGGAAGTCTCACGTCTTTTAATTAGTATAAAATCTCAAATATTTCCAAAGAAACTATAAGCTACTTTTTCCAGTAAAGCAAGCTTGGTTATTTGTACCAGTTTCTAAATGAAAGCAACCAAAAACCCTGGGTTAAACATAAGTAGGGAGCAGGCAGTAAAATAAGAAAGCCTGTCACTGAGCCGTGGTAAACTCCAAGTCCTCCCCTGAAAGAGTCTGCAGCCCAAGTCCAGTGTGAAGGGCACGTGGAAACGCAACCAGAATGCCTCTCGGGGAGAAGAGACCTTCCATCTAAGGCCCAGGGCGTCGCACACGTGTTTTGCAAGGAACAATCAGTCAAAAATAGCTAAACACACATAAACACAAGGACCGTGAGTGAGAACCATAGCAAAAATACAGCACAGGTGACCTGGGCGGCTTGGTCAGGTGGGCGTCCAGCTTCAGCTCAGGTCATGATCTCACGGTTCGTGGGTTCGAGCCCCACGTCGGTCTCTGTGCTGACAGCTGGGAGCCTGGAGCCTGCTTCAGATTCTGTGTCTCCCTCTGTCTCTGTCTCTGTCTCTCCCTAAGTAAACATTTAAAAAATAATAAATAAAACAGACTGACCCTAACACTTCAGACATTTCAATTACCAGATATGGATTACAACAAAATACTTCCCGTGTTTAAAGGAACAGAGATTTAAACGAGCTACATATTTTAAGAGAACAAGAAACTACTGAAAATGGCAGAGCAGATTGGAAGAAGAATCCAGAAATGAAAATCATTCGTTAAGTAGAATGTAATAGTGTTCGCAGGCTTGGCAGGAGATTGAACGGAACCAGAAAAGAGAATCAGTAAGCCAGAGAATGGAACAGAAGAGAATGTAGCCCAAAGAGACTGAGGATGGAAATAGGAAAGAGCCGTTAGGATTCGTAGGGCAAAGTGAGAAGTCAGACACAAGTTTAACTGAAGTTCAGGGAGAGGAGAGCAGACAGAGCAGAGGCAGTAACTGATAGGATAAAGGCTGAGAATTTTCCAGAATTAACAGATGGGACAAATTCAATCCCAAGCAAGATAAAGTCTTAAAAAAAAATACAAAAAAACCTTGCGCATATATACATGTTCATGGAACTGCAGAAAATCAAAGGAAACTCTTTTTTAACATCTTTATTTTTGAGAGAGAGCGTGAGCAGGGGAGGGGCAGAGAGAGAGGGAGACCCAGAATCTGAAACAGGCTCCAGGCTCCAAGTTGTCAGCACAGAGCCTGACATGGGGCTCGAACTCACGAGCTGTGAGATCATGACCTGAGCCGAAGCCAGATGCTTAACCGACTGAGCCCGTCAGGTCCCCCAGAAAATCAAAGGAAAATCTTAAAGAAGCTAGAGGAAAAGTAACATTCAAAGGCGTGAGCATGGCATCTTCAATATGTTGGAAGAAGTGAAATGTTACACTAAAGCTGTGTAGACGAAACTCTTGTTTCTAAATTGAGGATGAAATAAAACAGGCCAAAAAGAGGGAAAAACAGAATTCGTCACTAGCAAACGCTAATAATGTGAGCTAACGGACATACTTCAGGCAGAGGGGAAAGAGAAACAATTGAAAGGTCTGAGACGGGAGAGGAGGAAAGCAAGTGGTGAATCGATCCCGAGAAAAATCAGGCAGCGTACCAGCATCCGGCTTTTGGAGCAGGACGGGACGTTGACCAGATGAAGCGGAGGGACGAAGAATAACGTATAAGCCAGGCCTGGGGAGCGTATGGAGGTTTTAGGTCTCGTGTTATCAAGGAGGCTAGTTAACAATGACCTGGAGACTCGGGCAGGTCAAGTATGCACGCTGCGGTTTTTAGAGCAGCCACTAAAACAGTCGAAAAAAATTGTACAACTTCCCCAATCTTAGAGGAGGGAGAGAAACTTGTTCTGCTGTTTCGTGCACGAGGAGTTTTTAAGTTCCAAGGTGGCACACAGTCTGATCTCGACTTCGTAGGTACGTAAACCCTTGCACCTGGGCATCAGGGGACATGTACAATGATATTCAGAACATCGTTGTTAGTCACAGACAGTTCCAACGTGTCACCCACAACAGAATGGATAAATACGTGGTGTATTCACACAACAGACAATACAGTCATGCAGGGGAATGAACCACAGCTACAGCTCTGTCGACAGAAGGAAGCTCAAAGACGATGACAAAACTACACACACACCCCCTCATACAGGTCACTCGTCACCACTCAGGCATTGCGTCTTTGCACGCTTGCCTGCTTGCTGAAACTAATTTCTAACTCCAAAACTGTACTCTCAGTGCTTAGGGGTCATTTACACGTGTGCCGAGTGCGGAAACGTTTCAGTCCCCCCCGCCCCACCGTGTGCACAGCCCCTCTCTGTGCATACTCCCCCCCCCCATGCACACTCCCCCTCCGTGCACACTCTCCCTCGGTGCACACCCCCCCCGGGCACACTCCCCCTCTGTGCACAGCTCCCCTCCGTGTACACTCCCCGTGCACAGTCCCCACCCCGTGCATGGTCCCCCTTCATGCACTGTTCCCCCCCCGTGTGTACACTCTCCCCCCATGCACACTCCCCCTCCGTGCACAGTTCCCCTCCATGCACAGCTCCCACCATGTGCACACTCCCCCCCCCCCATGCACAGTTCCTCCCCCCTGCACAGTCCCCCTCCGTGCACAGCTCCCCTCCGTGTACACTGCCCCCCCGTGTACAGTCCCCCCCCCCCCCGTGCACACTCCCCCTCTGTGCGCGGTCTCCCCGCCCCGTGCCTACTCCCCGCTGAGATCAAACGGGTGACATCCGGCTTCTTGTTGTGGCTCTCCTAGTGTCACACAAGTGCTCTCTTCGCGCCCTGTCTAGTGCCACAGCTTTCATGCTTGTGCTTTTGGTTGGTGGTTTTGCTGCTTGCAACGGCAATGCTGAAATGCCGTGTGAAATGCCCTGCCCAGAAGGCTGTGATGTGCTTTATGGAGAAAATACCTGTGTCGGATCCGCTTTGATCACTCGTGAGTTCTAGTGCTTTTGGCCGTGAGTCCGGTCTTAACGCATCAATACCATCAAGATGTCTTTAAACACTTTACTGAGTATGTGACAAAAATGTAAACAGGAACAATAGTTCAGCACCCACTAATGCAGTGTTCGTGGTGACTTCACTACACAGAGAACCAGCTGTGTACAGAGCTATATATGGAGAGAGAGCTGAAGAGAACATACAAATTTGCTCTGGGTGACACAATTCTGCGTGATTTCTATTTTTGCCTTGTCCTTTCTAGATCTCCATATTTAGATGATGAGACTGTATAGGAAAAAACTGAATGGCACTTTTAAATTAAAAAAAAAAAAAAAAAAGGCAAGACAGAAAGATGAATGACTCCCGGGCCATAGGCTTAATCAGAAAACCAAATCATAGAAACACGAAGTTTATTAGAACAAGAATAAAATCAGCCGTGAAGTTCTGGCAGCGTGGGGTAGGAGGCGAGCAGGACTGTCGAAAAGGTAACACGATGTTGAACACAAAACCGTTGCTCCTGAAGTTTAATTCTCCCTTTATAGTTAGTACCAGCCTCCCTCAAACCCTGGATCCTACACCAGATTTAAAATCTGTATAGAGGGGCACCTGGGGGGCTCAGTCACTTGAGCGTCTTGATTTCGGCTCAGGTCACGATCTCATGGTTCGTGGGTTCAAAGCCCTGCGCTGGGCTCTGTGCTGACGGTGCGGAGCCTGCTTGGGATTCTCTCTCCCCCCACCCTGGCCCCAACTCGTTCTCTCTCTCTCTCTCTCTCTCTCTCTCAATTAAAAAAAAAACCTACATAGGCACATCAAAAAGACGCTTAACATCATTTGTCATCAGGAAACTGTGAATCGAAACCATAGCGAGATACAATTTCACACCCACCAGGGAGAGTAGAATCCAAAGGGCAGGTGATAACGAACGCTGCAGTCACATGAGGCTGGAGGCTTTGGGTGCTCGATGGGAATGCAAAATGGTGTGGCCGCCCTGGAAAACAGTCTGTGAACGCCTCAGAAAGGTAAATAGTCCCCATCTGACCCAGCACTCCTGCTCCCAGGTACATACCCAAGGGCAATTCACACCTTGCCACACCAAAACTTGCCACGAATGTTCACGGCGGCATTGTTCGTAAGACAGAAACCACGCCAGCGTTCCTGACGAATGGACAGACAGAACACGGTAGGTACGCAGACGTGATACACACGAGCACGTCTATACCGAGGAACATTATTCACCCATCAACAGGACTGAAGTACAGACACGCTACAGCCTGAATGACCCCCCAAAACATTATGGGAACTGAAAGCAGGCGGTCCGAAAGGCCACGTGTCATCTCACTTCCACGAAACGTCCGGAATAGGAAACTCGGCCAAGCTGGGCGGTAGATGAGCCGACGCCCGGGGCTGAGGATGGCGGGGACTGGCGGCTGACTCGTCAAGGGCGTGTGGGTTTTGTCTTCGAGTGATGAAAATGTTCTAAAAATGATTGTGGTGATGGTTCCACAAGGTGATGAATATACTAAAAAGCACTGAAGTGAGTGAATTTTATGCTATCTAAATTGTATTTCAAAGTAAAAAAACAAAAACAAAAACAAAACCTGCCCACAAAACCCAGAGTCCCAGAAAGCGACAACTGTGCGCACGCCGGCACGGAAGGTTGAGGTGCTGAGTCCGCGGACACGGGAACTGAGGGGCAGAGCGGCTAACTTGTGACAGGTCCGGGATGTACATGAGTTCAAGGTCAGGCTGAGAGAACGTGGCCCCCCCGTGGGTCACTAGCAGTACAGCCACCCACGGCTGAGTCGGCACCCCTGCCAGAGTGACCCGGGCTAGAGCTGGCCGGGTGGAAATGTCCGGCTTGGACGTCCGGGTGGCCAGGAGTGCCACTGGCTGTGTGGAGTGCCACACGGACGGCGGGCGGAGAGCTGTCTGAGGCAGATGACCACAGCCTCCTGTGGACACAGAACATCTGAGGACCTAAAAGGGCCTCTGGGCACAGCTTCCACTTTTATTCTCGTAAGATCTGTGCCCCTTGACAACATCACCCCCGTTTCCCCCGCCCCCGCCCCAGCCACCACTGTCCTAGTCTCAGTCTCTACGAAACGGGCTTTTCTGTCTTAGATTCCACACGTGAGGGATCCAGTTCTTAGGTTTCTCCGTCTGGCTTATTTCTGGCAGAATGCCCTGCGGGCTCATCCGTGTTGTTGCAAACGGCAGGACTTCCTCCTTTTTTTATGGCCGAGTGACACCCGATTGTGTGTGCACACACCACGTTTTCCTCTTCCGGTCACGCGCGGAGAGACGCCTGGGTTGCTTCCACATCTGCGCTGTTGTGAATAAAGCAGCAGGGAACGTGGCAATGCAGACCTCTCTTCAAAGCACTGATCCCTTTTCCTGCGTATAGGTGGCCCGGGGTGGCCTTGCCAGGTCGTGTGAGAGTTCAGTGTTTAAGTTTCAAGGAGCTACAGTACTGTCTTCCATAACGACCGAACCATCTGAAATTCCCGGCAACAGTGTATCAGGGCTTCCTTTTCTCCACATTCTCCCCAACGTTTGTCATCATCTGTCCCCTCGGTAGTAACCGTCCTCCAACCTTCATGAACCAACCTTCATCCGCAGGTGCGAGGTGATCTCTCCTTGGGGTTGGGTTTGCATTTCCCTGATGACTACTGATGTTGAGCACCCTCCAGGTACCCGTCGGCCATTGTGTATCTTCCTTGGGAAAATGTCTCTTCAGGTCCTTCGCCCATTTTTTAATCGGATTGATTTTTTGGCTGTTGAGTTGGATGAGTGAGTGCTTTATATACTTTGGATTGAACTCCTTGTCAGATAGATGGCTTGTGAATAGCTTCTCCCATTCTGTAAGTTGCTTTTCCAGTTTATCAATTGTTTCCTTTGCTGTGCAGAAGGAATCTAGTCCCGCTTGTTTGTTTTAGCTTTTGTGGAATGTGCTCTGGTGTCTTATCCAAGAAATCACTGCCAAGACCAATGTCAAGGATCTTTTTCCATGTTTTCTTCTAGAAGTTTTATTGTTCCAGATTTTATTTAAATCTTTGAATCATTTCTACTTGACTTTTTAAAATTAAATTTAAATTAGTTAACATACAGTATAGTATTGGATTCAAGAATATAATTTAGTGATTTGTCACTTACATATAAAACCCAGTGCTCGTCCCAGCAAGTGCCCTCCTTAATGTCCATCAACCCATTTAGCCCATACCCCCACCCATCTCCCCTCCAGCAACCCTCAGTTTGTTCTCTGTATTTAAGAGTCTCTTATGGTCTGCCTCCCTGTTTTTTACCTTATTTTTCCTTCCCCGATGTGCATCCATTGTGTTTCTTAAATTCCCATGAGTGAAATCATATATTTGTCTTTCTCTTATTTTGCTTAACATAATACACTCTAGCTCCATCCACGTTGTTGCAAATGGCAAGATTTCATTCTTTTTGATCACTGAGTAATATTCCATTACACACACACACACACACACACACACACACACACACCCCATGTCTTCTTTATCCATTCATCAGTCGATGGACATTTGGGCTCTTCCCATAATTTGGCTATTGTCGATAGTGCAGCTATAAACATTGGGGTGCATCTCCTTTGAATCAGCATTTTTGTAACCTCTGGATAAATATCTAGTAGTGCAATTTCTGGGTCATAGGGTAGTTCTACTTTTAGTTTTTTGAGGAACCTCCATACCGTTTTCCAGAGTGGCTGCACCAGCTTGCATTCCCACCAGCAGTGCAAAAGAGATCCCTTTCTCCACACCCTCGCCAACGTCTGCTGTTGCCCGAGTTGTTGGTTTTAGTCATTCTGACAGGTGTGAGGTGGTATCTCAGTGTGGTTTTGATTTGTATTTCCCTGATGATGAGTGATATTGAGCATTTTCTCCTGTGTCTGTTAGCCATCTGGATGTCTTCTTTGGGAAAATGTCTATTCATGTCTTCTGCCCATTTCCTCACTGGATTGTTTTTTGGGTGTTGAGTTTGATAAGTTCTTTATAGATTTTAGATACTAACCCTTTATCTGATTTGTCGTTTGCCAATATCTTCTCCCATTCCGTCAGTTACCTTTTAGTTTTGTTGATTGTTTCCTTCCTTGTGCAGAAGCTTTTTATCTTGATGAGGTCCCAATAGTTCATTTTTGCTTTTATTTCCCTTGCCTTCAGAGGAATGCGTAGTAAGAAGCTGCCGTGGCCAAGGTCAAAAAGGTTGTTGCCTGTTTTCTCCTCTAGGATTTTGATGGCTTCCTGCCTCACATTTAGGTCTTTCATCCATTTTGAGTGTCTTTTTGTGTATGGTGTGAGAAAGTGGCCCGGGCTCATTCTTCTTCTTGTCACTGTCCAGTTTTCCCAGCACCACTTGCTGAGGAGACTGTCTTTTTTCCATCGGATATTCTCTCCTGCTTTGTCAAAGATTAGTTGGCCACACGTTTGTAGGTCCATTTCTACTTAACTTTTGTGAGTGGTGTAAGATAGGGATCCAATTTCATTATTTTGCATGTGGAGACCCAGTTTTCCCAGCTTCATTTGTTGAGGAGACTGTTCTTTCCCCCAATCTGTGTTCCTGGCACCCTTGTCAAAAATGAGTTGACAAAAAAAAAAAAAATTAGTTGACCACATACGTCTGGGTTTGTGCCTGGGCTCTGTTCTGTTCCACTGGTCTATGTGCCTGTTTTTATACCAGAACCCTATTGTTTTTACTACTACAACTTTGTAAGATACCTTCAAATCAGGGAGTATGATGCCTCCAGCTTTGATCTCCTTTTTCAGAATTGCTCTGGCTATTCGGGGTCTTTTGTATTTCCATACAAATTTTAGAATATTTTTTCTATTTCTGTGAAAAATGCCATGGGGATTTTGCTTAGGATTGTATTGTAGTATAGATTTTTCTGTAGAAAAGAATTTTTCACAATATTCTTCTAATCCAAGAAGACAGGAAGTCTTTCCAGTTACTTCTGTCTTCCTCACGGTCTTCCACCAACTTTGTATATTTTTTAGTGTACAGGTCTTTTATCTCCTTGTTGAAATTTAGTCCTAAGTATTTTGTTATCTTTGATGCTATCGTAGATAGGACTGCTTTCATGATTTCTCTTTCAGACAGTTTGTTGGTAATGGGTAGTAATGCAACTAATTTCTCTGTTGATTTTATATCCTGTGATTTTACTGAATTCACTTATTAGTTCTAACAGTTTTTTGGAATCTTTAGGGCTTTCCGTATATAAGATGATATCACCTACAAACGGAGGCAATTTCACTTCTTCCTTCCCAATTTTTATGCTTCTAATTCTTTTTCTTGCCTAATTGCTATGGCTAGGACTCTCTGTACTATGTTGAATAGAGATGATGAGAGTTCTTGTTCTTGATCTTAGAGGGAGGTTTTAACCTTTCACTACTCAGTATGATGTTAGCTATGGCTTGTCACATGTGGCCCTTATGCTGACCAAGATTCCTTCTTATACTAATTTGTTGGGAGTTTTTATCATGAGAGGATGTTGAATTTTGTCAAATGCTTTTTCTCCATTTACCGAAATGATCATATGATTTATCCTTCATTCAGTTTATGTGGTACGTCACATTTATTGATTTGCCTGTGTTGAACCATCCTTGCATCCTGGGGTGAATCCCACTTGATCATGGTTTATGATCCTTTTAATGTGTTCCTGGAATCCATTTGCTAGTATTTTGTTGAGGATCAAATAGGTAGGATTGAGTGCTGGGTGGTTGTGTTTTTAGGGTACAAGCACATTAATAAACAGGGTGGAAAATACAAAGCTGACACTACAGAAGGTAGAATTCTCCAGAAAGGCTGTGCAGAGCATGGGGCAGGGGTCAGCTGGACTCTGCACTGGAAGGAGAAGAGGCAGCTCATCAGTGGTTGGTGGGTGGGTTATAGGATTTGCCCCCCCCCCCCCGAGGGGGGCCAAGAGTTGGAATCGCTCACATTTAATGGTATGTAGAGTTAGCTGCCCAGAGAAGGGGGGAGGGGCAGACCAAAGGACTTAGGAAGAGTGAGAAAGGCGTTCAGCCAGGATGGAAACATCAGGCATTCTGTCTGAAGCACGGTCACCATGACGGTCGGTCTTTGGGTTCCCCATTATGTGCTCTCCACTGGAAAATGGCGTCCTCCTGCCATCGTTCTCCCTGGCAGTCGAGTCTGTGACCAAAGTTTGCAGAGATGTTCCCAATGACCCCAAAGACAAATCCTAAAAAAAAAATTTAAAAGTGATGTGCTTGTCTCTAAATCCCAACAGAAACATGCCTACAAGTCCTGTAAGCCCCTGAGTTCCTGGGTTAACGATCTCATCCAGCGAGTGAATTTCTTCAACACTTGGGCCAAAATGGCTTACACTGCAATACATCATCGGTACGGATGAAAGCGGCTTTATTCTCTTCCTTAATTTTGCGTAGAACTTAACGGTTTGCCACGTAGTTTCATGTGGTTGGACTTTTGGGTTCTCAGAGCAACATGTGAATCAAGCGGGGTCGGGGGGGGGACTGTTGTCTTCAGTCTAGGATGGAGACCTGGAGACACAGGATACCCTGGGTCCTGTCCATGGTCCCTCCGCTCAAGGACACACAGGACCAGACCTGGTACATTTCCCTTCCTGTTTTTCTACACTCTGTCCTGTGACACCAGCAGAGGGAAGTGCAAAAGGAAGTAAGGGTTAGTTACGTGTAATTTTTAAACGAGTTTAATACATAGATCAAAATCATTTGAAGGGCACGAGAGCAGCTATCGCTCAAGGAGTGCCTGTGTCCCACGTCCTCGTGTGACTCTGACAGTAACCCTGCGAGATGCAGTCAGCCTGGTCATTTGTCACCCTTGTCTTAGATATGAGTGAGGCACAAGGATGTGAAGTAGCTTGCCCAGCGTTTCACAACTAGGGTAGAAGCCTTGAGATCTGAAGCCAGAAAATCTGGTTCCAAAGTCTGTACCAAACCGCCTTTTGTGCCACTTACCTCTAAGCAAATGCTCGGACCTATCCTCTCAGAGTCACCAGCTCCGGAACGATCCATAGACTCCTCGGCGCCCAGTCAGGATGCCCAGTACGTCCCCCGTTGCCTAAATCCATTGCCTTCCAGCAAGTTAGGGCCTCACCCTCCAAAGCCACAGCTGGTCTCCCCTGAAGGACAAGACGAGGGTCCCGAGTGGGGAAAGCCTGAGATGAGAAGGGGAGGAGGGGCCGTGGAGGGCCCGGCCGCGTGGACAGGCGATGACGGTGCCCTTGACCCCTCGGTCTACGGTCTGCCTCCTACAGGTACATGAGATTTGTCGCCACCGGGAAGCATTCCATTCCTTCATCCACCCAAAACCCCAGATCCTCTGACGATAAAACCAGTGATTTCTGTGAAGGATTTCCTGCAAGATACTGGCTCCCAGCTTTCTTCTTTCCGCAAGGTGAGCGTGAGAACAGGGCCGGGGCCCCCTCCCAGCCCCCCACGTTCGTGCTCCCTGCCAGCCTCCCTCCTCCTCCCCTTCAGCGTGAAAGACCCAAAGCCACAGCCCTGCATCCCCAGGCACTACGCCCTGGGGGTGGGGAGTCTCTCCTCCCTCCCTCCGCTTCCCTTCCCTTCCTCATCCCCCCTCCCCCCTCCCCAGTAGGACCACCCTCGCCTGACTGCACCTGCCCCTGGCAGGAGCGTCACCACCTCCACCGACTCTGATGTCAAAGGCCGACGTGACCTCCCTCAAAGGCCACCACACTTTATCGGGGCCGCGGGAGGTGGGTGCCCCCCAAGGACAGAATCTGTGCCTCAGCCATTTCTGTTCATTCATTCATTCAACAAAAGCGAACGCCTGGAACTGTGCCGGGTCTCAGGAGCCACTGCTCAGGTCACGCGGGAGGGGAAGACGTCCCCACGGAGGGCGTTACGATGCATGGTTGGGTGACGGGGCGTACAAGACACCACGGAGCCCCACGCGGGCAGCCCCCCATCTTTCTACTCCAGGTCGCGCAGCCCCCAGCGCCTTAAACTCCCGATACGTAATCCCAGAACCGTTACACGAGTTTCTGAACGAATGTGTGAATGAGTGAACCAGTGAGGGCTTTGGGAGCATAAAGCAGGGGGACCTGAGCGGGGACCGGGAAAGGCTGCCGAGACAGAGAGCCGGCTGCCGGAAGCGGCAGGTGCCGAGCGCACAAGGGGACGGCGGTTAATCCCCGGACCCGTGCTCACCGGGGGCCGGGCGCTGTCGCGAGCTCTCCGTGGAGAGCGGTCCTCACGACAGTCCCGTGGTGGTGTTCACACGGCCCTCCCTGTTCTCGGGAAAACCCTGGCACAGAGAAGGTAAGTAATTTTCCCAAAGTCACACAACTGAGCCGGGATCGGAACTCGGCTCGTGTGACTCAGAAACCCACGTGTTGAAGCACAGCATTGACCGGGAATCGCGTTTCTGTTCGGGTCCAAGGCCAGATACGAGGGGGGAGAAGCCCACGTGAAACGTTCAGTGTGGGCAGAGCGAAAGCCCACGGAGGGCGAACGGTGTGGGATGAAGCTGAAGAGGTGGGAAGGGCTGGCTCCTGGTGGGGGCGAGGGGGGAGGGGGGTGTCTGGGCCGCTGCCCCGTCTCAGGCTGGGGGGCCTTGACCTGACTCCACAACACGGGGGAGGAGCCGGAGTGGAGCCTGGGTCCCAGGCACTTAGGCGTCTGCTTTTCCCCAGGCGAGAACTGGCGGTGGCCTGGAAGGACAGCAGAGGAGGGTGGAAGAGAACAGTCGTAGGACGCTGAGGGAGCAGAGGGGGAGGCTCCCCGGTCTTGGGCTCAGAGAGCTGGGTGGCGGCTGACGACCACTACTGACACAGGGACACGGGGACACAGGGAGAGGAGCAACGCGATGGGCAGAGAGGTGGCCGTCACCTGTCAAGTCTGAGACGTTCGGAGGAGACCGCATGGTGGGCGGTGGGCAGGTGGCTCTAGGGGGCCGGAGCTCAGGAGACACGGGGGCTCGACGGCGTGGCAGCGTCACTGAGCGCCTGGGGGACAGGGCCAGGGCGTGCCGGCTGCCACCAGAAGCACAAAGAGGTTGGTGGCCCAGTCTTGTCCCCTGGAGGCCACGGACCCCCGAGAGGCGCACAGAGGAGGGCCGGGGCAGAGACGGCTTCTCGGGCCTTGGAAAGTTCTGAGGAGATTGGAGAAAGAGTGTCCCAGGAGGAGGGCAGGAGCAAAGTCACCAGCAGGGTGCCCGCTCAGACATTTCCCGCAACGGCACAGCACAGGAAACATGCCAGTGTGGCGGGGGCCTCAGTGCCCAGGTGACTCGGTGAGCACTGGTGTGGAGACCCCGGCAGGGGCATTACACGATTCAGAAGCAGAGTAAAGTTCCTAACCTGGCAGTTCACGCAGGATGGATTAAGCAGGAGGGGGAACTGGCTGGCAGAACAGAACAGTTGGGAGCTGTGTTAGGAATCCTGGTGTTAAGACACAGGACGCAATCCAAACCTGCTTGAGCAAAACAGGGCAAGTCATAGGCTCGTGCGAGTGGGAAGGCAGGCCAGAGGTCTGGCTTCAGGAACGGCTGGATCCAGGTGATCGACTGTCCTCTGCCTCCTCATATCTGGGCTGTTTCCACTCTGTCTTGGTCTCCTTTTTCTCAGCTGCACGTAGCCTTTGTCCACACAGCCAAGGGGACACCCAACAGCTTGGCCACCCCAGAGGAACACGTGCCCTCCTCTTCCCACTCGTCTGTGTGCCGTTTCTTGACCCAGACTCTGACGTGCTCGGGTCTTCTCCTTGCTCCCGGGAGCCAGCTTGTTGCCAGGAGGGAACGCAGAGCCCTTGGTGCCCCCTGACTCGCAGGGAACTCGTCGCTCTGTGCTTTTCCCCAAAGCCTTTCTCGTTGCCGTGCTTCACGACTACGGACGGTCCCAAGGAATCTCTCTCGGCGCCCTCGCGTTTACCCACCGTGTGATCTCGGACACCGCTGACAGCAGAGACGAGGGGTTCTCCGCAGCCATCCGTGGGAACCTCAACACAGTCAGGACAGCCTTTGAGGTACCAGAATGCTTAGGGCACTGGCAAGAGCAGTCGTGCAGTAGGCCCTCCCCTCGCCAGCCTCCACTCAGCCGCCCCCGTGCCGCGCACCACACAAGTCCCCTCCCTTTTCCCTTTTCCTTCAAGCAGCTTTCACTTTTTCCTACTTTTGTACTATGGCAGAATATACATAAGGTAACACTGGACTTGCCATTTTAACTATTTCCTTTTCTAAAGTTTACTTACTTAGAGAGAGAGAGAGTGCGTGCAAGTGGGGAGGGGCAGAACCCCGGGCGGGGCTCGAGCTCACGAACTGTGAGACGGCGACCCGAGCCGAAGTCCAGAGGTGGACGCTCACCCGACTGAGCCCCCCCCGGGCGCCCTCATGCTCACCGTTTCTGAGTGCACAGCTGGGTGGCCCTGAGCACGTCCACGCTGCGGGGCGGCCCTCACGCCCTCCACCTCCGGAACCGAGGCACTGTCCCCGTGGACGTCCACGTCCGGCCCGCCTGTCCTGATCGCATCTATTTTTTGTCCCTATAAATCTGGCAACACGAGCCTCCTGTAGCGTCTGTCCCTGCGACTGGCCCCTTTCACTCGGCACAGTGTCTCCAGGACTCATCTGTGTGGTGGCCGGTGTCGGGACACAGGAGCGCCCCTCCACGGTTTCCGTGGCTTCAGTGGCCCGTGGTCACCGGTCGGGATCATACAATCCCCCTCCTGAGCGTCAGAAGGCCAACAAGAAGGGGGGACGCGGCCAACAAGACCTCTTGGGAGGGAGGGAGACCACATTCACGTGGCTTTTATTACGTCGTGTTGCGAGAACTGCTCTATTTTGTTCTTAGTTATTGCCGTCACCCTCTCCCCGTGCCCCGTTTATACACGAGACCACGCCGTGGGAGGGTAGGGAGACCCCAGTCCACACAGGGCTCGGTGCGAGCTGCAGCTTCGGGCGTCCGGGGGGCGGGTCTCGGAGGGCAGCTCTCCGTCTCCCCCAGGACCCTCCCCCAGACGGAGCTTCGGTCGAAGGAAGCGCCCTGCCCGGGGACCCACCGACACCGCCTCTCTTTCATCTCAGGGCACAGACCGCACTCACGTCGGAGTTCACGTTTTCGGTTTATTCATCGAGGGGGCAAGGTGGAATCGGGAACAAAACATACTAGAGGACTCGCTGCCTCGAGAGCTCTGTTATGATTTCCCTGAAATCTACTTCCTGCCAACAAAGGTAATTGCACGTGTTTACCGTGCAGTCGGCCTTGTGGGCCTTCCCGCGGGGACCCGAGCCGTTCCTTCCTGTCCCGTTCCCCGTGGTTTCACGAGGGACATTTGCTGACACGCTTTAGACAACGTTAAAAAAATTTTGTTTTAATGTTTACTGTTGAGAGAGAGTGCGAGCGGGGGAGGGGCGGGGGGGGGGGGGGGTGGGACACAGACTCCGGGCTCTGAACTGTCAGCACGGAGCTGGACGCAGGGCTCGAACCCACGAACCGGAGATCATGACCTGAGCCAAAGTTGGATGCTTATTGGACTGAGTCACCCAGGCGCCCCGGTATGTATTTTTAATATGTACTTTTCAGTACTCACTGAATCACACATTTAAAGTTAATAAACACAATACTTATAAATTCTGCCTCAAGAAACTTCATTTTTTTAAACATCGTTGTTTTAACGTTTATATTTTTTTGAGAGGGAGGGAGGGAGGGAGAGCGAGCACACGCAGGGCAGGGGCAGAGGGAGAGGAAGACACAGAATCTGAAGCAGGCTCCAGGCTCCGAACTGCCAGTGAAGCCCAGTACGGGGCTCGAACTCACAAACTGAGATCGTGACCTGAGCTGAAGTCGGACACTTAACCACTGAGCCACCCAGATGCCCCTAGATGGCAAACATGTAAAATAGCCTGAGTGGCTCAGTCGGTTGAGCGACCGACTTCGGCTCGGGTCACGATCTCTCAGTCTGTGGGTTCGAGCCCCGCGTCGGGCTCTGTGCTGACCGCTCGGAGCCTGGGGCCTGCTTCGGATTCTGTGCCTCCCTCTCTCCCTGCCCCTCCTCCACTCACATTCTGACGTCTCTCGAAACTAAACATTAAAAATTCTTTAAACATAAAAATAAATACAATAGCCTAGAACATTGCTAAAACCTGGAATAGATGCTCTACCAGCTGCTTCTCCAGACTGTTCCGGAGGCCACGATGGTCACACAGGTCCTCCGGCCGCAGAACCCCTAACCAGCCGTGTGTTCGGCGAACGGCCGACCCCCAAATCTGGCGCGTGGAAACGTGAGCTCCTGCTCTGCCATCTAACTGTTGGATTTGTTTTTCAGCTTTCCACTGAGCGAGCAGGCGCTTCTGACCAGACAGATACGCAGCTCTACACGTTTGAGTGCCCGGTGTATCAGACGCCTGAGAGGTCAAGAGCCGGGACAACCACCGGCTTGCCTGCAGGCTTCCTGACCTCCGTGCACTTACCCACGAAGAGACCCCCCAGTCACTGGGTCACGACGCGGGTTGCCTTGCTGTGTGAGAAAAAGGAGAAATAAACGTGCGCACCGCCCCATCTACTTTTTGTCTCTGAGCGGATTTGTGATCCGGCACCTGCCACGAAAACACCCGCGTGTTCAGCCAGACCGGACAGGTGCGGTCTTCTCCCTCTGTACCTGCAGTGGGGTCTTCCGGCTGCCCCATCCCAGGTGAGTGAGTGCCCGGGGGCGTCCCAGGGACAGCAGGTGGGACTTGGCCGGGCGCCGTGGTTTCCACTCGGAAGACGGCAGGGCATGTCGTCTGCGGTCACGTACGACGCAACACACGCGAGGGGGTCCTCGGGAGCACTTTTCCCCGGCCGCACGGGGGCCACGGGACTGGCCCCACGCAGGCTGCTTCCCTTGATGAGACGTGGTCTTGTGGCTCCACCAGACCTCCTCCCACGAGAAGGTACCCGGGCTCACCTCACCGACACAGGCCTCCCACGTACTAGGCGCTTCCGGGGCCCCGACAAACTCCCGTGAGAGTGTGACGGGGTCTGAACGGCGCGGCCGTTTCTCTCTTCGCAAACAACCGGGACTAAACGCACGGACCCCTCCCCTCTCCAACCTTCTGAGAGCCACGATGCAGGCAGGGTGGGCGGTGGTCACCTACGGGCTCCCGTGTGGGCCCCAACGATCCCAGAGTCACAGGCACAAGGAAGAGGCTCTGAGGCGCAAAGGCCAACATCTTTTTTATTTTCGACTTTATTTCCAACTTCAAACTTCATTATAAAACTTGTCAAACATGTCAAAAACAACTAAAAACGAATCATAGCTGATATCCAGAAACTGCAGCACTATGTTGGTAAAGGCTCTTTTCACATTACCAGAGAAAGAACTAGACCTCCTCCTTCCTCCCCCGAAGCTTCGCTGGTGACTCGAGGACACGATGGGACGCGCTGTCCGACGCAGGAGAAAAGCGTAAGAAAAGCCGCTCGCTTCCATCAGCGCGGAAGACACGAAGACCACGGGGTGCGGGCGAGGGTGCCAGAGGCCGCCAACGTCACCATCACGTTCACGGAGCAAAGTCACACGCGGCGCCCACGGCAACGCAGGACAACGCCGCGGACCTGTGTCTCGTCTACAAGATGCATCGACGCCCCAGACGCTCCGTTCGATCCCCCACAGTTAAGATCCCGAGAACAATTTAAATACAATGTTTTAGTGAATCTGCTACTGGTCCGTTGCAGGACAATTAATTAGGAGACTACATCGGCTAGAACTTCACAGCTACGGCTGCCCCGCGCACCTCCATTAAACAAAAATAAAACTAAAACGGACCAATGACTAAACAAAATAGACTCTTCCCTTCAGTTATCTGTAGATCAACAGGCTTCTAAAGAGGAGCGCCGCCTCCCGTTACGGGGAGGAGCGTTGGTGAAGACAACGGATGTACGAGCTACAGTATAAACGGCGTGGCCTCACCCGTAGCAAAATCACGGTTTTATCTTAAAAAAGTCAAAAACGTACAAAAATATTAGCCTGAAATGGCAAGTTTTCAAAAACCAATCTGTGTAAAAATGTTTAAATAGTGCTGTGACTCCAAAAATATATATTCTATTTTTTTTTCTATCTGCAACAGTTTATAAAGGCAAAACGGACACCTGCGCGTGAGGTAGCAAAGCCAAATCTGCCAGCTTTGGGTTAAGGAAGACACCCCCCCGGGTCTTACCAGCATCTTTTAGACAACGTTAAGTGAATTCTAATGGTTTCACAATTTTTAATCGACAGGTATTACTTTATAAAATTTAATTTAAAATACTGCAAACGTTTTCGTTAAGAAGATCCTTAGTCCTAACGCTTATTTCACATTCAAAATACTGTACAGAGAGATCTGCAGTCCCCATATATTACATAAAATCTGTGTACTTACACTTTCCGGCGCAGTTCCAGAAGCGGAGGGTAAGCGAACTGCTGAGGGTCTCCCTTCATCTGCCCCTGCGAACGGCCCCGTCCCCGCTCACGGCAGCGGACACGGGACCCGAGTCCTCTTTCGAATCCCGTCGCCCACGAATGATTTGCTTCAAAAGCAAGCAGACGCGAGTTCTGTTCACGAGACGTGGACGAGGCTCCACGGGGCGGCTGGTGTCACTTAGGAAACACGAGGACAGAACGAAACAGTCACAGCTGGAAAGTCCTGGAGACCCACAGACGTCACCGGGATTGTCTCAGTGCATCTTCAAGGACGGCCCGTCTCCCGGCACAAAGCAAATCCCAACGATCCCCCTTGTCCTCCGTCCGGCGTCAGGACCGAGTGGCCGCAGGCGTGGCTGCGTTAAAAGACCACCGGGCCCCCCGGTCCGGACTCAGAAAGAAAAGACCCCGTCGGTGCGACAGATGAAGATTCGCTCCGGAGCCTTCTCTCGGTCTCCCGGGGAAGCCGCGGGGCAGGCGCATGGGCGGCTAGTACACGCGGGGCAGGATACGGTAGGGCACCCGCCGGCAGTACTGCTCCCACGCCAGGCCGTACCGCCTGCGGCAGTGGCGCTCGTCGCGGGCCTCCCGGTGCACCAGCAGCACGGTGAAGTAGGCGACGTAGAAGTACGGCAGAGCGTGACCGAAACCTGGGTCACGGCACAAGCGTCAGTGACGTTTCCGATCCCTACGCGACACTCCCCCAGCCCCCCCCCCGGCCCAGGTGAACCGCGAGATTCCCCAGGCCCCCCCCCCCCCCCGACTCTGCCCGCCGCGCTCACCACAGGGGAGGGACCACGCCAGGGCCATGAGGAGGTCACCCAAGTAATTGGGGTGGCGAACAAAGCCCCACCATCCAGAAACCAGAAGGTCTTTTCCCGTCGAAGTGTGAATGGTTTTCAAATCTAGGTGAAAGTAAAAAGACATTTATAATCACCTCTAGACAGACGGACGTAAAATCTTTATGTAACGTAAACATCATAAATATAAACCCGTACTTACGTGCAAGCTTTGGATCAGCGGGATTTTTCCGGAATGCGTTTTTCTGAGAATTTGCACCTCGGAAGATCACATATCCACAAACTGTAATGTTTTTAAAATCTCACGTTAACAATTTAGACACAATCTAATACTTAAAAGCATCAGTGATTCCACTTAGGAATTCTGTGCTTTGAGGAAACTTCCAAAGTAGAGAATACTCTGCTCTCTTCAGAACAATTAAAGGGGCGCCCGGGGGGCTCAGTCGATTAAGTGCCTGACTCTTGATCTTGGCTCAGGTCGCGATGTCACGGTTGGCGGGATCGAGCCCCGTGTCAGGCTCTGCGCGGACACTGTGGAGCCTGCTTGGGATCCTCTCTCTCTGCCCCTCCCCTGCTCGCATGCTCTCTCTCAAAACAAATAAACATTTTTTAAAAACTCAAACCCGTCACCTCAGGACATCAAGAGAGGAGTATCCTGAAATGTCACTACTGTACCGCTTTCCTCATCCACCGGGGGACACAAAACCAACCGATACGGTGCCACCCACAGACGAACGCTACTCCGGCCCCGGTGAGAAGCACAGCAGTACTGGGGCTCACTGCCGCTGTCACACCCACGAGCCAGAACACGGACGCCGCCTGGACCCGAAGCAGGACGAGAACCTGCACGTACACGCACACACGGGATCCCCCTGCAGGCCGACTGCTCTCGTCCAGATTTCAGAGCGTCAGATTGAGAGGCCCTGACCAACAACCGCTGGCCATGAGCCCTCGAGTCTGTCTGTCAGCCCCCCACAGCGTGGGAAGGGACGACTCCCCGTCTGTCGCTGACCTGTAAACTACGCGGACCGCCTCGAGTGATACGCAGGCGTGGTCAGCAGGAGCCGAACCCATGTTGAGACTGAACCTTAATTGTAACCCTCGCCTTAAATCCCCTCTTCTCCCCGGGATGCCAATCAGAGCAGCAAAAGTCCCTATTTTTGGAGTTCACGCTAATTTTCCTGCCCCGCCCCCGCTGGAGGCATTTACCAAACACGTCACAGAAGAGCCGCTGCTGTGACACTCAGCCACGACCACCCGTGATGCTCCCCGGCTCCGGCCAGGCTGCCCCCCCCCCCGATCCCACTTTAATCCCACTTTACCCACTACAGTTTACACTTCAGATCGAGCGATCGAGCACCCTCCCCCACCGAGGCCACTCGGACCGCTACTCCCCCGAGACCAGTCCCGACCGCCTTCGACATGGCCGCAGTGGGCAGCGGGCCCGCCACTTGTGCTCGTACGCCTCGCCCCGCGCCTGAGGGCAGGCCGGGCTGGCACAGCAGGGCCAGACTTCCTACTTTTCAAGACGCCCACCAGAAGGAGCAGCCGCTGCAAAGAAAAACCACCCCAGGAACGAAGCACCCGTTCTCTCTGCAAGGCAGGCGTCTTTTCAAATGACTCATCAAACCGCTTACTGCACACCCGAGCTAATCACGTCCCTCTCCGAGGGCGCGTTGTGAATAGGCCCGAACGAGAGCCCAAGAGACTCCGTGCGCGACATTTAATCCACAGAGACAGAGGTCGGCACTCACGTTTCAGGGCGATGATGAGAGAGGCCATCGGCCAAGACACTTCATTTGGGTGGCCGACCAGATAAAAGGCTTGGAAGCTGTAGATGAAGGGAACCCACGCTAGGTCTCCGAACGCCAGCATGAACCCAAACCCGTCGTGGGTGATGTCCATGGTTGTCAACAGTGCTTCCTGTTAGGAAAGAGAGGGAAAGGCAAATTTTAAGAACGTTTGGGGAGGGGGGCGGGGGCCGCCTGGGTGGCTCAGTCGGTTGACTCTTGATGTCGGCTCAGGTCATGATCCCAGGGTCGTGGGATCAAGCCCTGCATCAGGCTCTGTGCTGACTGCAAGGAGCCTGCTTGGGATTCCCCCCCTCCCTCTCCCCACCCCCCCACCCCGGCCCCTCCACTACTCGCACACTTTCTCAACAACAACAAAACACTTGGGGAATGAAAATTCTGTGTTCCAAGTGTTCAAACAAAGCACCGGTTCATAAACGGACGCAGGGCTCTGGGAGGGCACAGCAGCTGCAAGTTATAAGAGAGGGGAGGGGCGCCAGGGGCTCAGGTGGTCAAGCATCTGACTTTCCGCTCAGGTCACGGTCTCACGGTTTGTGGGTTCGAGCCCCGTGTCAGGCTCTGCACTGACAGCTTGCTCAGAGCCTGGAGCCCGCTTCGGATTCTGTCTCCCCCTCTCTCTGCCCCTCCCCTGCTGGCACTCTCTCTCTCTCTAAAACAAACATAAAAAAAAAAAAGGCGGGGGGAAGAGGGGTTCTGGTTCCTGGGCCCGTGTCCCTCACCAGGTCACTTTGCCGCCTTCATCTCCACTCACGGTACCCTCTCATCCCACGATCTGGAAATGACACGTGTCCAAAACGCCTCTCACGCTTCCCACCTTCACCCGGGCCGTTCTCCGACCTCGGCCTCCTGATCCCCAGTCACCCCCCAGCGGCCTCCCCTGGACCCCTCAGACGAGGCGCTTGTCAGATGCCGCACCTGCTCACAGTGGGCGTGCCAAGTCCTCACTCTGACAGGGACCCCAGGTCTCCAGCTCGTCACCGTCACCCCAGCACGCGGCGCACGGCTGGCGCGCTACACAGTCAGCATTTTCGGCGTTTGCCGGAGGAATGACGACACTGCCGGCTGCCCCGTATCAACCCCGCGTGCACCCGTCTCCCTTCTGATCACAACACGGGATGCCCCTGCTTCCCCCTCCGCTGACGATGCAGGCACAGGGTTTGACCCGCACGCGCAAGCCGCCAGATCACCGCTGGGCCCAGACACCTGCAGGCCGGACTCCAGATCGGAGATGCCACCGAGGTCAAACTCAGAAGGCCCGGCCCGAGGGAATGTCCAACCACCTCCAACCTCGGGCCACGCGGCTGACGCAGAAAAGCAGGGAGCAAGCTCCACTGAGGGGTCCGAGGCCCGATGAAAGGAAAAGGTGGGAACTCCAAAGACCCCTTTCTTCCAGAAAGCAAGCAAATGGACCATGGAACGGAAAACCGAAGTCACAACCTCCGGGCCCTCAGGCCACACTCAAGAGCACCGATCCCCGTGCACGATCCCCGTGCACACAGGCTCTCAGGACCTGCCCTCCGATCTCCCGGGAGCCAGCAGCCTGGTGCACAGGACAGGAGAAGGGACGAGCTGTCGGGCAGCCACTGCCCGGTCAGGCGCTCCCAGGACAGCCTTGCAGGCAGAGGGAAGTCACTTCTATCTAATTACCGTCCTCCGTTCCCTCAGGTCAACCAACTAACAAGAAGGGGAGTCAGCCTCACTGCCCGGCCACAGCCAGATGCCCGCGAAAATCATCAAGTCAAGCCCCTTTGTCCGCAGAGCTGGGGCACTGATGACACACAGGGAAAACCACCCCCAACTCCGGTGCTCGACCCCCAGGACCTGCGACAAACCGCCTTCACAGAAATCAACAGAAGTCACCGTTCAGTGAAATCTCTGGAACACGTGAATTTCTAGCGAGGGCCACGGTGACTCCCACCGCATGACAGCAAGCTAGAAGAATTGCTCATCGCTGAAACGCCACCAGAAAGGAGTGTAAAGAGACATCTCTGTGACACTCAAGCAACAGTGAAGCATCACCGGGCTCCTGAGACGGAAGGTGCCGGCCCCCTGGGAGCCGCCGACTGCGCCACAGAGGAGGACGCCCACCCGCAAGTCCTCTGGGGTGGACCTGGAACCTTCTGAGGCCCCAGCGGCGGGTGCCCCACGGGCCTGCAGTTCTCAGAGCGCAGAGCCAGGAGCTTGACAAAATCCGTACCCCGGCTACTCGTAGCTGAGGTTTATTTACCTCGAAAGGCCCTGAGTGACCGAACAAGAGGCAGATTACGGAAATAGCAACATGACGCTTTCCGAGTCACCCTGAGCGACTCCGTGACCCGGTGCAGCAGCCAAGCCTCCGACTCGAGAGGTCAACACGCTGTCGTGAAGACTGACTCGGACGTGGTGATGTAGGGAGGCCAGTTTTGTTTTTACTTTTTTAAGTTTACTTAGAAGGCGGGGCAGAGAAAGAGCGGGAGAGAGAATCTCAAGCAGGCTCCACGCTGTCTGCACATATCCTGACGTGGGGCTTGAACTCACCAACTGTGAGATCATGACCTGAGCCGAAATCAAGAGGTGGATGCTTAACCGACTGAGCCACCAGGCGACCCTGATTTTGTTTTTGTTTTTGTTTTTTTTTTTTAAATATTTTTTTAACGTTTATTTATTTTTGAGACAGAGAGAGGCAGAGCATGAACGGGGGAGGGTCAGAGAGAGAGGGAGACACAGAATTGGAAGCAGGCTCCAGGCTCTGGTCCATCATCAGCCCAGAGCCCGACGCGGGGCTCGAACTCACAGACCGTGAGATCGTGACCTGAGCTGAAGTCGGACGCTTAACCGACTGAGCCACCCAGGCGACCCTGATTTTGTTTTTAAAACCGGAAGAAAACTCAACTTGAAACCTGGAGGCACAGGTTACAAAGGTAACAGGAAATTGATAAAGTGACTGTAAAACAGGCCTGAGGAATACATGATTTTTAAAGGGAATATATTGAAACAAAGATTAGGAAAATATAAGCCAGTCTTCAAGAACTAGAAAACACTGATCAGACTTTTTGTTTTTAACGTTTTACATTTGAAAGAGAGAAAGAGACAGAGCATGAGCAGGGGAGGGGCAGAGAGATGGAAACAGAATCTGAAGCAGGCTCCAGACTCTGAGCGGTCAGCACAGAGCCCGACGCAGGGCTCGAACTCACGAACCACGAGATCATGACCTGAGCGAAGCCGGACGCTCAACCGGCTGAGCCACCCAGATGCCCCAAAAACACCAATGACGTCTCCATGTGCCAGTAAGGGCACGTGTAGGAGCTCAGCTTTACTTACACCCGTTTCCCTGGTCATCACGACTCCTCATTTAAGATGCATCCGACGGGAGCTATTCTGTACATTCCGAAGCACCACCACCAAAACACCTTCGCTATTTAAGAACCGGCTGCCGCCTGACAATCCAAAGAGCAGGACCCTAACTCCGTGCTGATCTATCTGTCCACGTTCGTTTGACACGGTAATTAGGAAATTAGGATTTATTTATAGGAACCGGACACACGCACAGATCTTAAATACTTCGCGTCAAGGAGCAGATGACGCACACGCTCCCCACGCCGCGTGGACGGGTGCCCCGCCTCCTCCCAGCAGCCCTCCTCACCCCGTGTCGGAGGCCGCTCGCCCACACTCAACGCCGCCAGACCCGAGGGCCTCTGCCCCTAAGACGACTTACCTCGTTCCAGAGCGCGTCCACCACATACAAGAGCTGGAAACTGTTAACCAGAGTCATCGCTAAGGACGGGGCAGCTCGGTTCTGCAGCCTCATCTCAGCCAGAAGCATCGCCAGGTTCACCACCACCTACAAGAAAAGGGGCAGGTGCGACCTCAGGGCGCCGCCCAGACCCGTAGCAACAACGGCGACCTGCAGGGGTGACGCCAACACCACGAACCCGGGAGCGGCACTCCGGGAAGGACCCCCCGGTCGCCTCCCCGGTACTCCGGTCAGAGCTGCGTCACTCACTCCAGTCACGAGGACGCGACGGCCCCTGACAAAGTACGTGACCGGCGCTCTGCAAATGTCACGGTCACGAGAGGCAGGGAAAGACTCAGGAGACAAAGCTGAACAGCAACCACATGCTCGAAGGGCTGTCGAGAGAGGGGCCCAGGACAGAAAAGGGCCAACAGTGGAGGAAGTGGGGGCGGGGGGGGGGGGGGGGGAAGGGCAGAAAGAAGGCCTGGGGTTCAGCTACTATCACGGTGACAGTGGGAATCTGCCGGGCGGATACGGACACAGGGAGAGAGTGAGGTGCCAGAGGGAATCCTGACTGTGTGTTTGCAACCCTCCCACAGGTCTATGATTGGGTCAGAATTCATTTTCTTTTCTTTTTAAAAACAGGGAAAATATATTTTTTGTCACGTGAATTCACCTACATGATCACGTTCCTACCTAAATATACCGATATAAGCAAAATGAAACAAACTCTCCATCTTTAATCACCTGGAACAGGGCACCTTAACCCTGTGCACTCTACTCATGGGAACAACAATACTTGAAATACAGACTCATGGAAAGCTGTAATCATTCCTAAAAAATACCACCCCCCACTTTAAGTCGTCTAAAAATCTTTTCTGAACACAAGACTAATTTGTACTCCTGAACTGAACTTAAAAACAAAGAAAACATACCCATCCAATCAATCCAGGGCGCAATTCACAAAAGTATTTGAGGTCAAAAGTACCGATCCGAGGATTCAATTCACGGCCGATGAAGAAATCATAAATGGCATTTCCTGGAAAGGGAAAAGTTCTTATCCAAAAGTACGGCAACTGTGAGGCTTTAAAATAAGCCTTGCTGTCTACCATCCAGGGTCCCAATTCAGCCTCTCGGGGAGCCCGGCAGGCGCCGGCGTGGGCAGGCGGGCACAGAGGCGAGGACCGAGGAGGCCAGAGGGTGCCCACCCTGGCTGGAAGCAGCTAGGCCCCTAGGGCCAGGTGCCCTGATTTTAAGGGAACTGGAGCTTTTTTTAAAACGAAGACTCACCATTTTTTAAAAGAAGCAACCTGAGTTTTTAAAATATTTCAATACTTGAAGGTCAGAATCAACCAATGTATAATCTCTGTTATTTTGGGTCGTTTTAAGGATGTTTATGAGACCAAAAAAGAAAATTGTCGTAAACTGTGATGCTAAGTTACTAAAATGTCAGTTACTATAATAAAAAAGTTACTAAAATAAACTGTCATCAAGTGACTGAAAAAGGAACAGAGATGAATAGGAAAGTCAGAAAAAAATAGCGAATAGATGCTTTCCCTTTAAGCGTATCTTCCTTCCCATTTTTTTTTTTCCATCCTGTTATTTCTTCCTCCTCATCATGGCTGTGACCTGGAGCTGGCGGGGGGCGGGGGGGGGGGGGGGGGGGGTGCTTACCGGAGCTGGAGGGGGCCAGGGCACCGGGAGGTGCCCCCGCCGCCCGCACCGCCAGGTAGACACTCAGGCCCAGGGAGAAGGCGGCAGCAGCCAGCGCGAACTGAAGGAAGTGGCCGTACACGTAGTGCAGGTCCGCGCCCCAGAAGACGGCTGCTCCTATGACCGCGGACGTCAGGAGGAGAGCACAGAACCCTTTAAAGAGAAAGAGAAAACGTGCACGTGAAACCCGGGCTTCGCAAGATCCATACCCTGAGAAAACACCGCAACGTTATTGCTTCCGAGCTTACTCGCACGAATCGGGCTCAGAACACACGAGCGGGTAAGCAGGCAACGCCCCGGTCTTCAATACAGACGCTGGATCCCTCATACGGGTCAAGTATTTTAATTTGTTTTTGAAGTTTGTTTATTTTGAGACAGAGCGCGAATGGGGAAGGGCCAGAGAGAGGGGGAGAAAGGGTCCCAAGCAGGCGCTGCGCCCACCTCGGAGCCCGATGTGGGGCTCGAACCCACAAAACCGTGAGATCATGACCTGAGTCAAGACAAGAGTCGGACACTTAACCAACTGAACCACCCAGGTGCCCCGGGTTTTCCAGTATTTTAATAGTTCATATGCTATTCGTTTTCACTGTGAATCATCAATATGTGCTTTTCATGAAAACAAAGCTAAAAGTGCACAGAAATTCACTATTAAACAGCAGAGAAGAACCTCAAAATTCACATAATCCTAACCTTCGGGCCCAAATCAGTAACAGACCTGTGCCCCCCCACACACACACACACAATCCGTGGGGCGATCTAGGCAGTTACACCAGTGTGTGTACTTTTACCTGAAACGCCTTACCCGCGATGGTTCCAGAAGAGCCTAGCTACATCCCACCTCCCGGGGAACAGATCCCAGGACCCTGGCCTCAGAGAGCCCAGTGCGCACAGGCCATCGGGTCACAGGCAACTCCCGACTCCACGGCGCCCGTGAGGCCCGGGAGGCCCGCGCCAGCTGGCCCCGCTCGGGCTCGCGTGTGCCCGGCCTGCCTCTTCCGCGAGCCAAAGCAGGAGTCACGCGTCCGGAGGGAGCGCCCCGAGAGCCACCTCGCTCGGATCAACAAGGAAACAGAAGAGAGGCGGCCGCGGCTCCCACACGAACGCTAACACGGCGTCTCCCGTGCAGCACTGCGCGGTCTCTGGGCCACCGCATGCCAGGTTTTGGCCCTAGGGTAACTCCGAACGGTTGTAACTTTCCCTTCAGCTTTTTCAACCATTCGTTTACTCTCGTAAAATGTATGAATGTTAAAGGAAAACGGCAGCAGACAGAACAGCTTCCTGCGCTGTGGCCCACGTGCATTAAAATGAACCCTTCACGATGTCCTGGGCGCTTCCTGTGTGAGGGGTAAAATCTCACGAACAGAGATCGAGGACGACGGAGGCAGAGGAACCAGACGGGGAATCTGGAATCTGAAAGAGAAGGACCGGGCAGCTGGTCCAGCGGGCTGCCATCCAGCTCGCGCCCTGTCGGAGGGGCCACAGTCCCTCACAGGGGACTGAAAACAGAAAACAGGACCTTTTACAAAAGAAGGCAATCAGCGCCCAGGAAGAACCCACAAAGATCAAGAGACCAGAGGGCAAGAACCTCGCCACCGTCCCGACTCAGCCTCACTGGCGTTGCAGGCAGCCTGGTTCTAACAGCAGCAAATCTGGTAAAAGTTTGTAAACGCCCGACAGCGGCAAGTGAGTGTTAAGCACCCACCACGGGTCAGGCACTGAGCTAGGCTCGATGTTTTCCACACGGCACGAAAGGCATCTACGGGATCTTCAGCTGTCCTTTCAGAATCCAGCAGAAGGACTTCACAAAGCAGGCGCTAAATAAGCCACAGGATAAAGTATCCACGGTTAGAAAGGTAAAAAGTGACAGGACTGGGGCGCCTGGTGGGGTTGAGCATCTGACCTCAGCCCAGGCCATGATCTCATGGTTCGTGGGTTCGAGCCCCGCACCGTGATCTGTACTGATGGCTCAGAGCCTGGAGCCTGCTTCCGATTCTGTGTCTCCCTCTCTCTGCCCCTCCCCCACTCACGCTCTGTCTCTCTCTAAAAAATAAACATAAAAAAGAAAAAAGAAGTGATAGGAATAGGATTGAAAAGGCCAAGAATGAGAACGTACAATGTAATTCCCAAGGAAAGGAGGACAGTCTACGCGGTCCTGTTAAAGTGGAAAACCCTTTAGGGAGAACTCTCCTAAGAGTAGGGCAGCCGTACCCGACAGAGGTACAGACCTGCCCGGTGCTCACAGCTGACAAGCCTCCCGCAGGCCAGCCCCCTGCCCGGCACCAGGGGTCCCCAGGGACCCACAACCAAGGCCCCCGGCCCGGGACTGTCGGGGAGGCCCATAAACAGGACGATGGGGACAGAAAGAGAGCACTGGGTCACACAGGGGAACGTGGAGTCACCAGAGCACACCCGAGACCGGTGGAACACCGAACGCTATCTACCCTGCAATTAAAATAAGATTAAAAACTAAAACTAAAAAAATACATAAAAAGGAGAGAAAGGGACCCGAGGGCTCCTCTGAGCAGAGACGTGACAGGAATGATGCAGCTGCCACAGGACACTTTGGGGACAGTTTTCCAGAAAAAGCACCATGGACCCAGCCAAGTGACGCCAGAGGCCAGGAGTTGGGGGGGGTGGGGGTGAGGGGTGGGGGAGGAGTGGCCGAGAAGCCGGAACGGGCGTCCCCAGACCGTGGCGGTGACCCAGGGCGATAAAATATAAACACGGCAACCAGTGACTGTACTAGGAAAATGAAACCGCGTGCCAGGGAGAAGCGACGGGCGCCGTCCCCGCACCCGCACACCCCCCGCCCGGCTGGACCCGGCTCCCACGGGTGGCGGAGCGCGACGCTCGCAGGCTTCCTGCGCTCACTGGTTGGCGTGAAAGCAACAACTCACCGTTGAGTCTGTACTTGAGCCTTCTTCCATCAGCAAGGGGCATTCCTTCCACCACCTCAAAAAGAAGAGAAAGGGATTTTCTTCACCTAAGACTTTAAACAGCCTCACGTCACACGTCGTCGATTCCCACAGGCGGGAGGAGAACCAGGACCCCCGGAGGGAAGGCGGCGGCCAGCGGCAGGCGTCTCACGGGCACCGCTCGCCGGCGGAGCCGTTCCGCCAGGATGTCTCCGGCACGCGCCCCAGTGGTAGCGGCGACAGCGGGAACGGCCACCCGCCCCCGCCCCCGCGTGCGCCACCACCGGCTCCGCGTACTTAAAACCCTCTACGATCTCGTCCACCGCTCGCTCCCCACCACTGAGAAAGCAGAGCAGGGGCCTGCGGCCTCCGGTCGGCGAGGCCCCCATGCGCCCGCGCCCCACCCAGCCGCGGACGCCGCCTCGTGTACTTCTCGCTCCTCCACCTACACAGGTGCGCCCGCTCGGTCCCTCTGCCGTTCCACGTGATCCTTTACCTCCAAGAGACGGGGAGCACTTCGCGCGCGAGGAGCACTCCGTCTCTGTCGGCAATCGCGCATGGCACACCCGCACCAAAGGTGCTCGACAGACACGCGCCTCCCACGAGAGGAGTCAGAATAAAACCCCCACTTGCCCGACAGCGGCCACAGCTTGCTCCCCAAAATAACTACTCAGAAATGTCGCAATTCATCTTAAACACGAAACACCAGGGGCACGTGGGTGGCCGGGGTTAAGCGTCCGACTCTCGATTTCGGCTCAGGTCGTGATCTCGCGGTCCGTGAGTTCGAGCCCCGCGTCGGGCTCCGTGCTGACAGCTCGGAGCCTGGAGCCCGCTTCGGATTCTGTGTCTCCCTCTCTCTCTGCCCCTCCCCTGCTCACGCTCGCTCTCCCTCTCTCTCAAAAATAAATAAACATTAAAAAATTTTCTTAAAAGTAAAGATACAGACTGAGGTCCCTGGAACTCGGGAGCTTATCGGTTGAGGAGGGAGGAGGTCCCGGGACAACGAGCCCCACCAGCAGAAACTTACCTTCCCGACTGGCAGCAGGTAGAACAGAGCCTGCATCAAAAACCAGAGGACGTAGACCCCAAACACTCTGGTTTCCCACAAATCCTGCCAGGCCGGCAACGGAGGCGGGAAGTTCAGAAGACTGGGCTCCTTCTGTTCACACATCAACAGCAACAGGCAGAGGCAGGCGGGCAGTCCCAGCATGATGAGAAGCACGCCTGCAGACAAGGCTTGAATTTCAGGCCAGTTTATCTCGCTCTGTCAAGACCCCTCTGGACTTCTGAAGTCACAACTGGAGCCTGGCTCCCCGCTGAAAGCGATTTCATCACAGACTCCTGGCTGCACCCGCCGCGCCCGGTGGCCGAGTGCCGTGGCCGCTGAGGACATCGGCCGCTAGCCAGCACCGGACAGCTGACCTCCGCCCCAGAAACCAGGCTCCAAAACGTGTCAACTCCATCCACTAGGGAGCAGACAAGCTGAGATTCCGGCAAGCTGAAGATCAGAACATCTGAAACCATCAGCCTCCTCTTTTCTAAAAAAGTAAAGCACTCTCTACACCTAAGTTTCTAACAGAACAGATTCCCACGTAGCAGTGCACAGATTCTAGGCACCTCGGGACGCCGTCTCTCACAGACCCGCTAGCCCGCAGGGTTTGCTTACAAAACACGAAGCAACTGAGCCGCGCAGGACTTGGAACCGGCCGAAAGTATTTTCCTTTACTAGCTCATAGATCGTCACTACTTTCAATCACCGCCCACTTACTAACAGCGAGCCCGGGCCCCCACCCGGCTTGTGGCCTGGCCGCCTCACATACCTCCTGAGAAAGGCCTTTCCTTTGGCGCCACTGCCGCGATGGCTCGTGCCCCCCCCCCGCCCCCCCCCCACACCAAGCAGGGGGCGCTGCCTACCAGGGACTCCCCCAAACTCCAGGTCCTTGGTCTGCGTGGCCGGAGCTTCCGAGGTTCTCGGCAATGCAGACCTTGTTGTTGTAACAATGTTTTCCTCCTTTGAATCCGTTTCTTTTATCTCTTCTCTTCTAGGACGCAGGCTGTACTGTGCAGATACGTAACTACGTTCCTCTGACACATGGAATTTTTCCTAGTTGAAAAATAAAAAACGCTAAATGTTTATAGTCGATAATTATCAGGGCGCCTTGGGTGGCTCCGTGGGTTAAGCAGCGGGACTCCGGCTCAGGTCATGATCTCACCGTTCATGAGTTCAAGCCCTGTGCCGGGCTCTGTGCTGACAGCTCAGAGTCTGGAGTCTGCTTCCCATTCTGTGTCTCCCTCTCTCTCTGCCCCTCCCCCGCTCATTCATTTTTTTTTTTCTCTCTCTGAAAAATAAACTTAAAAAATTAAAAAAAAATAAAAAATAAACTTATGGTCAGTAATGATCATTAATGCCATCACATTAACTAAACTCAGGATCTTAATATAGCCATCTACTAACAAGAATACATTTGTTAAATCATGTTGAGCCTTAATTTAAGGACAGAATTTTAGAAAAGATGGTAAGAAAACACTGGTTTTCAATGTGATTTTTTTTTAACTTACTTATTTTCAGAGAGAGAGAGAGAAAGAGAGCAAGTGAGAGAGACAGCAGGGTTGGGGCACAGAGAGGGAGACAGAGAATCCCAAGCAGGCTCCGCACTGTCAGCACAGAGCCCGACGCGGGGCTCGAACTCATGAACCGTGAGATCGTGACCTGAGCTAAAACCGAGAGTCGGACGCTCAACCGACAGAGCCCCCCCAGGCGCCCCTCCAATGTGATTCTTGAGGGAAAGTCACTTTAACAAAGAGAAAAAGCGGGGGGAGGAACGGGACACCTCGCACCTCAGCGTGTCTGTGAGGCATGCCACCCCTCTTGGTGCGCTCAGTCTCCCCGTTGTATCTGCTGATGCTATTTCCAAATGGCTTCTAAAATGAAGAAGACGGAATATCGTGAACTTAAGAAAGAATCAGACCTCGTTAAACAGGACATGATGTCCGAATGTTGTTATGAAATCAAGCAATAAAACAAAGATTTTCACAGCTTCAACTCTGAAGGATTTCAGCATACTTTTGTTAAAAAGGAAGAAGATTAAAATCGATTAGAATTTCCCAATCTTTAAGTGAATGGATTTGACAATATAAATTTCTACACAAGATCTTTCATTTTTTAAACACGATCAGACTGAATGTTTTAATGCCATTGTTCAATGGCAAACACTAACAATATTTGCTAGGAGTTAGATAAGGTAAAACTCAGTTAGTTCATTCACTGGTTAGGAAAAAGGGGGAAAGACATTCACTGGCCCAAAACAGCCACCAAGGGGAAATTAACAAGCAGCAGGCACTGGGGAAGCCCTGCCCATGACCCACAAACTGCCTCCTTGCTGGGTTCCGGCTGCCTGGTTTCTACTGAGCCCCACGTTCTCTCTGCCTGTGGGTCTCCGGACGCGAACCTGCACCCTCACCAGGCAGCGGAGTGAATTTATTGCACTGAACAGGGGAAGTGCATCAGCTTGCAAAAGACCTTCCGGGCAACACGTGGCTGAAATCTGTCACTGAGCTCCCGTCCACATCCCTGATACGTTATCACGCTAATAAACCAACAGGAGAAAAGCAAGTTAAAAATGCAAGTATGTCCTCGGGAGGCCCACTGGCGAAGGACGGCAGTGATGCGGTGTCAGATTCTAGCTCCAATCAAAGCCAGACTGAGCGGTGAGAAAGCTCAACGTGTACCTCAGTTTACCAAAGTGCCAACAAGCCGCTCGGCAAATACCTCGCTCTCCGCGGCACGGAGCGACAGCCGTGACCCCGTACTGCGGGAACTCTGCTGGGTGCAAGCTGACAGGACGCTCACGCAGTGAGGCAAGTTACTGCGAAAGGTCACGATGAGGCACCCACGGCAACAAGGTGCAGTGACTGTCACAGCCACACGCAGCACAGCGATGGTCTTTCCCGGGCAACACACCGTCCTCACTCCCGCGGCGGCTCCGCGGTGGCCCCGGGCTCCGCCGGGGAGCACAGCCAGCCTGCAGCCCTCGGGTCACCAGGACTGGAAGGAGGTCACACTGCAAGAATGTAACGGGCACTAAATGCTACAAATGAAAATGTGACAGAAAGCAGCACGCGTCACCCGCCTGGTAAGGAGAGCCGCTGTTGGACAGAACGTTCGAGCTCACAAGCAATTCTCAGAATGCGAGGTAGAGCGGTGGGCAGATACTCTTTGGCAATCGCGTTGGCCAAAAAAGAGGCCAATTATGGTAATTCTCAGAATGAGAAAATGGGCATCACACGCTAGATAGTGGTATAAACCTTGCGCAAGCGATCTGGCAGCGTGTATTAAAGGCCTCAAACCCGCACTACCGCCGACCTGGTGGTTCCGCTTTTAAAAATTTATCTGAAGGAAACATCAGATGTTGTATAAGCATATCTGCTCACCACGATGAAAATTTAGAGAAAAGGCTAAAAGCCTACCCACGAGGCATTTTAACAATGACGTCACATCTGTAGAATCTGTGGTCTAGCCAAACAATACCATACGACAAAAATGACGTACAAAAATGTAACGTAGGTTATTCCCAATATATTTTAAAATTTACAAATCTAGCTTCTAAACAGTGTGTATTTCATCCAGTTGCTTAGGGTTATTAAAAGTCTGTGTGCATTTTACCCAGTAAAGAGGTAATATTAAGTGAATAGAATAAAAGATCATCTTTATTCAATTATTTTTCTTAAAAATCACTACTAGGGGCGCCTGAGTGGCTCAGTCAGTTAAGCGTCCAGTTCTGGATTTCGGCTCAGGTCACCATCTCACGGCTCATGGGATCAAGCCCCACCGATAGTGCAGAGCCTGCTTGGGATTCTTTCTCTCTCTCTCTCTCTCTCTCTCTCTCAAAATTGATAAATAAACTTACAAAAAGAAAATCATTTCTATTTAGCCTGCCATCCGAGACAGCCACCGCACAGGGGCCTACAGGCTTGCACCACAACCTTTCCAAGCTTCAACTCGGAAAGCAACTCCTTTGAAGTTACCGTCTTGGGAGAGAAGTGGTCGAGGGTCAAGGGCAATGACACTGAGAGACCAAGAATACGTTTTTAGAACCCAGTGACGTCCCACTGTCATTTTATACGTGAACATCTATAAACCGTAAAACTTTTTCAGTTCAAGCTAACAGTCCTCCTCCATTTCCAACGTGAACACTGCTCTTTTTTAAAACCACAATATTAAAAAACACAATATTTTTTAGAACCACAGCACTCTCGTAACTGAACCTTCTTTTTCACCGGTAATCAGAGCCTCGTGCTTCCTACTCTTCCCGACCCCCGCGTGAGGGTGTGGCCTTCCCGAGCCGTCGCGTTGGACGGGAGGTCCCCTCGCTGCAGGCAGTCTGGCGGCACAGCACAGAAGCCTGTTGGGGACTCGACCCCGGACGAGGGCCGAGGCCCCGCGCGAGCCGTGTGCACCCACCAGCACGAGCGGGGTCAACTTCACTTCCAACACTTCCTTCCTCATCTCCTTAATGTCGGCCTGGTGCGACGCAGAGGCGGATCGGCGGGAGCTTCGGGGAGGTCGGCCCGGGGATCGGGAGCGGGACCTGGACCTACTCCCTCGGCGTCTGGAGGGAGAGCTGGAGGCTGAGCCGCTCTTCCTTTGCCTGAAGGAAGTCAAGGGCTAGAGAGGGACAAGAAGGCACAGTTTCACCACGAGGCAGACCCGGTACCGTCGGCTCCGAAACCACCCCGGGCCTCAGGCCATCTGAGTGCCCGCTGGGCCCGGCCAGTGACACGCGGGACGCACGCGGCTGCTCCACGCCTGACCCTTCTCAGAAGGCAGAGCCACGCGGAGTGACCGCGCCTAAACCAGCGAGCCGTGCGCTTTCCAACCGCACAGACTAGAAGGGCTCCCGCCAGCCCGCTGGGTTAACGGGTGATGGGGCCGGGACGGACGGCAAGAAACTCGGTCCTACGGTTTCACTCTGGGCGACACCCACAGGCAGGTCTGGAAAATGGGCGCGAGGTGCATTACGCTCAGCGACGCCGCACCCCGCCCTTTCCTCTCCCACCTGAGTCCGTGTGGCCCAGGACCGAAGCGTGGCTTGACACTTTTTAAATGATTGCAGATGAGCAGAAGGAAAATGCAACTTTGGGACACCTGAGAACCCCTGAAATTCAAATGTCAGTGTGCACAAATGAACTTTTGTTGGAACACAGCCACGTGCACCCACTCCCGGCCTGCCCTGCCGGGGGCCGCTCTCACGCTGCGGAAAGATGGCCCAGGAAGCCTAGAACAGTTACTATCTGCCCCTGTCTTCAAGAACTTTGCCCCCCCCGGGCCACAGGCCACCGGTTCAAGAACCGTTTCTTACTGATCTGTGACAAAAAATGAAATCGAGAACAGATGTGTAGGAATTTTTATAGCATTTTGACAAAGTAATTTTAGGCTTGTTGACTCTAACAATAAAAAGTTGGGGCTTTTACTTTGTATGTCTTTTTCTCCATCCGAAAATAGAGCCATCTTTCTGGTACTTTACATATGATTTCCACACCTGGGCTTCAGATCATTTTGAGCCCAGGCGCTCACAGACACGCCGAGAAGCCCCCGGCCAGACTTAAGTCTAATCAGCGTCACTCTCCTGATTAAATCCTTGGTGGTCAGGGCGAAGCCCAGACCCCTCCGGTTCTGCTCCCGTTTAACCCACTCCTCGCCCACCACGTTCTTGGCCCTCTGGGTAACCACCCCCGTGGCCCCCCCCCCACCCCCACCCCCAAGCCGTTGGCATGCCACCCTCCATCCCGAGCTCCCTGTGTGGTCTCGGCACCCGCCCAGGCGTCCCCTGCAAGCCTGAGACTGGGACCACCCCCCACCCCCATGCACAACAGCACCGCCCGCCAAACGTCCCCCCACCCCCGGGAGAGGACCCATGGAAGGTCTTCTCCAAGAGGCTGGGAGCCTCCCGGGGACAGGCCGCCGTGCGCAGTCGTGCGTCCCCAGAGCGGACCCGGCGTCCGACCCAAAGCCGAAGCGCAGCCCTGCTGGGGGCCAGGTCGGACCGCCCTGAGCTCAGCCACATCACAGCCCTTCCCGCACCGCGTGACCGCCTCTGGGGGAGCCGAGGGGCACACACCTTGATGTCACTCTCCTTCAGCTCGAGTTCCGTCCCGTCCTTGTACTTCACGGTGTAGAGCTGGGAGCCGCTGTCATGGCTCAGAATTTCAACTTCGTAGTAAAGCGAGCTCCCGGGCCAGCGACCCCGTACCACCTCCCCGTCGGCGAACTTCCGACTCGGCATCTTCAAACACCAGTCTGAAAAGTCGGAAAGGAAACACCGGCGTCACCGCGGACACGCTTATGTGGCTCTTTCTTTCGCAGGCTGAACACTCAGACACGACCTCCCCAAACGCTTAACTGGTCAAGATCTTAGGACCAGGAAGGGCTCTGGAGGGGAGGAGTCCGACCCTGAAGTGTGCAGGTGTTAACCGGTTTTCCCAAGGACGGAAACGCGGGCAGAGCTGGGACCCCCAGAGGCTGTTCTTTCCGCTGCGCGTGTATCAGCTGGAGTCACTTTACCCAGGATGACCGCGCCACCGAGCCACTGTGGTGCCCGCCAGGGACCCACAGCAGCAGGATGCAGCAGGACACGAAGGCACCACGCGGCCTGCGCTTTGCACAACACTTTTGCGCCCAAGTGACCAGATCACTTGTTATACAACAAGGCACGGCCACAAAGGATGACTTTTCTGATTTATAAATTCCCATATAGGGCGTGTGGCTCAGTGGGTAGAGCATGCGCCTCTTAACCTCGGATTGTAACTTCAAGCCCCACATTGGGCATGGAGCTTACTTTAAATAGAGAAATTCGCATGGTGTTACAAAGGCTTTAAAGTGTATTTAATTTCTAACACATTATCTACATGAAAAACAATAAACCCTAAGAAACCAACCCTCTGGGAAAATCACGGATGTACAATTAACATTCCTACAACCCACCAACAAGGAGAGAACTATTTCCAAATCCGTGACGAATAGCAAATTTGGGGTTCTTTCATTCAGCCTTCGTCTTACAGCTAAAGTCCCAAATGCATCCCGAGCATCTGTGTCACCCCACGGCCAGCCGGGCGGACCCCCACCACTGTCCTGACTCCCCACCCCACCCGCCCCCGCCCAGGAAGCCCCGTTCCTCGTTGGAAACCACACACAGTCCGGGAGCTGTCGGCCCCCCTCCCTCAGAGCTCACCCGGCTGCAGGGTGCCTCCAGCTCTCGGGACCGGCAGGTTCCCCGGTCACCCCGGTACCCCCCACCCCCAGCCTTGTGTCACCGGCCAAACCAGCTGGGCCTGGTCTGAGCAGAGTCACCTTCCTCCCGCCCAACTCGACAACCCCGCCCGGCCGTCTGGGCCCAAGAACACACACCCCTGGCCCAGCTCCTCCAGGGGCGCTGTCCGACCGTGGGGTTCAGGAAGGAGAGGGTTACGTTACCCCGCCCGCCCCCGGGGAGAATCTTTCATAAGTGCTGAATTTCTTCACTGTTAATCGCCTGAGAAGGTACTTTACAGGCCTCGGTTGTTTAGAAAGACAGCGGCCAGGCAGGCAGATGAAAGAACCCAGCAGCATACACTGGTGATTAGGGGGCGTCAGGGCTACGTGTGAGCTGGGACAGCGCCCGCTGCCCAGCACCGGCCGAGATGGCATCACCTGGCACTGGATGGGGCGGGGAGAGGGGCTAGGGGGTGAGGTCACAGGGGTCACACCTGGCTGAGGACTCACGGGGAGTGGGGGGGGCACTAGAGAAGCAGGGGGCAGGGCACATCTCGGGGCACGGAGGAGGGGCACAGAAAGGAAGGTGACAACAGCCAAGTCGGCCTGTTTCAACACTTAGGTCAAGAAAGAGGAAGGAAGCGTGCCGTGCCGTCTCCTCTGTTCTCTCGCGCCCCTCCCCCTCCCGGGAGCCCCCCCCCCCCCCCCCCCCAGACCCCGGCCTTGGCTCTGATTCCCTGATGTGGGCCACCGGGGCTGAAAGCCGGCACTTTCCACACAAAGATGCCATTCGTGTCTCCGACAACGCTTCACGGACCTGAAACACACAGTCCCCCCGACTTTTAACAGAGGGTTTGTAAACAGGCCCGTGAGCAGACACAGCACCTTTCTGAACACTTATTTACCGGGACCTTCTGTTACCTGGTTAAATACTCCGGGTTAAACTAATTAAGCTATGCAGTGGATAGGTTAGGTCCCTAAGCTTAATTAAAAAAAAAAAAAAAAAAGACAACTAAGATTTGGGACTTCCAGCAACATTGGGTCTGGTGGCTGAGACAAAAGGCTGGCCAGCACCCCCTCGGGACACCACCACCTTGTCAGCAAGTGCTCCCAAAGATGAAACCAGCAAGGTCTGTGCACCTGCGCTGCGCACACATCCTCCCACCCCTGGGACCCCGCAGGCCCGTCCCAGTAGCACCTCCTGGAGGAGAGCGGCCAGGACGGGACACATGGGCCTCTCTGCCATCACACACGGAAAGGCCTCCCTCCAGTGTGAAAAGAAAAAAGCTGTTGACCGAACACAAAGTCCCCAAGCCACGTGCTTGCTAACTTCACTGCCAAGGCGGCCCCAAAATGCTACCATTCTGGCACACGACAGCGGGCTGACCGCAGAGCAGGTGCTTGCAAGGGTCTCCCGCCCTCCTCCGCACCCTGCCACGTCCCACCCGACCCGGCAGCTGACCGCCTCCCTCGCACAGCTGGGCCCAAGGCAAACACCTGACCGCTCCCAGAGTGACAGAAATGTCCAGAGGGAAGGCCCGGCCGCTGCTGCTCACCCTTCTCCCTCCTCCGGAGACAGCGCTCGGCAACTAAGCGGGGCGGCGCGGCCGGGTCTACACACCGGGCCCTGCTCACAGCTGTTGCCCGTGTAACCACCCTCGCTCCGGTGCGGGCGGCAGGTGCGCGCGCCCCGTGCAGGCCTCCCCGGCCAGCTCCCGTCCCCACCCCCCCAACCGCCGGGCCTTGTCAGGGGGCTCTTTCTGAGGCCTTGAAACGGTGAGAACACAGGATCCAGCTGTACTGAGCAGGGGCGCGCAGCCCGCATCACCTTCCTCTCAGAGCCGGGGCCGGGGGCAGCCAAGCCGGAGGGCATCCCGGTACCTGCTGTTCCCCGTCCCGCCCGCCAGGCTCCCCCATCGCCCCCGGCGCATCTCCCATCGCCCCCGTGTCCCCCGTCCCCGTCCCGCCAGGCTCCCCCATCCCCGTCGGCGCATCTCCCGTCCCCCCGTGTCTCGTGTCCCCGTACCCCCCCCCGCCAGGCTCCCCCATCCCGGTCGGCGCACCTCCCGTCCCCCACCCCGTGTCCCCGTCCTGTCCGCCAGGCTCCCCCATCCCCGCCGGCACACCTCCCGTCCCCCCGTCCTGTCCGCCAGGCTCCCCCATCCCCGTCGGCGCGTCTCCCGTCGCCCCCGTCCTTGTGTCCCCCGTGTTCCGCGTCCCGCCCGCCAGCGCACCTCCCGTCTCCCACCCCGTGTCCCCGTCCCTCCCGCCAGCCTCCCGCGTCCCCGCCGCCGCACGCAGGGACCCGAGGCCCCACCGCCGCCCTCCCGGCCGACACCGCCGCCGCGCGCCCAAAATGGAGGGACGCGTCCTCGATTCGGATCCACCGCGGCTGCACTTCCGCCGCGGCCCGGCCGACCGCCCGCAGAGGAAGCCGAGGCCGCGCCCCCGCCCCGAGTTGCCGAGAGGCGGGCGCGAAGCGCTCACCTGTGCCGGGCTCCTGCGGGAGACGAACGGCTCCGGGACAGTCGCCGAGCGGCACCGGCGGCGGCTCCCGCGCGCACGACACCGCCCCGCCGCGCCCGCTCCCCCCGCGCCCGAGCGCGCGCCGCGCCCCGCCCCGGCCCCGCCCCCCAGCCGGGTCGCCGGGGGCTCCCATTGGCCCCTCGGCCTTTTGAATCGTCGCCGGCGCCGCCGATTGGTCGTGCGTGTGGCGCGTCCGCCCCGCCCGGCGGGGCCCGCGGGGAGGCGGGGAGGCGGGGCGGCGGGGAGCGGGGCCCGCCCAGCGCGCGCTTATCGCCGCTGCCCAGGCGCCGCGCCCCTGCCCCGCCTCCCCGCGCCCCCGGGTCTCGAGTCCCCGCCGCCGCCGCGGGCTTCGGGGCGCAGGGCGGCCTGGAGGCCGAGATAATAAACAGCCGCCAGGACAACAGTACGTTCGCGTGCGGACGACGCGGATCAACCGTCCGCGGCCGCAGGTGCTTCGGGCCGAGACGCCGGCAGAGCGCTCCCAACCGCTTGGGGCTGCGGCCGCCCCGAGGGCGCCCGACTTCTTTGTCCTGGCGGCGGCGGGCCGGGCCGGGCCTGGGCCGCGGGCGGGGGGCGCAGGGACCGGGGGGAAGGCAGGGGTGGCTCGGGGTCCGGGCGCAGGGACTGGGACGCGCAAGGACTAGAGCGTGCGGGGACTGGGGCGGGGACGGGGGGGCACGGGGTCCCGGGCTCCTGTCCCGCGACGGCCGCGGGGGCGGAAGCGGGGGCTGGAGGTGCCAGGGACCAAAAACTCTTAGACGCTGAGCCTCCGCCCGCATCCCACGAGTCTGGTGTTAATTGGGCCACATCGCCAATCATTACGTTAACTCCGGATACGGTGTGGATCCTAAACCCTTTTTTCCTCCAAGTTATCATCATTGGTTAGTTGGTTTCCTTCCTTTGAGGTCGAGAATTTAAAGAAGTCCATTGAAGTTCCCCATTTTGTAGTGTGGTCTTAAAGTATTTCTTAACCCGACTACTAGGTTAACCTGCCAGGTAAGTTTTAGTGAATTTCAGTTGTGAAAGCACTATCCGTTCAATTACAAGAAACAGGCATTTTCATGTATAGCGCAGATTCAGCCTCAAGAGTTTTCTTACCTCGAAGTTATAACAAAACATCCAGGTTTACTACTAAAAAAAAAAAAAAAAAAAAAAAAAATCTAGTAAGCTGGGCTTTCTCAGACATTCACGACCAGTGTGAAAGTTTTCATTAGAGCCTTTCCTGAAAACAAGCCCTGACCTCAAGTCGTCCACTGTCCTGGGATTTGCCCTGTGGAGGTCTCTGAGCTACAGAAATGCACATTGACTGCACTTCAAAGTCAGAAAACCTAATTTGGGGGCAGAGCCCTAGGCCTGGGTCGCCTTAACCTTTAAGGTAGGTAATATTTGCAGCAAGTGACACAGAAATGAAAACACTATCTCAGGTATAAGGGCCCCTAAGATAGCTTCTATTCTTCATAGCCAAGCGGTGCTGTGCTGTTCTCTTGTGCTACGTCCTACCCAGAACCAGGGTTTCACTGGGTTTCCCTTGAGGTACACATTTCCTGGATCATTACCGTTCATGAGATAAAGGATTCTCTTACACACACACACACACACACACTTCACTTTAAACGTCAGGTTCCTAAAGCTTCATAACAAAATGAAGCTAAAAGATCATAAGCCACCAGATTCAGCTTATAAGTTATAAATCACCAAAAACATTTTTGGAAACAACTGATTTTGACCTCAGAGAAACTAGGCAACAGTTACTGTTTGTTTCTCGTTAGTAGACTGGAGTATGTCGTGAAAAATCAGGCTTAGCACCTCGGCCGCTTTCTCGGTGAAGAAACGGTTAGTGTTCTCTTGTTTTGCTTTCACAGAGACGACGGACAGTGTGTGTACTTGGGAGTGGAGAATTTCCAGGGTTTGCTCTCCGAGAGATGCTTGTCAGCCACAATCGGCCAGATGTGGCTTCGTGGAACAGGCAACGAAGACCTGACTTACAGAGCCACGTCTTGGTGCTGCCGTCGTGAATGTAGACGCGAGGGGCACAGTCCCCCTCCCCCGTTTGCAAGGAAGGTGAGGAGTGGAGGGGCCGGGAACCCCACACCGGAAATACAGGATCCTCCCTGCGGATCCCTCACCGCCCTTCTTCGGTCCTGCTTCCCAGAGGATCTGGGCTGTCAGGACTAACGATTCTCGTAGGAAGTAGGTCTAGGCTCCGTACCACGTGGCGTGAGCACGTCCAGTTGGACCCATCTGGTGCTGTTTTCAGGAACACGCTGCCACACCCTGGTTGCTGCAGAAACCTTTTCATCAGGTGGAAATCCCCCGGGGCCACCTGATAGCACATTTCTACGGATGTCTGATCTGAATCGTTTCTGTTCACGCCGAAGCGGAGTTCATGGTGACCGTGAGGGAACAGCTATGTCCGTCTCGATACTGACTGTCTTCATTTTTATCTGAAACACATTCGTGTATATCTGTAGCACTTCCCTGGTTTTGCTCAACGTCTCACTAGCACGAGGGGAAGCTTTGAATGAATTGATCCAAATACGATGCTCTCCTCAGCCTTAACGGAATCTCTTAATCCATGTAGTATGAATGTGTGATTTTTTTTTTCTGCCCAGATACTCATGCTACATGCTCCCGAGAGCTGCTGGGTCAGTACTCGAGCCGACTCTGCGACCTCCAGGTAACCCGTGTTGGCATCACACGCCATCCGTCTGAGAGGATCACACGGATGTTTAGTCATTTATGTCGGCGTGTGTTCTGAGTAAAATGCAACATACTACTGCGCTCCAAACAGGTTTTAGGTTGTACAATCATTTAGGATGTTCTTGCTTCAAATAAAGTGAAGAAACTTAAAATAATTATGCAAATTTTATTTTAAACATTCATCTCGAGGGGCACCCGGGGGGGCTCAGTCGGTCGAGCGTCCGACTTCGGCTCAGGTCACGATCTCACGGTCCGTGAGTTCGAGCCCCGCGTCGGGCTCTGTGCCGACAGCTCGGAGCCCGGAACCTGCTTCGGATTCTGTGTCTCCCTCTCTCTCTGCCCCTCCCCCACTCGTGCTCTGTCTCTCAATAATAAACGTTAAAAAAATTTTAAACATTCATCTCGAATATTTTACATCATCGCCCTCAAGCATGTTTTACTCAGATCTAATTGCACTGGATCCTGTACTCATAAGGATTACGGTGATCTTGCCCTGGTTACCTGAGTCTTTGTTCCAAGACAGGCCTTGGGAAGGACAGACAGTCCTCCTGAGTCCAGAATCAGGGCATCAGAATGAAGAGTCCCGGAGGGAAAAATCAAAGGGTAGAGGCAAGGCCAAGTTCCTGGGCTCAGGGAGAGCAGTCTCGGGTGTTCTTTGGCCCCGAAATGTAGACAGAAAGCCCACGTACGAGCCGCTTTCTGAGCGGCCGGAGAAGCCTCCAGCTCATGGAACGGTGGGGTCAGGTGGAGTGAAAGCTCCGTGTGTCTTGACGTTATCAGCCTCGAAGCTCAGAAGTCCCCAGGAGGGACAGAACGTCCTCTAGTCTGGCTTCTAGAGGTACGCGTACAACGGACTTCGAGTCATCCGTTTGTGTGATGGGGGAGACGCCCGTGACGGGGTGAGGGTGGTGACAGGTGTACGTGGGACGTGTCCTGGGAACACGACAGAGGAAGGTTTAAGTTGGACCGTCCGGAATGATCTCACTTGTAAAGCACGAAAGTACAAGGTGCGAACTTCCCACGGCGTCAACCCACAGAGCAGCATCGTGACGGCACCCCCCAAAATATCACATCTACAGACACGTAGCATTCCCTTTTTAAAAATGCCCAGTACTTTTTCCTTTTTAACTTCTTTTTTTTTTTTTTTTTTTTTTTTTTTCCTTTTTAACTTCTGACCTTCTCTGTGATCATTCCCCGGAGACCGCTGCCGTTGATCCGTAGGTTAAGCCAAGACTTAACCCCCGTGGTGACCGGAAGGAAGGACGCCCAGGGCGTCTGTCTCTGGGGCTCCTTCTGGGGACAGGATAGGCTACCCGGGAACCCTGGTGCTCAGCTTTTAAAGAAATGCCCTAGGCCTTGACCCCAGTCTTCCTTCCCATGAGCCTATGGGGCAGTATATTCGCTTCTGGGCAGTCCTAGCGAGCTGACCACGGTTTCAACGGGATGCAGCTCCCTTTTCAACATTCCCAACCATAGGGTCAAATTAGGGGCTCCCGTTAATAACGAGTTTTCTGTATCACATCCAAAAGGGCAGCATAACTTCCTGCCGGTTACTTTGGAGACCCTTGGCTCACTCACTACCCTACTCAGTAACACCTGGAAACACTAACAATTTTTTTGCTTTCTTTGTAACTAGCATAAAATACACATAACATAAAATTTATCATCATAACCATTCCTTTTAAATTTTTTATGCTTATTTAGTTTTGAGAGAGAGAGAGAGAGAGAGACCGACTGTGGCCAGGGGAGGGGCACAGAGAGGGAGACACAGAATCCGAAGCAGGCTCCAGGCTCCGAGCGGTCAGCACAGAGCCCGATGCGGGGCTTGAACTCACGAACCGTGAGATCATGACCTGAGCCGAAGTCGGCCGCTTAACAGACTGAGCCACCCAGGCGCCCCTATACTAAATTTTTCTAGGAACGGCCAATACTGTTTTCCACAGTGGCTGCTCCGTGACCTTCCCGCCAGCAGGGCACAAAGCTTCCGGTTTCTCCACATCCTCACCAACACCCGTTATTTTCTGGTTCTTTGGCTTTTTTGTTTTTAGCAGCCATCCTAACGGGTGAAAGGTGGTCCTCCCAGTGTTCTTTTTGTTTTTTCTTTTTCTTTACTTATTTATTTTTAATTTTTTTTTAATTTACATCCCAACTAGTTCGCATATCGTGCAACAATGATCTCAGGAGTAGATTCCTTAGTGCCCCTCCCCCATTTAGCCCACCTCCCCTCCCACAAAACCCTTCCCATAACCCTCGGTTTGTTCTCCATATTTAAGAATCGCTTCTGTTTTGTCCCCCTCCCTGTTTTTATATGATTTTTGTTTCCCTTCCCTTATGTTCATCTGTTTTGCCTCTTAAAGTCCTCCTATGAGTGAAGTCATAGGATTTTTGTCTTTCTCTGACTAATTTCACTTAGCATAATACCCTCCAGTTCCATCCACGTAGTTGCAAATGGGGAGATTTCATTCTTTTTGATTGCCGAGCGATACTCCATTGTATATATATCCCACCTCTTCTTTCTCCATTCATCCATCGATGGACATTCGGGCTCTTTCCATACTTTGGCTCTTGTCGATAGCGCTGCTGTAAACATGGGGGTGCACGCGGCCCTTCGAAACAGCACACCCGTACCCCGTGGAGAAATGCCGAGTAGTGCCATTGCTGGGTCGTAGGGTAGTTGTTCTCTTTTCAGCTTTTTGAGGAACCTCCATCCTGTTTTCCAGAGTGGCCACACCAGCTCGCATTCCCAGGTCCTCCCAATGTTCTAACAAGATATTTGTGAACTAAAGATATCTTTATCACGTAGGCTGAGTCGACCACACAGGACACGGTTAGACAACGATTGCTCTAAGCCACTAACTGGTGTTTATGTCGTGCGTTTTGTTTTTGTTTTCGTTTGCACACCACAAGATGGCTGCCGAGAGAGCATAGCTCAAAATTCTGCTAACTCCTCGAGGCCAACGCCAAGAGTGAGAAAAATGCTGGAGAACCCTTCCAGTTCCCACAGGAAAACGGGACTGGAGAGGAGCTGGCGTATAAAACATTAACAAAAGTGAATCACCACAGAAGCGCACCGTCGCCTCAGATCGCTTCATGTCAGTCGAGGTCAAGGTGAAGGAGGACGCGCCTCACGGGACTGTCCTCCGCAAAGCAAGAGAAGGTCCCTCCGAGGGGGCCGTGTTCACAGATGCCGGTGAAGCCAGTAACCCACCTGGGGCTCCAAGGAGGACAGAGACGTGTCAGACGCTGTGGACGGCACCCAGCCTTGCAGGGCAGGTGCTGAGGTCACAAGAGTCCGATGCTACGTCTTCCCTTAAAACATAAACAGTTGGGGGCGCCTGGGGGGTGAAGCGCCCGACTTCGGCTCAGGTCACGATCTCAGGGTTCGTGGGTTCAAGCCCCGCGTCGGGCCCTGTGCCGACGGCTCGGAGCCCGGAGCCTGCTTCGGATTCTGTGTCTCCCTCTCTCCCTGCCCCTAACCCACTTGCGCTCTGTCTCTCTCTCAAAAATAAATAAACATTAAAAAATAATAACAAAAGCACGGACACAGGATCCAGGGGCAGGCAGCACTGCCCTGGGCTGTGCCGACTGACTGATTAGGGACCCTCAGGTTGGGAGGGGGTTAGAGACAGCGGAAGTCCCTAAGGAATTTGGAAACCAGGGGCTAGCTGCCGCTAGGATAAGATCACTTATTACTGTTCAGTAAAACCCCGGTCATGAGACCCTTCAGGTGCACATCCGGGGACCATAAGCTTGGAAAGGATTGCTAGCATGTATCTGGGCGGCAGAGATAAAGGAAGTTTCCAGAGGAATGTGTGGGTGGTAAAGCAGACATACAGGACCCCGGACGTGGGGCTAATGTGAAGCTACGGCTGCCTCTTGCCCTGAGCAAAGCGTCGTCATCGAGGGAGCTGGGGCCCTGGACGAGGGTCACTCTGTCTGTCTCAAGGACTGTCAGTGGGGTGTAGACAGTGAGGAAATTCACATTTTTCTTCTGCCTTTGCTTCCCACGTCACTTGTGCTTGGGGGTACCTCGGAATCCCAAACTGTCCCCCTGAAGGGACTTGTCCCCACCAAGGGACTTGGTGAACTTATGGTCGCCAGGGGATGGCAGGATGCCAGGGACAGGCTGGCAGAAAGCCCTCCCGTCGGCCGAGCCAGCCGTCCGCCCAGCACACGCAGCCGGGCCTCTGAGACCTCACCCACGGGCTGTCCTCAGAGGGTCCGCCGGAGGCCTCGGGCAGAGAGGGGAGGGCGCGGGGCGCGAGCCGGCTCGTCGTACTCAGACCTGGGGTCCCCAAGGTCACACGGCCACCCTCGCCCACGTGGGAATGACCTTGCGTGGTCCGGCCACGGGCTCGGGAGGGCCTCGTGGTGAGTTTGGCTTTCTGTCGGTGAGACCGGAGTGGTTTTCAAATGTTGTCGCTCCGGCGGTCCACGCGCCAAGTGTGACGAATCCCGGGCGACATCCCCGAGCGCCTCTACTGGCTCTGCTCCCGCGGCGGGGACGCTTCTGCTTCCATTTCTCTCCCACAGAGAGCGGTTTCCCGTCCACGCGGGGCGGGGGGGGGGACACAGGAGCAGGAGGCGCCAGTGGACGCATCGGGGGCGGCCTGCACTGCCATCTGCTCCGCTCGGGAACCTTCCAGAACCTTGTTGTAGGGAGCACACGAAACCGAAAGCGAAGGGGCTGGAAAGTCTTCCGCTGTTTGTTAGGCACCTGAAGAACTTCAGAGAGAACAACATGTGACCCCTTTGTTTTCTGTTTCAAGTTTTTAAACAGGAAGAACAAAACAAGGGCTTGATGCGCAAGAGAATCGCGGGGCTCTCCGGGGCCTGCAGGCACCCCCTTCCCCCCCGGGGCTCCCTCCACGAGGGGGCCCGGAGTCTGGGAGCCCGGCCTGCACCTGCCCGCGGGCCCGGCCTCCGACGGCTGCGAGGGTCCGAGAGCCCAGCCCGGCGCCGACCCGGTGGCTTTTGGGGACGCTCTGTGTGCTCTTTGTAAGAACCACAGAAGGTCAACTGGTGCAGAAGACGGGGAGCCGGGCCAGGGGGCGGCCCCGAGGTTGTCCGGGCGTCGGCCTGACCTCACTTCCTGGACGGCAAGGTCGTTGCCGCCCGTGCACGTGAGCAGGAAGCGGGCAGGCCCCCCGTTGTGCCCGGAGGTTCGCGAAAGAAGAAACAGACATGTCAGAACCTCTGTGGTTTGGTTAATGTCGCAACATGGAAACCGGGAAGCTGATCTTGGGGGCGCCGGGGGGCCACCTCGGCGGCTGGAGGCTCTGCCCTCCACGGGTCCTGGCGGCCAGCCAGGCGGGAACGCTTGGAAACGTGCCCAACATGTCATCGTGTCGTCAGAAAGGGTCAGAAGAGAGTCTACCAGGATGATATTTTTTAAAAAATTAGCTTGATCGTCCCGAAAAACTAACAGCCCCTCCCTAAGTTTGCCAGAGTCAGTGGGTGACAGGAGGTGGGGACACGTTGACGCCCTTGGGTGGGGTCACAGGGCGTCCCAGCGGGTAGAGGCAACCTGCCTTTTTAAATTTTTATTTTTAACGTTTATTCATTTTTGAGAAACAGAGAGAGACAGAGCGTGAGCAGGGGAGGGGCAGAGAGAGAGGGAGACACAGAATCGGAAGCAGGCTCCAGGCTCTGAGCTGTCAGCACAGAGCCCGATGCGGGACTCGAACCCACGAACCGTGACATCGTGACCTGAGCGGAAGTCAGATGCCCAACCGACTGACCCCCCGGGTGCCCCCAAACCTGCCTTTTTAAGGCTGTGAATGGGCTTGGCCTTGAAAGCCTGTCCGGCGTCAGTCGGTCAGCAATCGCCACCGGGGGCTGCAAGCCCTAAGGTGCCGGCAGAAAGGGCCGCCCGCAGGCGGCCGGGAAACCGTCTTTGCTGGAAAACCTCGCGACGCGACGCCAGTGCAGGGGGAGGCGCCAGGTAAGGGCAGAAGGGCAGAGGCTCCGTGTGACGGAGCATCAGACGAACCACCCTGTGACGGTCACACCCGAGGGGCCCCGACGCACAGGCGGGGTGCACCTCACTGGCTCCGGGGTTCGGGGAGAACACAAGCCCCCTGCAGTCCTCTGGCAGCTGGCGCAGCAGGTAACGGAGACCCGAGGAGCCCAGGAGCGGCCGCGCCACACTCCGCACGTCACCTGCCACACGCTCCCCACCCCCCCCCCACCCGAGTTCTCGTTGTCCCAAAGGATTGGACGCCACTGGTGAAACTTCCGCGGGCACCCCCAGCTGACTGCGGTGCTCCTGTGTCCCTGGTGCCCCTGGCGGGCTGCAAACCCCTGTCCAGAGGGTGGCGCCCCGGGGAGGGGGACCTCAGAGGTACTTGGATTTTAATTAGCACCGGGGACTTAAATACCCAGGCCCGGGGCAGGAAGGTGGCCCAGGAAAGTCCCAGGCTGTCAGGGGCTGCGGGGCGCGGGTACCCAGCTGCCTGGGTGTGGCCGGAAGCCCCTCCCAGTTCGGCCCGCCTGGCTCTGCCCCGGGTCCCAGAACAAGGACACCTGCGTGCAGCCACGCGGGAAGCCACCGCTGCAAACGCGCACAGGCCCAGAGCGGCAGGAAAGCACCGGCGCTTTGCTCGGGGTGAAGGGAGCATCCGGGGGCAGGGGAACACGTCTGCAGGGACCCCGAGTCCCCAGACTTTGGGTCTCGGCGGAAGGGACCTCCTCGGGGGTCTCTGGGGAGAGCCGGACAGCGCCCCACGGCCCTTGCTGTCCCCCAGGGGCCCCCGCCCGGCTGATCGCAGCCACAGGCTCTCGGGGCGCTCTTGCCTTGGGAGGGCATCCTGCCAAGAAGCTCCTGGAGCCCCGGGAAAGGCCCCTTCCCAGGGGAGGGACTCATCCTGTAAATTAAAGGGCTCATTTCAAAGACACTTTTAATAATCCCAAGGGTTGTTGCCAGAAAGAAAATGATAGAGTTGGCACCCTGAGGGACGGCTCGCTGGGCCCGGTGCAGGAGCCCGCGCTGGGGGCTGTAGCCCTCAGGACGCTAGGGAAGGGCACGCGGGGCTCGCGGATGGACCGCGGACAAACGTCCGCTCGTGCAGGACAGGGTCTACTGGGCACGCGTGGTGTGCAGGCCCGGGGCTGCCGCCTGGCCGTGGCCTAGCGGGACAGACAGACGGGGGCTGCGACCTGGACAGCGTGGGGGACATTCCAGTCGGACCCTGCAGGTCGGGGAGAGGCCGGTTCTCCACGAGCAGCACCCCCTTGGAGATTTCCCTGCTGCGGCTTCGGAAGGACCTGGGGGGTGGGCTCCCTCCCTTCGTTTCTTTTTTCAATTGTTTTTAATGTTTATTTTTGAGAGACTGGCGGGGGGGGGGGAGAACGAGCGGGGGAGGGGCAGAGAGAGGGAGCCACAGAATCGGAGGCAGGCTCCAGGCGCCGAGCCGTCCGCACAGAGCCCGACACGGGGCTCGAACCCACAAACGGTGAGATCATGACCTGAGCCGAGGTCCAGGTCCGTTGAGGCCCCCAGGCGCCCCCCTCCCGACTGATTTCAGCCCTCTCTCTAGCAGCTCAGAGGTTCTGAGCCCCAGGGACGCCTGGCCCCGCCCCCGTCAACCCAGGTTACAAAGATCTCTCCTGGGAATGTTTTCTCCTGGGGACTGAGGCCAAAGAAAACACTCCCCCCAAAGAAGAGGATGTCCTTACTCCTCCCTCCTCCCCCCCACCCCTCCCCCACCCCTCCCCTCCCCCCTCCCCACCCTTCCCCTCCCTCCCTACCTCTCCCCACCCTCACCCTCCCCCCCACCCCTCCCCATCCTACCCCACCCCATCTACCCCTCCCTGCCTACACACCTCCCTCTCGCCTGTATCCTGCGTCGCTGAATCCCAGGCTGCCTACCTGTCTCCACCTACCCCTCCCTCTCTACCCCATCCCCCCACCCCTCCCCACCTACTCCTCCCCACCTACCCCTCCCTCTCACCTGAGTTGCTGAATCCCAGGCTGCCTATGGCTCCGGTGCAGACTAGAGAAAATGACAAATAAAACAGGTCCCGGATCGGACACAGCCCCACCCACGGCCCAGGCCTGAAGCTTGGTCGTCCACGGTGCCCCTGGCAGGATTCGGGGCCTCGGGGACCCGGGGTGGACACCCAGCGCAGCAGCCCCCGAGACCGGGCTGACCCCCTGGGACCCCTCCCCAGGGAGACGCCCGCTGACGGTGCCCTCGCGGATGGAAACAGTTACCACTGAACCCTATCATCGGCTGCTTTATCTGTAGAACCTCAGCGGCGGGTGAGGGGAAAATCCCCGTTTTCGTGGCGCTCTGCAGCGTTCAGTGCGTCCACGCGGTGTGTCCCGTGAGCCTCACCGACAACCATGGGGGAAGGGGCAACTACCCACCCCCTTTCACCGGTTTTCTCCTCTGGAAGCGTGAGGTCCTGTCCTGTGTCCGCGTCCCATCTTTCACAGTGGTGCACAAGGCCCTTCCGAGTCTGCCCGGCCCCCAGCCCTTCACTGGCCTCATCCTCCCCCCAGCCCCCTCTTCCCCTCTGCTTACTCAGCCCCAGCCACCCCGGCCTCCTTGCCGTTGCCTTCCACCCCAGGGCCTTTGCACATCCGGCCTTCTCTGCTAGAACACTTCTGGACGCTCTGTGGCTCTCTCCCTCTCTTCTTCAGGTCTTGCCCCCACGTCACCATCTCGGCAAGGCCCTTCCTGACCACTCTATTGAAAGATACAGCCCGCGACCAAGCCCACGCTTCCTTTCCTTTTCTCCATGGCACTTTCCATCAAACACATATACCTCGCTCCTTTTACCTCCTTGAGTGTTTTAGGACTAGAAGGTCCTGCAGGGCGGGCGGGTGACCGCTTCCCCAGCCCTAGGACGACGACCCCCAGGGCCACGGCAGGTGCTCCCTCAATACCGGGGGAAGGAATGGCTGCTCAGCCTCCCTTCTGCAGCCTACGCCTCTGGGCGGCTGGCTGTCCTTTCTCCGCAGCACACGGCGGCTGTGGTGTAACCAGATGCCCTTGAACAGCAGTGTGGAGAAGGGACAGTCTCCTATCGGGCAGCGGTGGCCATCGGCAGCCAAGCCCCTGCGGTCTGGTTACCTCCTTCTGCAGCAGCTCAGTAATTTACCCCCCAGGCACCTCTTCATCACCGAGACCCCCCTTTGTTCTGGGAGCAGCATCTCCTGGAGCCTTTATTCAGATTACTTTTTAAGTGTCTGAGAACCATGCCTGTGAGACACCCTCAGGCTTCACTTTGTCCTCACCTGTCGGCCTTGGTGGGGGGGGGGGGCGGGGACCAGAGACCAGGTAGGAGGCCAGGAGAGGACACTGGGGACCGGAGGAGTCCCAGGCGTGCGCCCGCCGTGCAGAGCCCCCTCCAGGGTCCAGGGACGCAGCGCAGGCACCGGGGGTCCAGGAGCAGCGGCTCCCAGCACACGATGCCGGTGCCCGTTACAGGGGTGTGTGCACCGCCTGGCCCCGCCTGGGACGTGGTCTGGCCTGGCCCCAGCCGGTGGGTCCCTGCAGCCATGCTAGGGGCAGGGGGTGGGGGTGGGGGGGCGCAAGGCCAACGAGGTGATGCGTTTGCTCCACTGAGGCCCTGATTTCCTTAATCACCACGACAGAAATGAGCTTCTCACCTGCTTGGTGGCCGGGGCGTCATTCACAGCCCCCAAAGGCGGGAGCAAGCGGGGCACCCACGGACAGGTGAACGGATGAACGACACGGGGTTGGATGGAATAGTAGTAAGTCTCTTTTTTTTTAATGTTTATATTTATTTTTGAGTGAGACAGAGCGTGAGCAGGGGAGGGGCAGAGAGGGAGGAGACACAGAATCTGAAGGAGGCTCCAGGCTCTGAGGTGTCAGCACAGAGCCCGACGCGGGGCTCGAACCCACGAACCGTGAGATCGTGACCTGAGCCGAAGTCGGACGCTCAACCGACTGAGCACCCCCAGGCGCCCCGAGTTGTATTCAGTGTTAAAAAATAAGGAAATCCTGCCACCCTGCCACCACATGGGCAAACAGAAGGACCGTTACGTCAAGTGCAACGCGCCAGTCACGAGAAGGCGAACTCTGCGTGATTCCACGTGCACCTAGAATGGCCAAACTCAGAGAAACAGAGAGCAGAGTGGCAGGGGCCTGAGGCCGGGGGGCACGGCTGGGGGGTTGCAGTTTAATGAAGGCACGGTCTAAGTTTGAGAACACGGAATGTTCTGGAGACCGACGGCGGTGATGGCCGCACGGCACTGAACGTGCGTAATGCCACCGAAGCGAACGCCCAGACGCGGTTAAAATGGTAAATTCCAGGCACGTTGTACCACCACAGCAAGTTTTTCGCATCTGCGCTCAGCGCTTAGATGCGTGTGTGTTTGGGTGGATTTCATCCGCAGAACCCATCGGCTGGGGCACCTTTCGGTATTTACTTGGGGGGAAGGGGCAAGAGCGTCAGGTCCCAAGACCTAGTTCCTGCGTTGAGACTCCCGCGGCTCATCTGGCAGCCACGTGGCTTCTGGAAAGTCAGCGGCTCTAGGCAACACGTTCTCCTCGTTGGTAAAGTGGGGACAATGATCAGGCCTACCCCGTGTGGCTCGCTATTAAGGTCAGAAGGGGTAAGGCAGTAGGCACTCGGCGCAGCTCCCGACGCGCAGCAAATCCTCCAGAGCTGCCCTCGGGGACGTGGACGACCCGGTCCCTGCCCCTGCCCACTAGCGGTAACGATACAACAAGGTTAGACCGTGAACATATCCACAGGCGGGAGACAGGAGACCACGACAAGAACCCAACTAAATAAAAATGGTCATTCTTGAGGGGGCGCCTGGGGGCTCCGCCGGTTAAGCGTCCGACTCTTGATCTCAGCTCAGGTCTTGATCGCAGGGTCGTGAGTTCAAGCCCCGCGTTGGGCTCCATGGCGGGGCGTGAAGTGTCCGTGACAAAAATTCTCTTTTTTAATGTTTAATTCTGGAAAAAGATTGTGGTCATCCTCGAAAAAGGACGTGGCTCACATCAACCGAGGACACCCTTAGGTGCGGACCGTGCCTGAGGTTGGCCAGGGAGGGGTCCCCCGTGGTCACCCCCAAGGACCACTTCCTGGTCATCCCAGAGGAACTTCTCGTGGGAGACTCTGGTCACTCAGATCTTAGCTGAAACGTTGTCTCCTAAGAGACTTTTCCCCTCACCTGACCTACAGTAGCCCTTCCAGTACTCTTGAGGCCGTTACCATTACTTTCTTCGGGAGTACCTAAGGGTATTCGATATTATCTTGTTCACCACCGGCCTTCCCCCTCCCCGGAGTGGAGACTCCCCAAGGGCAAGGGCTCCTCTGTCTGGCCAGCACGTGGCAGGTGCTCAAGGTGCCTGCGTGAGTGACGAGGCCCAGGCATCTGCATTTTGAGTTCCCACAGTGATCCAGAAGTGCACCTGGGTTAGGGGCCCGAGGCCCAGCGAATCCAGCCTGTCACCTACCTGACATTCCCCAGCTGTGATTCAAGTACTGGTGACTCAGCCGGAGCAATGGAGACGTCAGCAGGAACAGCGGGACCGCCTGCTCCTGCTGGCCCTCCCACACAACCCACCCTTACAGCGAATCCCAGGAGACCAGAGCCTGCGCACCAACAGCCCCGAAGTCCACAGGAAATTACAAGAGGTCTTTAAGCAAAAGAGCGACCCAGATTATTCTTTTTTTATTCAAGGGACCTAGAATAGCCAAAAAAAAAAAAAAAAAAAAAAAAAAGAAAGAAAGAAAGAAAGAAAGAAAGAAAGAAAGGAAGGAAGGAAGGAAAAAGTCCTGGAAAAGAACAAAGATGGAGGGCTCACACTTTTTTATTTCAAAACTTACCCTCTTGTAGTAATCAAGACTGTGGTACCAGCACAAGGGTAGACATATAGGTCGATGGGATGGGATTAAGTCCAGAAATACACCCTCACATTTACAGCCATCTGATCTTTGACAAGGGAGCCAATACAAATCAATAGGGCCAGAAGAGTCCTTACAACAAATGGTGTTGGGACAATTGAATATCCACATGCAGAAGAAAGAAATTAGATCCCTACCTCACACCATATACAAAAATTAGCTCGGAATGGATCAAAGACCTAACTGTAGAGATAAAATGACAAATCTTAGAGGAAAAATATAGACATAAGTTTTGAGATTGATTAGGCAATGGTTTCTTAGATATGATACCAAAAGCATAAACAATCAAAGTAAAATATAGCTACTTTGGACTTCATCAGAATTGAAAACTTTTGTACCTTCTAAAGGACTTTAAAGAACACTATCAAGAAAGACAGAATACAACCCATAGAATTGAGAAAAAAATTTGCAAATCAAATATCTGCTAACAGACATGTTTTAAAAATACATGAAGAACTCTTACAATTCAATGATAAGAAGATAAATAATCCAATTTTAAAATGGGCAGTGGTGCATGAGTGGCTCAGTCGGTTGAGCGTCCAACTTCAGCTCAGGTCATGATCTCGCAGTTTGTGAGTTCGAGCCCCACACTGGGCTGCGTGTTGACAGCTTGAAGCCTGGAGCCTGCTTCGGATTCTGTGTCTCCCTCTCTCTGTCCCTTCCCCGCTCATGCTCTGTCTCTCTCTGTCTCTCAAAAATGAATAAATGTTAAAAAAGATTTTTTTTTTTAAAAAATGGGCAAAAGATCTGAATAGACATTTCTCCAAAGAAGATATACAAATGGTCAATAAGCCTACGGAAAAATACGCACATCATTAGCATCAGGGAGATGCAAATCAAAATCATACCACTTCATACCCACTAAGTATATAGTAAAAAAGACAGATAGACAGACAGACAGACAAAGAGAGAGACAGAGACAGAGAAATAATAAGTGTTGACAAGGATGTGGAGAAAACGGAACCCTCATACTCCACTGGGAGGATTATAAAATGGTGCAGTCACCTCGGGAAATAGTTCCTCAAAAAGTTAGACACCGAGGTACCATATGACTGCTAGGTATATAGAGAAATGAAAACATACGCCCTTACAAACACTTGTACGTGAACTTCATAGGCAGCATTATTCATGGTTGCCAAAAGGTAGAAATAACTCATTTGGTGTTCAGCCCATCATCTGGGGAACAGATAAACGAGATGTGGTATAACCATCCATCCTGCAGAATATCATTGGCCCTAAAGAGGAATGCTAACATGGTACAATATGGATAAGCCTTGCAAACATCACGCTAAGTGAAAGAAGCCAGTCACAAAAGAGCACCCAGTGTATGATTCCATGAATATAAAATGTCCAGCATAAGCGAATCCATACAGACAGAAAGTCGATTTGTGGTTGCCTAGGGCTGGGGACGGAGGCAGAAATGGAAAGTGACTGTCGGTGGCCCGGGGCTTCTTTTGGGGAGGATAGAAATGTTCTGAAGTTGGTTGTGGTGGTGGTTGACACTGCGAATACACTACAAACCACTGATTATCCATTTTCAACAAATGAATCACACGGTATGTGGATTATTTCTCAATAAAGCTGTTGCATTTTTTAAAGTTTTTAAAATGTTTTTTATAAAGCTTTTTTTTAAGTTTATTTATTTTGAGAGAGAGAGAGAATGAGCAGGGGAGGGGCAGAGAGAGGGGGACAGAGGATCCGAAGGGGGCAGTGAGCCTGACATGGGGCTCGAACCCACGAACCGTGAGATCATGACCTGAGCTGAAGTCGGAAACTCAACCGACTGAGCCACGCCGGCGCCCCAAGCTGTGGCATTTTTGCAAGGTGTTCTGCAGCTGGACTGGAGCAGGAGAGCACGAGGGTGACAGGACAGGAAGGGGGCTGCTGGGAGAGTTCAGGGTGGAGCCCAAGGATCCTGTCACTGACGGAGCTTGGGCGTGGAGGTGGGTGTGGCTCCTTCTTAGTGTCACCTGTGTGGCCACGTCCCGTGGAGGTGGATACTCCCGTGGAGTATCTCCTTTATTTATTCTTTCCCCAGAGATCCGTTAAGACGGGCACAGTTCATGTGCTGTGAAACTGAGGCTCAGAGGGGTCCAGGGACCTGCGGGGTCACACAGGATTGGCGGAACTGGGGTCCGAGCCAGGTGGCCCCACCCCAAAGCCTGCGTTCCTCCTTGTTCCTTCTGGGCCAGGCGACGGGGAACAGGGGACACCACTTTCCGAGAAGGAGGGACGAGGGCTGGGGGTCGAGGAGCGAGTTGGGCTTGGAGCAGGAGGAACTTGCGAGGCCTCCGGGATGGCCAGTAGGTATTCCATGTGGCCACGGGTTACGTGAAACAGGAGGCCTAAAGGACAGACGTCCGTGTCATCGAACACACCTGTTCTCCCTGGGAGTGACCATCACACAGAAGTGCATGGGAAGTGCTCCCCATGCTTGGGGAGGGAAGAGGAAGAGGAACCAAGGAAGGAGGTGGAGAAAAATCCACAAGTCAAAGGAAAGGCGCGAAGGGTGAAAGGAGAGAAGGTGCCAGATCTCAGCCCTCCTGGAGGGTGGAGACTGACAGAGGCCACTGCCACCAGGGTCCGCGTGGAGGGACACGGCCAGACGGCAGGTGGGTGGGAGAGGGGCACGGAGACATCTGTGTAAAAACCACCGAAGGAGATCCCTTTAAAGGCGCCTGGTCGTGAACGGAGGAGAGGATCCTAAGAAGAATCACGGACTCTGCCTCCAGGGGTCAAGCCTCCGCTGGGGTCCGGGGTCTACGGGCTCCCGGGTCACCCTTCCCTGCAGGGGGGGTGCAGACACTCCCTCTCCACCCCTGCCTCTCAGCCCAGAGCAGGGGCAGTGCTGGCAGGTCTGGCTTGCCTGCTTTGGGAGCACAGGACAGATTTCAGTGATAAAGGACAGTTCGCAGACGTTCGGGAACCGCAGAGAATCTCTATCGTGATACAATAATTTAAATCATTCCGAAGTTTGGATTGTGCTCCGAATGCCCCCTGCCCACAACCCCTCCTCGTCGAGCTTGAGGAAACTCTGGCTTAATGCCAAAGTGGCAACGGCCGCCCCAGCAGCCACCTGCGGCCCCGGCCCCAACCGGCCGCACCTGCCCTTGACCTCTCCCAGCTCCAAGCCTCAGCCGCCACCCGCCTATGTCCCAAACGCCGCTCTCTCGAGTCACACCCTCTAGGCAAGAGCAGGCTGAGTGAACAGCACCCCACCCCGTGCTTCTGGGTCAAGGTCCCCAAGGCCCCCTCACGTCACTGTTACCCCAACAAGGGCCCGCCCAGGCTTCTAGTTCCAAGGCAAACCTGGGAGCCCTGCACTGCCGATCAAGCATCTGCTGGGTGTGACAGACAGCGTGGTTCCTGCACCTGCCAGCAGGCCAGCACCTTGGCCCCGCCCCAGGGTCACTTCACCTGTCCCTCTAGTCACCCCTCTCTGCTCTGGGCTGGCTTGGGTGCCCCCCGCCCACACCAGCCAGCAGGGGTGGGATTGCCTGGTGCCCCCATCCCATGGGCCACTGTTCCTCCCAGCCCCCTCCTGGGTCCCCTGGTGTCTGCAGGGGGGAGAGGGGACTGTCTGGAGGGCAGGTGGGGCAGGGGGCGCGGCCCAAGCCCACAGGGACCGGAGGGCGTTGCATTCAAGCACAGGAAAACCCAACTGGCCAAAAATACACGAGAAACAATCCCCTAAAAACAAACTCCCTTAGGCAAGCCTCCTTTGTGGCTCGGTAGCCCCGCCCCTGCCCAAAGCGGTGCAGGTGCCCTGGGGTCTCTCGCGGAGCGCAGTCCCCCCACCAGCATCCTGCTCCCGGGGGGACCGACCCTGCGACCCCCCCTCCACCCCCGCCGGTTCAGAAATAGCCTGGTGGGCCCCTGGGGGGAGGGGACCCGGGCACCAAACAGGACAGGCCGGCGGGGCAGGTGTGCGGGGGTCTGGCCTGGCCGGAGCGGGGCTGACTCAGTGGGAGCCCGGCGCCCACCCCAGTTAAGGTGGTCAGGCTGGGGGCCCAGCCCCACAGGAAGGGCAGATAAGATCCCGTGACCAGCACTGGCTGCCTGAGGCGCTGATCTGAGGATGTAATTCTGCCCGGCAAGAAGGATCTCCAGGTGCCCAGGGGCGGGAGGAGGTGAAGACTCGAGGACCACAGATTTTCCCTCTAAATTAAAACGTCTGTTTCCATTGAGCTGACAGTAAATAAAGCTTGACCACTGGGGTTTCTCCTTTGCTGAAACTTGTTAAAAAACAAAAAAAACAAAAACAAAGACTTCATCTTGGGATTTGCCCACATGAGGAAATTCTGAGCAACTCTCGGTTCCCCTTCTTAAGGACGGGACCCTGGAGGCCTGTCTGGGCATTTATCCAGAGGCCCCCACCCGCAAGCCCACTGTGCGTCCTGCAGGAGGACGGACCCGAGGTGTGGCCGCACAGGTGCTGCGGTCCTGAGGCCGCCTGGGCCGCAGGTGCAGAGAAGAGGGCGGAGTGGGGGGCAGAGGCGCTGGGAGTGGGGGGCCAGGGGACGCACAGCCTGGAGGGAGCTGGCGGGAGGCCTGGGCTGGGGCAGCAAGAGGGGTTCTGTGTCCCTGTCGCCTCCACCGTGCTCCCAAGAGAGCGGGAGTGAGGCTCCCTGGGGTGGCCTAGGTATCTAATGGCCTGGGAGCTGAAGACGGAAGGTGACGCACGAGTGGGGTGGCTCAGGGCACAGGGGGCCAGGGTGGGACGGGAAGTAAAATCGGAAAGAGGGACCTGACCCCACCCGCTCAGCCCAGGCTTCGGAGAAGGAAATAGAAGCCTCATCTTTTTCTGGGTGAGCAAAGCGGGTGTGGCCGGATCTCCTGCCCCGTGTCAAGACCGGGGGCGGGGGCGGGGGCGGGGCCCCCGGGGTCGTGGTCTGGCCCCCCCAAGCCTGGCGCATCCTCCCCCTGGAAACAGGTGTTCTCCAGAGTCTCTGGCTGCAGGTGTGCGGTGCCCGATGGCCCTGGAACCGCGCGGGGGACGAGTGAAGTCAGGGGAAGGGCCCCCTCACCGCCACCCCCCCCAACCCCCTGCCGCCATGCCGGCAATGTCACAGGGTGGTTACACAGTCAGGTCAGTGACAGAGACCCGAACTTTTACCCACAAAAAGGCGATTCATCGGAAAGAGGACGAGGTGGCAGGAGCACGGTGTCTGGGCTTTGGGACGCCAGCAGAGCACCCCCCCACCCCACCCCACACCCCCCCCCCCCCCCCCCCCGCTCACCCGCGCTTCGTCCCCGTCCCCCTCCCCCACCCCGCCTCCGCAGTCGTAATCAGAGCCCTTAACGTCATCGGCACCCTGTTGAGCACTTGCCAAGCACAGAACTGACAATGTTACCTGGTTTCATCGCCATGACAACCCCGTGCGGTATAAGCATGACTGTCACCACCTCCGTTCTGCAGATGTGGGACCGAGGCACAGAGAGGTTGAGTAACTCACCGAAGGCCACAGAGCCAGGACACGGAGGGCCAGATTCTCGCACACCGCTCTCCTGTGCCGCCTCCGTCAGGAGCTGGACGGGACGCCCCCCAAATGTGCCTCCTGCCCTTGCCGAGTCCCCTCCCCGTGACCTCAGAAGTCAGCAGGGAGGACAGGCAGGAAGAAGGGGGAAGGGCCGCTGTGAGGCACCTGGGCGGGTTACCGTCTCTACGGCAACGTCGCACATTTCCTGGGCTCAGCTGCACCACAGCCCCCAGAGGAAACGGAGACCCAGCGAGAGAGGACAGGCCTGGGGCCTCGCTCACCTCGGCCGGGGCGTCGCCGGCACAGGGGCTGCGGGCCTGTCGGGGCACAGAAGTCACAGAAGCTCCAACTTCTCGCCAGGCCTTTCTGCGCAAGTCCCATGTCCACGTTCTCCAAGTCCTGACCCTCGAAGCCACCAGAAGAGGCCGTGGGGCAAGGTCCTCGTGGCTCCCACGTAAACCGCCTGCACGGGTGCCACCCTCCCTGCGGCCGCCACCCACTTCCTGTCTCAGTTCTCTGGGTGCAGCCATCGCAGGGCAGGGGCAGGGCGGGCCGGGAAGTTCTCCTTCCCCCGGGGAGCCAGTGCCGGGGTGGGGGTGGGGGCAGCAGCGTCTCCAAAACCATGCACCTGTTCCCAGGCTCCTTCCAGAAACACACAGAACTAAACACCTGGCCCCTCGCTGTGGCCCCCGTGCTCCTCGATGAGGCCCTGAGAGGCCCCCGGAGCATTTCCTCGTCAGTGGCAGGAGGGGTTTGGCCAGGGGACCCCTGGAGGGCTTGCTGGCTCTGCCCCCCAAGACTGTGAGTGGAACCCCCTGCAATGCATGCAGAAAACTCTAGGAGGAGTGACTCAGAGAGGGCTTCTTTAAGACCGTGAGTCCCCCTAAGTTAGGGGCGGGGCCCAGAAACTGCTTTCTCATGAGCTCGCGCCAAGACCCAAGACCATACGACCGCAGGCCCTTTGCACTTGGTCCACTAGAGCCCTTGTGCCCCGCTTTCCCCCAGACCGGCACCGCGCTCCCTCCGTCTCACCTGCCTCTGCTGAACATTCCTTGGAGGTCTTTCTCGACCACCTGGTCTAACAAACTAGTCGTTTTGCAGAATCGGCACGTCCTGAGCAACGTTCGGGAAACACACTAAGAAAGATTTTGTTGTTAGCCTGAAACTCGGATGTAACTGGGTGCCCTGTATTTTCATTTGCTAAATCTGCGGTTCCTGGGGCGGGGGGGGGGGGTCTGCACCCCCAGCCCCTGAGACAGGAGGCCGTTTGCAAGCTGGAGTTTTCAGGGGCGGCAGATGGGGGCGCCTGTCACCTGCCCCCACCCACCAGAGAGAAGGCAAGTGGTCTCGGGCGGGCCTGGGCACCTGCAGAGGGGGGCATAGGGATTTGGGGGCCAGGACCGGACCTAGGCTCTTTCTTCTCCCGTCTGCCCACCCCAGGTGGTCACACACGTCAGCGTGGGTCACAGCAGGTCGGTCACCTGCTCCACGCGGGACCCGGGGACCCCTGCCCGAGGAAGCTGGCTCCATGGGGCCGACTCAGAAATGGCTGACTCCTGCCCTGGACGCCAGGAACTATGGCAACTTGGGGTTGGGGTGAGTCGAGGGTTGGTTTGTGCTGACGTCCTAGCCCCAGGGCCCCGGAATGTGACCTTAATTTGGAGACAGGATCTGTGAGCTGATAGAAAACATGTTGGTCTCCACCCCTGGCTCCTGAAACCCTTGCCATTTCCTGGTTTATTTAGAGAGATTGCACGCGAGTGAGGGAGAAGGAGAGAGTCCCAAGCAGGCCCCTCCCTGTTGGCACAGAGCCCGACACGGGGCTCGAACCCACAGACCACAAGCTTGTGACCTGAGCCGAGGTCAAGAGTCAGGGGCTTAACTGACTGAGCCACCCAGGTGCCCCGACTGTCTCCTGTTCTAATGAGGCCACTCCCGATGGGCTCCTGGGTGGAGACGGTCACAGGAAAGACTAAGTGGTGATTCTCAGGAAGTGTGGGACTTCCAGAAGCCCCCTCCCCGCCCCATTCTCTTGAGAAGGGAGAGGGACAGAAAATGGAGTTAATACTTGGTCACACCTACGTGATGAGGCCCCCATAGAACCCCACTAGTCGCGGGTTCCGAGAGCTTCTGGGGGCGCAGGGAGAGTGACACAGGCACCCGGGCCTGGAGCTCACACGGACCTCGCTCCCCGACTTCTGTGAGGCGCTCTCGCAGATCAGTCCACCCTGGGGGAGGGATCATGGGAACTCCGGTTTGTAGCCAAATTGGCAGAGACGTGGGTCACCCGGGGGGCTTACTACTTGCCGCTGGCGTCGGACGGGGGGGGGGGCGGTCTCAGGGCACAGAGCCCTTCACCTGGGGGCTCGACGCGATACCCGGGTGCCCAGGGTCAGAACTGAGTTAAAGCACAGGACCCGGTTCGTGTCGCAGAATTGCTCACTGGCGGGGAAAACGCCACACGTCTGGTGCGCCCAAGTGTCAGAAGCGACAGGTTCTGTGCGAGTAGGAAGGGAGACAGACGGGGAGGAAAAGATCTGGAGTTTTCCCTACAAAGGAGGCAGGCTGAACCAGAGTCTGACCTTAACACCGTCTTCAAGACGTCGTCAGGAGGCGGTGAGGTCAGGAGGGTGGGCCTGGTCCCATATGACCTCACCCGAAGGGGGGACTTGGGCACAGACGCGTGTGGAGGGAAGACAGTGAGGACGCGGGCAGGAGACGGCGTCGCAGCTCACGGAGAGAGGCCTGGACACATTCCCCCCCACCGGCGCCCAGAAGAGCCAACCCGCCCACAGCTTGATCTGGACTTCTAGCGTCCACACGGTGAGGTCACGACACCGGGCTGGGGCGCCTGGGTGGCTCAGTCGGTTACGCGTCCGACTCCGGCTCGGGTCATGATCTCACAGTGCGTGGGTTCGAGCCCCGCGTGGGGCTCTGTGCTGACAGCTGGGCGGCCTGGAGCTCTGGGTTTCCACGGCTCCGTGACCTGGGGGAGCCCCGCCGGGGCGGCCTCCAGCCCCAGGAGCCTTCCTGGTTCTGGCCTGGGTGGCGGTGTGGACCCAGCTCTGCTCGGCCAGCGTCCGGATCTCGGGCCCCAGCCTCCAGAGCCGCGAGGAATCCGTGTTCGTCATTGAACCCCCACCCCCCGGCCCCCGCCCCTCCGGGCCAACGTGCTACAGCCACGCGTGTGGATCAACGCGGAACCGACTGGGCTTACTGTGTTTTACGGAGACGGATGCCAGTTTTTAGTGACTGCCTGCTTGTGCCTGGGGACCCCGGGTCAGAGGAAAGTGGGGAGAGAGGAGGGGTGGTGGTCCTGGGGCCCTGTGCCCCCCAGACGGGCCGTCAGCGCCAGGAGGGGTCTCCTCACACCCACCCAAATCCCTCCACGCCAGCCACACGTGTCCCTGCAGCCCCCAGCTGCCCCCGATGCTCCCCCACCGCTCTGGCCACGCAGGCTGGACGTGCTGCCGTTTGCTGGGGACTTCCCCCGAGCGGGGTGCCCAGGGACGGGTCAGGTGGGCTGGGGCCAGGACGGCTCCACAGACACCTTCCTGTTTGATGCACCCTGAGGTCGCATTAGCCCTCCTGGACCCGGTGCGGACTGTGCGACCTTCCCGGCTGCACATTCCACCTCAGGCGCATCCACTGCAGACACCTTCGCCTCGGTTTCCCTAACTGTAAAATGGGACGAGCACAGAGAGCACCTGCCCAGCCGGCTTGTGGAGGGAGGGGAGGCGAGGACGGCGGGCCGCCGCCAGGGGGCGCCCGAGCGCCACCGCCCCACGCTGTGACGGGTCCCTGCTGCACCTGTGACCCACAGCCCCGCAGCCCTGGGCCAGGAAAGCTGCTCCCAGCGACCCCTGAACCAGCTGCGCCTTCCCTGCACCCCACCTCCCTCCTGGAAGGCTGAGTGTGTCAGAGACCCGCCCCCAGATGTGCATCAAACCCCAGGCGCTGTGGCCGATGAGCAGGTGTGAAGGTGAGCAGGTGTGAAGGGTGCCTGGTGGGAATCGCAGGGACAGTGCGACCGGGCGCGATGCAGATTTGCTGAAAGAATGCATGTGACCCGCAGCCCGGTCACGGCCAAGAATACGGCAGAGCTGAGTCTGGCGCTTTCCCCAACAATCCCTTCGCTCACCCGGCCTTGGTGACCCTCACGGACCCTGTCACCCCTCATGCCCGTTACCCTGCATGAGAGCTCCCAGAACAGGGTCCCTTCAGTGGAGAACGCTCCAGGGCCACCAAGACAGGCGGCCCAGGTGGTGAAGTAAAAGGGTCTGGGGAATGATGCCTGGGACACAGAAGCAGATATCTGAATTCCACTTCCTCCTCTTGGCAAGGAAATGGGGCCAAACCCCTTTCCGGTCAGGGCCCCTTCCTCTTAGTGGAGGATGAAGCCAAGGGTCCATCTAGCTTAGAACAGAGAAAAAGTCCTGTTTCCAAAGAATCTGCCCAGGTCTTGGCAACCAAGGGAGTATCAGGAGGACACGATCTATGATAGCTGATTTTACATATCAAGTTGACTAGGCCATGGGGTACCCAGACGTTTGGTCGAATGTTAGTCTGGATGTGTCTGTGACGCTGTTTCTGGATGAGAGTAACATTTAAACCAGTAGCCCGAGCAAAGTAGATTGCCTTCCCTACGTGGGTGGGCCTCACCCAATCAGTTGAAGCCTGACTAGCACAAAAAGGCTGAGGCCCCCAGAGTTAAGAGGAAAACCCTCTATCTTCATTGTTTTTAAGCTGGGGCATTAGCTTCTTCCTGTCTATAGACTTGAACTGAAACATCCACTCTTCTCGGGTCCCCAGCCTGCTGGCTTTCGGACTAGAGCTGTATTATCACCCCTCCTGGGTCTCCAGCTTGCTGACTGCACACTTGGGACTTGTCGGCCTCTGTGATCACGTTATATATATATATATATATATATATATATATATATATGTATGTATACATCATACATATACAATATTCCTTATATGTGTATACGACGTATATTCCTGCTATGTATGTGTATATACACGCATCTAGTTGTTCTATTTCTCTGGAGAGCCCTAATACGGTGTTCTAATCAAAAGAGCAACACGACACCGTCTTACTCTCTTCTGCCACAGTGGCAAAGACCAGTCCTTTGGGCACAGGGAGGAAATTGGCACGTGTGCAAATCTGTCGAGTCAACATATCCTCTTTGGAGCCCGTCCTTGGAAACAGCTGCACGTGGTGGGGGCGTCTTGCGCACGTTAACGACGTTCACGAGGACGTTGTGGTTCCCCCACCCGCCAGCACCGACGGCCTCCCTCGTAAAGGGGCTCCAACGCCTGGCCAATCAAACCAGCCTCCCGGCCACAAAGACTGGCTCAGGGTTGGGCCCCTGGTCACGCCAGGCCAATTAGAGTAAATGAGTAAATGCAGGAACTGATTTTATTTTCATTTTTTTAAAGAGAGCTTGCTTCCTCTTCTGAGAAGATAGTTGTCAGGCTCCCGGGAGCCATCTTCCACCGCGAGGGAGACGGCCAGCCTGCCGATCCCAAGCCCCGGGAGACTTAGAGCCACATCAGCCCCACGCCAGAGACTTCTCCCGGGACAATCGTTTCTCTTGATTGATTCGGTAAGTTTAATTTGTGTTCCCATAATCCTGACTGGTTCCACAGGGCTGCACCGACCGCTACAATAGCGGGAAAGAAGACCATCCAGCGGCCATCAACAGGAAGTTAAGTAACTGGCCAGGATCCTGATAACGAAATCTCTCGTAACGATTAAACGCGAGGATGTAGGTCTATAGTTGTACATGTAGAGACGAGTCCACATTATAGTATCGAGTTCTTTTGAAGGTAATAAGACAGCCACAGAATATGCTCTGGACGAGTATGCAGCAGGAGTCTTACCTCCAGGGGGTAGAACCATAATTAAATATATGTAACAACTTTAGTGTTGTCTTGTTATCCTTCAGTGTCAACCTCTTACTTTTCTTTAATGTTTGTTTGTTTGTTTGTTTGTTTGGGGGGGGAGGGGCAGAGAGAGAGGGAGAGAGCATCCCAAGACTCCACGCTGTCAGCGCAGAGCCCGATGCAGGGCTCGATCCCACAAACTGTGAGATCATGACCTGAGCAGAAATCAAGAGTCGGAGGCTTAATGGGCTGAGCCATCCAGACGCTAACTTGATACCTTTCTAATCAGAAAAAAAAAAAATTACTTTCACTCTGGAAAAACGAGAGAATATTTGACATGTTGTGTTTTCGAGAGTTTGGAATATTCCCGTGTCAAAATGGCCACTTAACAGGGCCCCTGGGGCTCAGTCAGTTAAGAATCCAACTTCGGCTCAGGTCATGATCTCACGGTTCGTGGGTTTGAGCCCCATGTTGGGCTCTGTGCTGGCAGCTCAGAGCCTGGAGCCTGCTTCGGATTCTGTCTCCCTCTCTCTCTGTCCCTCCCTTGCTCATGCTCTCTCTCTCAAAAATGAATAAACGTTAAAAATATTTTTTTTAATGGCCACTTAACTACACATGCCTAGTGGAAGGGTGGAGGTCCAGTGACAGCAGCCAATGAGGTGGGGATCTGCAGCAGCGGAAACTCTCCTTCCCTGCCCGGTGGGGACGCAAAGTCGTGCAGCCACTTTGGAGGACATTTTGGTGCCTTCTTAACAAAACCTAAAAAACACACCCTTCCCGTACGATCCAGCAATCACGCTCCTGGGTGTCACCCCGAGGCAGGTGAAATTTCTATCCACACTAAAATCTCCACGTGGGTGTTTTAGCAGCTGTATTCAGCATTATCAAAACTTGGGAGGCTTCTGGAACTTCTACACCCTTGCCCCTCAGTGCTCAGCCTGGAACGCCCTTCACACATTCACCCTCCAAAGTTGATCTCAGACGCTCCCTCGGCCAGGAAGTCTTCCTCCGCACTCCCCCAGTACCTTTTTCATGCTGGTGAGGAATCCCTTCGGCTGCAAGTAACAGAAATTCTGACCAGCAGTGGCTTCAACACATGGGGGTGGGTGGGTATTTTTCCCTCAAGTAGGAAGGTAGAGGGTTGCTGACATTGGTTCAGTGATGCAGTAATGTCAGATCTGGTGTCTCTGAGATTCTCTCCACCTTCCCCTCATGACTACAATATGGCTGCCACTGCTCAGAGCATCAGACACCCACATCACATTCAAGGAAGAGAAGTGAGGGGCAGAGCAGAGTAGAACATTTCTCCTCATTTGCCTTTCTCGAATCCAGGAGGGAAAAAAGCTTTCCCAGGAGTTTGTAACAGGCATCCCTTATACCACACTCTAGAACAAGGGCCCCTTCAGCCCCAGCCTGGACCTACACTTCCGAGATGAAAGGACATGAACAAAATGGGGTCACGTCAACAGGAAAGGCCTTTTTTTTTTGATCCTCTTTACCCATTTCACCCTCACCCCCACCCCTGGCAGCCCCCAATCTATTCTCTGTATCTATGAGCTCAGGGTTCAGGTTTTCAGGTTTCACTATAAACACGGTCCTATGGTACTTTTCTCTGACCCATGTCGCTTAGTGAAATGTCCTCAGGTCCATCTGTGTTGTTCCAAGGGGCAAGTTTCATTCTTCCTTATGGCTGGGTCATATCCCAGTATCATGTGTATAATCACATACGTATCATCACCTACCCTTCCACGGACACTTGTGGCTTCCTCGCCTCGGCTGCTGTAAACAATGCTGCCGTGAGCGTGAGGGTCCTGATTAGGGTCCCGATCAGGGTCTCCCTCAGACAAACAGCCAGCGGAGGACTTCCTGGGTCACAGGGTCATTCTACGTTCAATTTTTCAAAGGACCTCCGCGCTGTTCTCCAGAGCGGCCGCACCGGGTCGCATTCCCACCTGCACCGGACGAGGGGGCCCCCTTCTCCGCATCCCTGCTGACACTGACTGTTCTGTGTTTCTGAAGACGGCCGTCCTGACAGGTGTGCGGTGCTCTCTCGCTGTGGTGTTGACCTGTATTTCCCTCGGGATCGGTGACGCTGAGCATCTGTTCCGGTGCCTGGTGGCCATCTGGACGTGTTCTTTGGAGAAATGTCTGTTCCGAGCCTCCCACTATTTTTTAATCGGATTTTTTTTTTTTTTTTTTTTTTTTGCTATTGAGTTGTGTTGAGTTCCGCCTGTTTTGGACATTAGCCCCCCCCCACCAGACAGACGATCTGCAGATCTCTTTCTCCCATTCTGCAGGTTCCCTTTTCCTTCTGTTGTTGGCCTCCTTTGCTGTGCCGAAGGTTTTTAATTTGCTGTGGCCCCACTTGCTCATCTTTACTTTCCTGCCTTTGCTTCCAGCCTTTAAGACAAGTCGCTGCCGCTTCTTGTATTCCTGAAATGGAGCCCAGCCCGTAACTCAGAAAGTCTGTGAGACAACATTCATGAGGCTCTGTGTACACATAAAATACCACCACCGCCTTGTGGCTGTTTACATCAACCTAAAAAATTTTTTTCTGAAGCGTATGCATTTATTTTTGAGAGCGAGAGCAAGCAGGGCAGGGGCAGAGAGAGGGGGAGTGAGTGAGAATCGCAAGCAGGCTCCACACCATCAGCGCGGAGCCTGATGTGGGGCTCAAACGCATGAACCAGGAGATCATGACCTGAGCCGAAACCTAGAGTCGAACGCTCAACCGACTGAGCCACCCGGGCGCCCCACAGATCAACCTTAACTTCTAAAGCGTGCAGTCCACGCCGCTGTCAGTGGCTCACTCCCAGGTTATAAAGGCCTGCTTTCGAGGGCTGCGTGTTTTCAGCAAAGAAAACCACCCCGCATAACCTTCTAAGGACACAAATGTGCATTTCTAGTGGTAAAATCTGTCACAGAGCAAGATCACAAGAGACCAAGCCGTTTGGACCGTTAGAAGTTCGCCTTGAAACTTTATCTGTTGTGCTACTCTCCCATATGCTTCTGGCCCACCCCCTGGGCAGGTCTGCAGACGACAATGTATTTAACAACCCAAATATAACGGAAACAGCGGATGTCGTCGCGCCCCCCCCCACCCGAAGACCAAATACAAAGCGCCAAACCAGCTTTCCTATCACTCAGATGCCCGCTCTCACCCCCCAAAGGGTCAGCAGAAAGCACATCGGAGGAGGAGTTTTTGTTTAGGTCACGTAAAGGAAGTTTCTGAAAGTTCCTCCCAAACGCAAGGCAGCAGGGAGCTTTACCCTGGAACCCCGAACGTCCACCTCTGCTGACGACACAGTCACGGCTGGTCCTCGCACACCTGCTCCGTCCCCCAGCTACCGACTAGAGATCTTCTGTGCGTTTCTATAATTACCGACCGCGGGAGGCTTCCTCATTCAGTCTTCGCAAGCAAACCAAAAATAGAACTTCTATGAAAATATGTAAATACTGTAATTGAGTTTGGAATATTTCGCATCAACTACAGATGTCTCAAGATAGAATTTTCTTCCTAGCTCATTCACTTTCGTTAGAAACGCTTCATTTTCCCAAAAAAGGAACACTCGCGTAACGAAAAGCCTATCTTCTTGCTGACAGAAAAAGAATTCCAGAGCACATGCACACCCACCTAGAACTGAAGGAACGGGACATCCGCGAGACAGGGCTCAACTTTTAAAAGTCTCCACACTTTCCGGCTGGACCTCTGACTTCGTGCCGATTACCTTCCTGTTGTCGACACCAAGCAAGTACCCAGGACGACACTCAAACAGGCTGGCGAGAAAGGAGTGACAACACGTGCGCGTCTACACAAGGGCAGAGGGCCGGGGGGCCAGGGCATAGCAGGGTCAGGGGACACCCAACCGTGGAGGAGCCCCTCCCCCCGCTCCAATACACAAGGGCATGCGGCTCCACATCTGTGCACCGAAGCAGCTCCGGGACCAGAGTCACAGGATGTCGTCGTTGACGCAGGGGAACAGGAGCCTGGGGTGCACACAGACAATGCCACCGCACTGTGCCTCCGGGCTGAGGGCTGAGACCAGACGCAGGAACGCTGCTGCCAGGCAGACACCAGTGTTCCGAGGGCACCACCAGGATCTGGAGTGACGGCACCGACCTCAGTGGTCGCCTCCCAGATTCTTCCTTGTTCCGAGGATGCGTGTTTCTGAGCGATTGGGGCCTAAGGATTTGGGCCACTTACAAGCTGTGCTTAAGGTAGAAGAGGGAAGTTTCCCTTCTCTCGGATCAAGAAAGAGTAAGGCAGCCGGCCAGTGGCCGCAGAGGAGACGCCACCTGTGAGGCCTAGAGGGAGGGGACCGGGCCCTGCACGCCCTTCCCCTCCGGCGAAGCCAGTGGGCCCCGCGCAGCCAGGGTGAAAGCAGTGACTTGGGCATCAGGCCCGAGGAGGGGCGCAGGGTGGATTAACGCAGATCCTGGAACACCACCTGCTCTCAGAGACCACTAACCCCAAATCTGCTCTCAGCCAAGGACAGGGGCAGTGACGAGGAGCGGTCCCTGTGGGGGGCCAGCTCCCGGCTCAGGCCCGAACACCCCCACCCCTCACCCTGGATACCTAGTAAGTAGAAGAAAAACGATGCCGGGTGTTAGCACGACTCTTCTGAGTATCTCAACCCTCCCAGTAGTTTTCTCAGGGAAAAGGGTGCTTCCGGAGATTCCGTGCCCACCACAGGGACTCTGCGGGCCGTTCCCAGCTCTACATTAGCTCCTCACCGGTGTCGCCTGGCCAGCCACCAGCATGATGGCCAGAGGGCTGTGAACACAGGCACCACCAGACTCGAGGGGGCACAGGGCCGGGCCCCTAGTGTGCAGCGGGCAGAACTGAACACGGGCTCCCCTGGGACGGGACAAGGAACTCCTAAGTGGAGACTTCCCACCTAAAATTCAATGAAGCAAACGCAGAGACGTTTAAAAATGACTTTGCTGTTTAGAAAAGGGACTTACAGGCTCCATGGATGTGACTAAGGGCACAGAACGTTGGGAGTTTTGAGAACCGATTTTGCAAAGCTGCCCATTGGTGCACAGTCTCGGGGGGAACACGATGCAGGGGCCGAGTGGGAGCCCAGAACCTACCTTCCTGGTCTCTAGATCTGAATGAGGACTCATGTACCTGATCCTTAGTGTAAATTTCTTTCCCTCTCAGTGTCGTTTCTCATGAAGGCCAAAGGGCCAGCTACACGCTTTTCTATACACACGAAGCCTTCTCGCAAAACCGCCACTTATGAAGAACACAGACTCCTTGAACATCATTCGCTACGTTAATGATTTCTTCTTTACGTATGGAAGCGATTCTGTTACCTGCTGCGGAAGAAATCGCTCTTGGAAGGGAGGGGGAAAGAGTTAAAGTTAGACACAATGAACTCGGAGGTTGTCACCCACCTACGGATTTTTTCATTCGGGGCATAAATACAGACTTAGTTTTCTAATGAAACACGCGAGCGTTCCTAATGGTTTTGATTCGAACAGAAAGTTGTACTCAGAACACCATGGAGGCAAGGTCACGTCTAGCGGCAGGTGCGCTGGCATATTTGAGGCTCCAGGTTAGGGAGTTTCTGGGCAACAGACCGCTGTAATCGTTGGAAGGAAAAGTCCTTTACAAAGACAAACTACTTAGAAAGACAGCTACACGTACCCAGTCTGTACGTGAGCAGTGTTCACACGTGTGCCCTCACCGGGAGACCCCAGCCGCCCACGGGGTCTGCACCGCAGATGCTGGTTTGTGTCAGTGCTCGATATCCTGACCACCCGAAACTCACTGTTTTAGCACTTTCTTTTCTAATCAATCTTGGGCTTTTTTTTTTTTTTTATTTTGAATGTTTTGTTCTTCCAGTATCTTTAAGATATAAAAATCTCTTGATCTTCAACCATTATCTAGAAATGACATAAGGGGACCCACACAGCCCGCAGACCTCCAGCAGGGCTCGGCTCACGCAAATGCCCTTTCCTGAAGGGCCATCCGCTCTAGCGTCTTCGTTTACTGTATTCAGACCCAGGAGAAAGCTACTCTGAACAGTGAATGTTCTGGGACGCCTGGGGGGCTCAGTTGGCTAAGCGTCCAACTTTGACCCAGGTCAGGTCATGATCTCACAGCTCGTGGGTTCGAGCCCCGTGTCGGGCTCTGTGCCGACAGCTCGGAGCCCGGAGCCTCCTTTGGTTCTGTGTCTCCCCTCTCTCTGCCCCTCCCCTAATCACACTCTCTCTAAAAGATAAATAAACATTAAAAAAAATTGTTTTAAGTAAATGTCCCCCACCACATCTTTATGTACCTGCAACGGTTCTGTTCACTCAGATCCACGGGTCCTTGGACACACACTTCAAGTTCTAACTCGAAAGTATCTAAGTATAAATACTGAGTGACTGTTCAGTGGCAAGTCAGGAGTACCGAGCATCAGTACTTTCGGTGTTACTCTCGCGATCCCTTTCTCATCCCTTAAGTTCTGAGGAGACGTACAGGGACAAATTCATGTAGTAAAAACAAAAATGGCACCACAGGAACAGGTCTGCTTTCAGGAAACAAGACTACAGAGCGTCGACATAAAGGAGCCTCTAGAGAGTTCTTTCACACGGCTCACTTCATGCAATGCCATTTTCATGCTGCCAGTGACAGAGGTGACAGGATTACAAGGTGGCCATCGACAGAATGACAGCGACTCTGCGGCATTTGTCAACGGTGCTCCGTAGAGCACTTCACGATGGCACTGGAAGGAGACACAGGTCCTCGGACACACGCGTGTGGCTGTGCAAATTTAATTGGTTGTCACGTTACTTGATGTACTTTTGAGCGGGATTTGTGATTGATACATGAAGGGAAGCAAAAGTCTGAGACAGGACAGGGAGAGGGGCACCAGTGGACCGTTTGGGGACGGTGGACGCTGACAGAGGGAAAACCTGGGTCTGGCAAAACAAGAAAGCCAAGGATAGCCCGTACTTCTGATGAACACACTCAAACTGTAAAATGGCACTCAAAAATCAGTATTCATGAAGTCAGGTAAAAAGTGTCGCTGCCTAATGAAGGTTTCGAGAAGCCGGCACACTGAGTAAATGGACACTGCAGACCAGACTTCACGGTGTCTAGAATTCAGGGCTTGCTCAGGCCCTGCTCCCTGCAAACCGCACGGGGAGACCGGACTGCGAGCGTGAGCGTCTAGGCCGCAGAACAAAACGGAGTGAAATCAAACCTTCGTCACTCTTGACTGGGAGACGCTGTGCCGACAGGGCTGAGAGGAGAGGAGAGGGGACACACAACAGTCATTCTGAACAAAAAGTACGCACGACCACATCTGCGTCTACGTTACTCAGGGTGTTCGACTTAGGGACTCTGGAGGGAACGGTGACGTGCCGTGTAAACTTTACGTGGTGAAGTCCTGGGCGTTTTGCACGGGCTTTCCACATGCAGCAGAACTTACTTCAGAGCCGACAGCCTATTTCACAGTATTATCTGAGCGTCACACACAAGCAACACGTATATACTGCAAGTTTATTTCAATCACACAAACGAAGTTAGCGTGTAGGAAATTTAAATGAAACAGTACGGTAAAAATGGCAGAGAACCGAAAAGGCTAAAGAGGAAGCACACCTAAAGCACGAGAATCCAACGTTCGTTAGTGTTTCGTCCTCGGTTCCGACAGACACTTGACGCTGGCAGAGTGTGGACGAACCGCGACCGGGACAGCCGTTCCGGAGAGACCTCGGCACCGGCGGGAGGTGTGTACATTCAGTTGGTTTGCGATGGACCGTCGGCCGTTGACACAGCGCACAGGACGGATTGGTCACGGGTCAGATCACAGTGTTGAGGAAAGAAGTGCCTTCCTGTAACTAGAAAGGACCCCTGAACTGCACTCAGCTTCAGACAGCCCGTGGACTAGAGCACAAAAACCATCGTCTGACGGGGTTCCGAGGAACATCGCTCTGAGAACTTCCCGCATGAGTTACTGAAATCTCTAACGATGACAAAACTGTCACGTAGGACAGCGGATGTGTACAGTGATTTCATCAAACGTCTTGTAAAGAACACATTTAGCAACCCGGGATAATGCAAAATGATGGAAAATGGCGTGATTCAACACTGGTTTTCTGTCATTTTACACAGATATCCTGCTAATGTTAGACCAAAAGGCACGAGACAGTTAGTGCGTAAACCGGTTCCTTTTTGAGATCTAGCGTTTTACTGCAGTCTTTCATCTCACTTTGGACCACGTGTACCCAGCATCCTATCCTACTAGAGACCAACAACCAACAAAATCAAGTGATTTCTCACCAGATTTATAGGGGACATAAGCCTTTATACCATCGAAGTGTCTGCATAACTGAAAGTACAATACTAAAGATGAAAATGCCTCCTAGTTCTTCTAGAAAACAGTACTTCAGAAGCCTGTCGCATCTTGAATGCCTTTACTACTGCCTGACCATGAAGAGGGACAGAAAACACAACCACAGACCTGAGTGAGGACAGCTCACCCATCACAGATTAATGTAAAACCGCAGTTTCTACACAAACGGGAACTACCGTAAGCAGGAAAAGCCTCCCTCGTTCACACCGTCTGGAAGGGTAATGGCAAATCTGCAGCCTTTAGAAAACTATGCTATCGGCAAGCTCCGTCTTCCCAAATGAGATTACGAAATCTAGAAAGCAGATGAAAATGGATTATTTCTTCAAAACTTTAGTGAAACTTCAAATAATCAAAGATTTCAAAGCAAGTATGGCACGTAACTGAAGCATACATCAAGACAGAGAGCCTGGAGAGTTTCTGATTTCCTAAATTTTCAAAAAAAAAAAAAAAAAAAAATCTATCATTGCAACATACAGAATGTCTCCCCTATTTTAATCTTCATGAGTTTCCAGGAGAAGGGTGTGGATTACGAACACACGCACACACACCCGAGTCGGGGTCAGCAGAGGATCTAATCCCGTCCCCCTACCCCAAGTCTCACTCTGTCACCAGAGAACTACTCAGAGCCCCTCGCCGGTCCCCGCTGCCGCGTGACTGACGCCTGTGACCTCAGTCGCTGCTGACATTGCCACTTCTTATGTTTCCACACAACACAATTCAAGAGCAGCTTTCCTGGTCAGAGCATGCACCTGAACACCTGTCCGACTGCAGGGCACCTAGGTCATAGTAACTGCCAGATTCAGGGATCAAGTTTTCGAGTCCCACAGTATGATGTGATTCATGTGAAGCTCAGAATCATGTTTCAGACCATTGAAATTACTGAAGCTAAAATACGAACAGCTGAAGACATGATGTAAAAGATTAAGTACTTGGTTCTGCTAACATATTTACCAATTAAAGTCACAAAATATTCCTCATTATTATTCATGCAGGTAATTGAGAAAAAAAGACAATGCAGAAATTAACTTTAAATGAAAACTTATTCCTTCCCTTCCTCCCACCCCCTACACTCTACAAAATGTTTTCCCTGGGACCAGGCCTTGAAAAGGCCACTACATATTAGTGTGACATGCATTACTGTTTGCAATTAAAAAAGCTAATTTTGTGGTGGTTGTAATTACATTATAAAAATGTCCACATGCATAAATCTAAAAAAGGTTGAAAACCTACAGTAAATCTACAATATATTGTTTTACATTTGACCACTGGTGTGTGTTATGTAGGAGTCATAGATTTGGTAAAGCATTTTAACAATTTAGGAAGGCATCTAAATCTTTAAATTCTGGATGAATTTTATGTTGTAATCTACAAAATTGCATGAAGGCTAACTCGAGAGACTTCCTATCATTCTAAAATTCCTCAAGCCAGACAAATCATTTTTAGGACACTTTCTTATAAATATCGCCCTTTGAAAGCACATACAATTCCATTTGTTCCACGTTTTAGGATCTTAACCTCCACAGGGCTGACCTCAATTACGGAATATCACACGTGATAGGAAGACAAACCTGAGAGAAACATGTACAATACAATAGCGTAACTTGCTAAATTCTTCATCAGCACTCTCTGAAAACAAACTTCTTAAGCCTTTCTCCTCTTTATTTTAGCAACGGGTTGTGGAAAACGTGCGATTTTGTCTTGACATGAAAATATTTCAATGCACGGCGATTCTGCCTGATGGGCTTAGGATTTTCTGCATAACCGTTAAATGGGAACTCTTATCCGACCCTTCCATCCTGTTGAAAAGGTCAGAAGAAAGCAGCAAACTGGAGGGAAATCGCTGATCGCCAGAGCAACAGCATCTGAAGGCTCACAAGTGCGCCGGCTCTCCTCCTTCCGACCATCTGTATCCACTTTCTTCCCGCGGCTCACAAAACGTAGGGGCTTGTTGTTAACAGCTGTTGTTTGCAGGGCTCTTTTTTCTTCCTCCAGCTACGGTCCTGTTTCTCCTGGGCTTGCTTCTCTACGCAGAATTGGACTTGCTCAGTTCTTGCCTGATCGCTGGGTACGAGAAGGAAACGCATTGCGAGTCAATTTGATGTGGAGGGAAAGATTCATTCCTAAGAACCCTTAGCGACTGTGTTCAAGCCCCCAGCAAAAAAAGATGGACTGACCTTGCACAGACCTTTGTTCTCTTAATACAAAGATGGTACTAATTCTTACGTGTGTACACACACGCACGCACGCACGCACACTCATTCACTCGCTCTCTCCCTCTTGCGTACAACACAGAAGAGTGGATGCCGCGGGCTCAGAACAAGAGGGCAGCGGGTGGGACTAGAGGACAGGCAGGGACGGGCCAGCTCCCCTGGACTCCACACCTGAGATGTCAGGACTTCTTTACCTCGGTTTTTACAGCTTCCACTGTAAGGAGTGGGCTCTTCCCGCACCCCGAGCCACGCGAAGGGCAGGATACTATGCGAAAGTAATTGGTTTGTGCCCCCAAGCAATAAACTGGCTATTTCTTTATGTGCAGATCTTTAAAGATAGGTATTCTCAAACGGTACAGGGGCAGCAAATCTGCTGACATACTCACCATCAATGAGCTCTTCTTTTAGCTTTGTTAATTCTTTTCTCATTTCATCTAAAATGTCCTAAAATATTAGAGAAAAACAGGAATGCAGACAAAAATTACTCCTCCAGATACTCTTGCTTGCATAAAATTCTGAGAATATATGAAGTTTGATGTACGGTTTTGCTGCCAGACCACTTATGTCTTAGAGTAGCCTCGGCAAATCATGTTTTAACGGTCTTCTCTGATTCCAGCCTAGTGAAACATGAGACACCAGAACGCTTTCTAAAACTAAAAATAATTCTGCTGTCCAGAGAAGGGCAGGATTCAGATGATTTCTAGAAAAGACAACAGCTCTGCTTTGAACCTCGTCTTCTGGGACCAGTCTGAGTTGGTGCAGAACGCAATTTCAAGGAACAGGGAAACTACACCAGACGAGCAGATCCTGGCCAAGCGGCGATCCGGTCTGAAGTACAGGAGTCCCCGGGGACCCCGCCACAGCTGCCAACTGTGTTCCGAGGACTCCGGGACTCCCCTGGCGGGCCCTCAGGGCTGCCCTACCGGGCGGACACGAAGCTGGAGGGGGCCCCGCTGGACCCGCACGGTCCGAAATGGCAGGTACCAGCCGCACGCAGCCACCGAGCACCGGAGACGTGGCCAGGCTGGGCTGAGACGCATCGCCCGTGTAAAACGCGCCAGAGTTCAAAGATTCGGCGTGAAGAAATAATGTGTGATGACGTGTAATAGCTCTTCAGTAATTTTTAAACATTGATTACATATGGAAATATCATTTAGTTCCATTAGGTTAAATAAGACGTATTAAAATGAATTTCGCCACTTCACTGACTTCACACGGCTGCCAGAGATTCTCCGGCATTCACGTGACCCCTGCCACACTACGATGTAACAGTGTCGACCTGGATGCTCCTTCCTCCAGGAAAACCATTCCATCCTCAAAGATTTTGCAAAATCTCGATTTCCAAGTTGATTCTGGAATAATAGACACCCCCACCCCCTTAAAAAATGACCAAGAACGGGGTCATGTGACAACTAAAAGGGTTTTTGACAAGGCGATGCAATCTGAAAAGTAACAGCCACCCTCGGGGTGGACTAGTTCCCAGCGTGCGACCTTCTTTAACGCTGCACGCTTCAGGTTCAGATTCAGCTGCTCTGTTTAAGGTTCATTTTCTCAAAAGGTTTTTCAGGTTTAAAATAAGGTCGAAACTATCAGTAACTCCCCCACTTTACAATAAGGAACAAGCACAGCAGTTATCAGAACAGCCTCACAGTGTCCTTATTCCAATTAATAGGAAAACCAGCGCTAAAATCAAACCTTTCCTCTCTTCTCCTCCCCTACAGACAGCCAAGAGCGTACCACGTTCTCAGGCGTGTGCAAGTACTCTAAAGTGTTTTCAAGAAAAGAAAGTCACGTTAGATATACGGGAAAATAGGGGCTTGATCATCAATGACCTCAAGCTTCCTTTTCAAACTACCTAACTCAATTTAACTTTTCAAACAGCTTTGCAGTTTATAAAAATTAGGTTTATCCGAAACATTGTTAGTATTTCTCTCCTTAATTCGTATTTGACTTTAATTCCGAACTCCTATCACTGCAACATTATCCGTCCCTTTTTGAGCCACGAACACCTGCTAGCATTTAAAAAAAGGAGTGACGCCATGGGGAGAACAGGCTTTGAGGAAAGGTCTGGGTTCTGATCCCGACTCGAACTACGGACGGGGCCGCGGGGCTGAGCGGCGGAACTTCTCAGAACCTCCGAAGCACACGGTTGGAGTATACACGCTGTTGGACGGGCCTCCGCGAGGACCCCTAGACGGGGCCGCACCGTGAGCCCGGCCAGTGCCCGGCCTGCGCGTCCGCCAGGGGGTCGGTACGAGGCCACCACGGGACCTGGT